>NC_060884.1:35850992-36185028 GCF_014805685.1 Silurus meridionalis | reverse complement strand
TTTTAGACATTTTTTGGAGAAAATTTAGTTTAGAGTTGGTTAACCTCTTGTGCTCACGCAACCCAGAAGCCTAACTAATAGCCAATTGTTCTCAGGTGTTAATGTTTAGCAATAGATGAAATAAGAAGGGAGAAGAGTAACATGACTAACTATACATCATTCTAAAACTCTAAGTCTCAAGCAGCGATTTCAGATCAGTGTTTTTCAATGGAAAAAGTATAACGAATGTATTTGCTGAATGTGTGTAAGCAGTACACAACAACAACATGCATAAAAAAAATGTGTTGGACAACCACAAAATAAATTCGGCCTACCAGAAAAATAAAAATCTGAAGGATATGCCAGTCCGAGGATAAAAAGCAACCTACCCCACCAGTGGAATTTAGGCTAAAACAATGTTTCACAAATCCACAGACCAAAATGATCCATGAGGTCTCACCGGCCTCATGGATTCTCCAAACACAGAATTGTTGACATTGTTGCAGATTTATTAAAATAAAAAAAACCTGAAATATCACATGGTTCTAAGTATTCAGACCCTTTGCTCAGTATTTATTAGAACCACCATTTTGATCTAATACAGGAATGAGTCTTTTTGGGAAAGATGCAACAAATTTTTACACCTGGATTTGGAGATTCCTCCTTGCAGATCCTCTCCAGTTCCAGTTCATTTTTAGGTCTCTCCAGAGATGCTCAATTGGGTTTAAGTCAGGGCTCTGGCTGAGCCATTCAAGAACAGTCACAGAGTTGTTGTGAAGCCACTCCTTCGTTATTTTAGCTGTGTGCTTAGGGTCATTGTCATGTTGGAAGATAAACCTTCGGCCCAGTCTGAGGTCCAAAGCACTCTGAAAAGGTTTTCGTCCAGGATATCCCTGTACTTGGTCGCATTCATCTTTCCCTCAATTGCAACCAGTCGTCCTGTCCCTGCAGCTGAAAAACACCCCCACAGCATGATGCTGCCACCACCATGCTTCACTGTTGGGACTGTATTGGGCAGGTGATTAGCAGTGCCTGGTTTGCTCCACACATACTGCTTAGAATTAAGGCCAAAAAGTTATATATTGGTTTCATCAGACCAGAGAATCTAATTTCTCACCATCTTGGAGCCCTTCAGGTGTTTTTTAGCAAACTCCATGTGGGTTTTCATGTGTCTTGCAGGAGAGTCTTCCGTCAGGCCACTCTACCATATAGCCCTGATTGGTGGAGGGCTGCAGTGATGGTTGACTTTCTACAACTTTCTCCCATGTCCCGACTGCATCTCTGGAGCTCAGCCACAGTGATCTTTGGGTTCTTCTTTACCTCTCTCACCAAGGCTCTTTTCCCCCGATAGCTCAGTTTGGCCGGATGGCCAGCATTAGGAAGGTTTCTGGTCGCCCCAAATTTCTTCCATTTAAGGATTATGAAGGCCACTCTGCTCTTAGAAACCTTAAGTTTTTGTAACCTTGGCCAGATCTGGCACAATTCTGTCTCTGAGCTCTTCAGGTAGTTCCTTTGACTTCATGATTCTCATTTGCTCTGACATGCATTGTGATCTGTAAGGTCTTATATAGACAGGTGTGTGGCTTTCCTAATCAGGTCCAATCAGTATAATCGAACACAGCTGGACTCAGTTGATGGTGTAGAACCATGTCAAGGATGATCAGAAGAAATGGATAGCACCTGAGTTAAATAAATGAGTGTCACAGCAAAGGGTCTGAATACTTAGGACCATGTGATATTTCAGTTTTTCTTTTTTAATAAATCTGTAAAAATGTCAACAGTTCTGTGTTTTTCTGTCAATATGGGGTGATATGTGTACATTAATGAGGAAAAGAAATGAACTTAAATGATTTTAGCAAATGGCTTCAATATAACAAAGAGTGAAAATTTAAGGGGGTCTGAATACTTTCCGTACCCACTGTATATGGCCAACCACTAACACCTAAAAAAAAGAAGAAATAAAGATAACAGGAAGAAAATGGAAAGGATTGAGAGATTTTATTAAAAACAATGATAACAACTTAGTAAAACACTAGAAGATGATTACACCCCGATCTGGATAGAATCCTCTGTAAAAATATTTCCATACAATAGGAAAGAAAAAATATTTAATAATTCTTTTGTTAAAATGTAATTATATATTTGTAATATGTTATATATTCATTTTCTTTTCTTTTTTGTGCATTATAAATGTCACATACTCAACCCAGCCATTAGGGAGGCACAAGCCGGTCCCAAGCCCGGATAAATGGGGAGGGTTGCGTTAGGAAGGGCATCCAGTGTAAAACGTGCCAAATTGAATATGCGGATCACAAATAAGAATTTCATACCTGATCGGTCAAGGCCTGGGTTAACAACGATCGCCACAGGTATCATTAGCCGACAGGGTACCGGTGGAAATTGGGCTACTGTTTGCTGAAGGAGGAGAAGGACAGGAGGAAGACGTTCACAGAGACAGCAGGAAAAGGAGAAGTGTAGGAGAGTGGAGGTTCGTGTTGGTACTTTAAATGTTGGTACTATGACTGGTAAAGGGAGAGAGATAGCTGATATGATGGAGAGGAGTAAGGTAGATATGTTGTGTGTTCAGGAGACCAAGTGGAAAGGGAGTAAGGCCAGGAACATTGGAGGGGGGTTTAAACTGTTTTATCATGGTGTGGATGGAAAGAGAAATGGTGCAGGGGTGATTCTGAAGGAAGAGTACAGTAAAAGTGTAGTGGAGGTGAAGAGAGTTCCTGATAGGGTGATGAACGTGAAGCTGGATGTTGAAGGGATGATGATGATAAATGTCATCAGTGCCTATGCTCCACAAGTCGGCTGGATGAGATGGAG
The DNA here is from genome assembly GCF_014805685.1 of Silurus meridionalis. Lineage (NCBI taxonomy): Eukaryota > Metazoa > Chordata > Actinopteri > Siluriformes > Siluridae > Silurus > Silurus meridionalis. The sequence goes on along the minus strand of NC_060884.1, from coordinate 36,182,220 downwards.
GAGAAGAAAAGATTCTGGAGTAAATTAAATAATAATAATAATAATAATAATAAGTTTAATTTATATAGCGCCTTTCCCAAGCTCAAGGACGCTTTACAAGGTACAATATTTCAATATATAAAGACAGATGAAATATAATGAACATACATAAACAAACATATTCGTCGGACATTTGCACAGGACAAAGGATCACATGCAGCTGCATGAGTTAATAGCAGAGACAACACAGACACAAAAACATACAGGACAAGAGATAGAACATTACATAGTACATGAAACAAACACCACATTTCAGAAAAATGAAGGACTCATCAACTGCTGTAGATGTCCTGCAGGTTAGGGAGCTCGGTGTGGATTGTACGTTCAGCTGAACGCACCACCCTCTGGAGGGCTCGCCTGTCCTGCATGGTGCTGTTCCCGAACCAGGAAGTGATGCTACCCATCAGAACGCTCGCAATGGTGCAGGTGTAGAAAGTCTTTAGCACCTGAGAGGGTAGTTTAAAGTCCCTTAAGCATCTCAGATGGTACAGACGCTGCCGGGCCTTCTTCACCAGGGTGTTGATGTGACAGGACCAAGACAGGTCCTGTGTGATGTGAACACCAAGGTACTGGAAACTGTCCAATCTCTCCACTGGGGTCCCGTTGATGTTTAGCGGTTGGCATGACCGCTCCTGCTTCATGCTGAAGTCCACGATCAACTCTTTAGTCTTGCTGAAATTCAGGAGAAGGTTGTTCACCTGGCATCATCTCTCCAGGTTTTTAACCTCCTGTAGGTAGGCCGTCTCGTTGTTGTTGGAGATCAGGCCCACCACAACAGCGTCGTCAGCAAACTTGATGATGGTGGTGGAGTTGGAAGTTGCCACACAGTCATATGTGTACAGTGAGTACAGCAGGGGGCTCAGAACACAACCCTGGGGAGCTCCAGTGCTGAGGGTGAGGGTGGATGAAATGTGTTTTCCCACCCGTATGGCTTGTGGTCTGTCAGTCAGGAAGTTAGAGATCCTTTGACACAGCGGCTTGAGTCCCAGGACCTCCAACTTAGAGGTGAGTGTGGAGGGAATTATAGTGTTAAATGCTGAACTGTAGTCCACAGCATTTTTTGTGTAATTCCCATTTCTTTGGTCCAGGTGGCTGATTGTAGTGTGGAGAAGATGTGCAATGGCGTCCTCAGTCGAACGGTTCTGACGGTACGCAAACTGTAGTGAGTCCAGTGTGTCTGGTAGTGAGGCAGTGATGAAGTCTCTGACCAGTCTCTCAAAGCACTTCATCACTACTGATGAAGTGCTACAGGGTGGTAGTCGTTGGCAGGCGGGCTGGGGTTTCTTCGGGACAGGAACAATGGTGGACTGTTTGAAACATGAGAGGACTACAGATTGTTCCAGTGAGAGGTTAAATATCTCAGTGAATACCGGTGCTAGCTGGTCAGCGCAGGCTTTCAGAACCCGACCTGTGATGCCATCTGGTCCTGCTGCCTTCCTGGTATTTACTGTCTTGAATGCTCTCCTCACGTCATGCTCCGAGATGGTGAATGTGTTTACCTCTCTGGCTCTCTCGGCATGCACGCTGGTTGTGCCGCTAGCGCCGCTAGCGTGGTTAGCTGCAGCCTCGAAATGAGCGTAAAAGGTGTTTAGCTCGTCTGCCAGAGAAGCGTCCGCATTCACCATTCTGGAAGATGGTGTTCTATAATCCGTTATTGTCTTTAGTCCCTGCCACAGGCTCCTAGAGCCACCTTGTTGAAACTGTGACTCTAGTTTTGTACCGTAGCGCCGCTTTACATCCTTCACCGCTCTGCGAACACTGTAAGACGCAGCCTTGTATTCATCCATGTCCCCGGTGGTGGGCCCCGTGTTTTAGGCAGCAGAGCGGGATCTTAGAGCATCGCGGATGGTTTTATCCACCCACGGCTTCTGGTTGGGAAACGTTCTGATAGTGTTTTTTTGCCCCGTATCATCCGCTAGTTTCCCGATCCCACAACGGCTTCCGTAAACATGTTGACGTCATCAGAGCTGCGCCGATACAGTCTGCATCATCCAAATCGTCCTGCTGAGCGGCCACCGATTGGTCAGTCCAGCGCGCGACCTCCCTCTGTACTGGAGCTTCCTGTTTCAGCCTTTGTTTGTAAACAGTCATGAGGAAGATGGCGGCATGGTCTAATTTCCCAAACGGTGGACTTGGTTGTGCCTTGTAGCTGTTCTTGAATGTTGTATAGCAGTGGCAGGTGATGTGCTGATAAAAGTTTGGTAGTGCACTGAGGTTGAGGTTGGCACTGTTGAAATCTCCTACCACAATGAGCGCAGCGTCCCGATGCAGTGTTTGGTGTTGCGTTAGTGTCTCATGTAAGTCCTATACTGCAGTGTCCGTGTCCGCTTGAGGTGGTATATAAATGGCACTGACTATGACCGAGCTGAATTCCCGAGGTAGATAAAAGGGCCGACATTTGATGGTCAGCAGTTCCAGATTTGGTGTGCAGGAGCGTGAAAGAGGAACGATGCTCGCGCTGTCGCACCAGTGGTTGTTCACCATCAGACACACTCCACCTCCTCTTGACTTCCCCGACTCCAGTGTTCTGTCCATGCGGTAAACTGAGAAAAATTTGGCCGGCTGAATGGCGTGGTCTGCTACCGCTGGGTTCAGCCATGTCTCGGTGAAGCAGAGAAGGTTGCAGTCCCGAATGTCTCTCTGGAACTTGACTTTTGCCCTGAGGTCGTCGAGCTTGTTCTCCAGTGACTGGACTTTGGCTAACAGGATACTAGGTAAGGGAGCGCGGTGTACGCGTGCCCTCAGCCTGTTCCTGACGCCGGTACGGCTCGCGTCTTTTGTTCTTCCTCAGGATCTCGCTCGGCCAGTATGGATCCGGGTTTAAAAACGGTGAAAGGTGAGTGCATTGTACACTAATAGATATGAGAGTCTCTGTCATATCTAATGATGTCCATCTTGTGTAGATAGAACTAAAACTAGTTAAATAAAAGTATAAAATAAACAAAAAAAGAAAAAACGTAGCCGGAGCAGTCGTGACGGCAGCCGACCTCACCGGTGCCATGAAAGGCGCCGGTGCATTGCATTGCCTGATAGTGGAGATTGAAAAGGTGATTGATTTAAATTCAGTCAAAGTGGTGATGGTTCTGAGTGCAATCGGTAAGGAGTTCCATAGTGTTGGAGCAATGACAGAAAAGCCACTCGCAGAGGATAGACGGTATCTAGAAACACATAGAAGTTCAGAATTTGAAGACCAGAGTGATCATGAAGGAACATAGGATGAGAGAATATCGGAAAGATAGGGGGGAAAGAGCATTTAATGCCTTATAAGTGAGCAGTATGATTTTATATTTTATGTGAGATGAGACTGGCTGCCAGTGAAGATCAAATAATATAGGGGTAATGTGGGCAGATTTTTTATTGGAGGTTAACATTCTGGCAAATGAGTTTTGTATTTACTGTAAACATGAGATTGAGTGAGCTGATAGACCAGAGAAGATTAATTGCAGTAGTCGAGACGGGACGTAATCACAGCATGCACTAATGTTTCGCGCATCATTACTGCAGATGAAAGGTGGAGGAAGTATTTTGAGCAGCTGATGAATGAGGAAAATGAGAGATAGAGAGAGAGAGAGAGAGAGAGAGAGAGAGAGAGAGAGAGAAAGTTTGGATGATGTGGAGTTAGTGAAGCAGGATGTGGATAGGATTAGTAAGGAGGAAGTGAGAGCAGCGATTAGGAGGATGAAGAGTGATGACATACCTGTAGAAGCGTGGAGATGTTTAGGAGAGATGGCAGTGGAGTTTTTAACCAGATTGTTTAACAAGATTCTGGAAGGTGAGAGGATGCCTGAGGAATGGAGAAGGAGTATGCTGGTACCGATCTTTAAGCATAAGGAAGATGTGCAGACCTTGAATAACTACAGGGGAATTAAGTTGGACAATCACACCATGAAGGTTTGGGAAAGAGTAGTGGAAACCAGGCTGAGAGAAGAGGTGACCATCTGTGAGCAACAGTATGGTTTCATGCAGAGGAAGAGCACCACAGATGCCTTATTTGCTTTGCGAATGTTGATGGAGAAGTATAGAGAAGGACAGAAGCAATTGCATTGTGTGTTTGTGGACTGATTAGGATCATGGAGGTTGTTCTGTGAGTATAGACAGACAGTTGGTTAAAAACAGTGCGTTCCAGAGATTTAGAAAAAAAGGAGAGAAGTGATACTGGTCTGTAATTGTTGATGTCTGATGGGTCCAAAGCAGGTTTCTTCAAGATGTGAATGACCCTTGCTTGCTTGAAGGTAGTTGGTATGTTGCCAGATGACCCATTGATGATTGTGGAGATGAAGGGCAGGAGATCTTGTGTGATGGTCTGAAGCATGGATCCAGAGGACAGGTGGTGGGATTGCAAGATTGGATGACTTGCAGTATCTCATCTTCTGTTAAAGTTGAGAAGCTTGACAGAGACGTAGTGGATTGTCGGCTGTGTTGTGTAGTCGTTGTTGGGGAGGAAGTGAAGATCTGGCAGATTTTCTTAATCTTCTTATCATAGAAGAAGGCAAAGTCATTAGCAGTCAGGGAGGATGGAGCAGGTATTGCAGGGGGGTAGAGAAGTGAAGAGAAGATGTTGTGAAGCTTATGAGGATCTTGTGCAGAGACCTCAAGCTTTTCCTTGTAGAAGGCAGTTTTGGCAGATGTCACCTCCAATGAAAATGTAGTCAGGATGCGAGGTCTACATCGAGTTGTTATTTTTTTCACTTCCTCTCTGCAGATCTGAGCTCTCGTCGATTGCTGCGCAAAACTTCTGACAGCCACGGTGTGGGACAAGAAGTCTTCTTAGGTTTTGTAGTCAAGGGGCAAAGGAGGTCCATGGTTGAGGAAAGAGATGAGAGGAAGGAGTCCGTAGCAACATCTAAGGGTAGAGAGGAAAAGGAATCAGGGTCAGGAAGAGATGAAAGAGTACAGGAAGATACAGAGGAGGGAGAGATAGAATTAAGGTTAGAACGGATAAGAGAGACATGTAAATTATTTTTAAGTTGAATAGGAAGAGTGATTAAAAAGGAAACCAGGTGATGATCAGAGATTGGAAGTGGAGTGGCAGTCATGTCTGTAGCTGTAGTAGGGTGGGTGAAAACCAGGTCTAGGACATTTCCTCCCTAGAAACAGATGATCCGCTGTGGCGACCCCTAATGGGAGCAGCAAGAAGAAGAAGATTTACTTAGTTACTGTTCCAGCTACACAAGATGGACATCATTAGATATGACAGAGACACTCATATCTATTGGTGTACAATGCACTCACCTTTCGTGGTTCTTAAACCCGGACCCATGCTGGCTGAGCGAGATCCTGAGGGAGAACAAAGGACGTGGCCTCATCAAATACCAGCGTCCGCAAGGGAAACGAGCCGGCGTCAGGAACAGGCTGAGGGAACTCGCACACCAAGATCCCTTATTTAGTATCCTGTTAGCCAACATCCAGTCTCTGGAAACAAGCTCGACGACCTCAGGGCAAGGGTCAAGTTCCAGAGGGACATTCGGGACTGCAACCTTCTCTGCTTCACCGAGACATGGCTGAACCCAGCGGTACCAGACCACGTCATCCAGCCGGCCGAGTTTTTCTCGGTTTACCTCATGGACAGAACACTGGAGTCGGGGAAGTCAAGAAGTGGAGTGTGTCTGATGGTAAACAACCACTGGTGAGACAGCACGAGTATCGTTCCCCTTTCACACTCTTGCACACCAAATCTGAAACTACTGACCATCAAATGTTGGCCCTTTTATCTACCTCGGGAATTCAGCTCGGTCATAGTCAGTGCCGTTTATATCCCACCTCAAGCGGACACGGACACTGCAGTATGGGATTTACATGAGACACTAACACTTCACCAAACACAGCATCGGGATGCCGCACTCATTGTGGTAAGAGATTTCAACAGTGCCAACCTCAAGCGCGCACTACCAAACTTTCATCAGCACATCACCTGCCCCACCAGGGGCGAAAGGACACTGGACCACTGTTACATACCATTCAAGAACAGCTACAAGGTACAATCACGTCCATCATTTGGGAAATCGGACCATGCTGCCATCTTCCTCATGCCTGTTTACAAACAAAGGCTAAAACAGGAAGCGCCGGTTCAGAGGGAGTTCACACTGTGGAGTTAAAAGGACAATTTAAAGTATGTTTAAACGTTATTTTGGTTGCCTGAAAAGAAAACGGGAATCCTGAATGCCGAACTGATGACATTTGAGGAAACGGTTTACAGAAAGCCACGAAGAGCACCGGAAAAAGCAAAAGTTGCGCCAGAAGGTTGGTGAGCTTGTGATGTGAGCATGCACAGAAAGCGGTAAAGCCATTCATTCAAAAAATTACCTTGACTAAAGAGTTATGGAAGGATGAGGACATTGTGAACCGGAAAGCATGTCGACGATCGGTCAACTCAGGACGCTAATGGTAGGATGGAGGTGCTTTGGAAAAAGTTTGATGCAATTTGTGTGCTAGGAAGACTGTTTGAATTGTTACTGTTTGGTAATTCATATAATCATGTCTGTGTATTTAAAATGTACAGATTATGTATAATCATGTCGGTGTATTTCAAGTGTACGGATTGGGTATATTTGTGTTAATGCACAGGATGAGATTTGTTTGTAATTATGTATATCTTTCTGTTTTCTTTGAAGGTTATAAACCTAACCTAACCGAAGCTAACCTAACCAAAGCTAAGCTAACATAAGCTAACCCAAGCTAAGCTAACATAAGATAACCCAAGCTAAGCTAAGCTAACCCAAGCTAAAATAACTTAAGCTAACCTAAGATAAGCTAAATGAAGTTGGATGGAATTAAGCTAAGCTAAACTAAGATAAACTTTGACGCTAAGTGTTGCTTGTTGGACAACTTAAGTGATTAACTCAGGTTCATCATCCAGCATTGTTTAAAGTGATTGAAGTTCATCTGTTGGAAAACTGTCTGTAAATGTATTTACGAACAACATGACGAGTCAATTGAGAATTAAATGAGTTTATTGAAGTCTGAAGTAAAGCAATGTTTGAGTTGACTCCTGTGTCTGTGGTTGACTGTCCTTTTTTTCGAGTTAGAGGAAGAATTGACATGCAAAATCTAAGATAACTTGACAGTTGATAACCACTGGACAGCTGCATCTTGTAATCTACGATAAAACCAGCGGTCTTCACATCTTTGGAAGTGTAGATAAGCACAGACGGTGTGAAAGCAACAGTAAAATTGGTGATGTTGGAGTGTCGAGTGGACGAATTAAAGATGGCTGAAGAAGCAGTGGGGAAACCAATTGAGCACCTTAAAAAGGAAAGGACTTCTGCTAAAATTGGTTTTACTAGACAAGTTAACTTCCTCAGGAGGGAAGCTAATGGACTAGTGGAAGAGGAGCTCAGGGAAGAGTTCAAGAAACTTTCACTTGCTGCAAGGAAGGTCTTCGAGACTAATTATGACTACAGAGCTGGACTTCTTGCTGACATAGAGGCTGATGAAAGCAAAGATGAGAAAGCAGTACTTTCAGTGCAACAGAACTTCGATATTGGAAAGACAGCAAGTGAGTGCGGTGTTAAGTTCAATGAGGTTAAAGGAGTCGTTCAAGAAAATCTTTGGTTAAGATATGAACTGCATGAACTGACTGGTGCAATCCACGTGCTGGACTGACCAATCAGTGGCCGCTCTGCAGGATGCTTTGGATGACACAGACTGAGACATGTTCAGGCGCAGCTCTGATGACGTCAATATGTTTATGGAAGCAGTTGTGGGATTCATCCGGACACTAGCGGATGATACGGTGCATAAAAACACCATCAGAACGTTTCCCAACCAGAAGCCGTGGGTGGACAAAACCATCCGTGACGCTCTGAGATCCCACTCCGCTGCCTACAACACAGGGCTCACCACTGGGGACATGGACGATTACAAGGCTGCATTCTACAGTGTTCGCAATGCGGTGAAGGATGAAAAGTGGCACTACTGGAGGAAACTAGAGTCACAGTTCCAACATGGTGGCTCTAGGAGCCTGTGGCAGGGACTAAGAACAATCATGGCCTACAGAACACCATCTTCTACAATGGTGAATGCAGACGCTTCTCTGTCAGACGAAACATCTTTTATGCTCGTTTCGAGGCTGCAGCTAACCACGCTAGCGGTGCTAGTGGCACAACCAGCATGCACACCGAGAGAGCCGGAGAGGTGAACATGTTCACCATCTCGAAGCATGACGTGAGGAGGGCATTCAAGAGAGTGAATACCAGGAAGGCAGCAGGACCAGATGGCATCACAGGTCAGGTTCTGAAAGCCGGTGTTCACTGAGATATTCAACCTCTCACTGGAACAGTCTGTTGTCCCCTCATGCCTCAAACAGTCCACCATTGACAGTCCACTGTCCCGAAGAAACCCCAGCCCGCCTGCCTCAACGACTATCACCCTGTAGCCTTGACCTCAGTAGTAAAGAAGAGCTTTATCTCACTGGTCAGAGACTTCATCACTGCCTCACTACCAGACACACTGGATCCTCTACAGTTCGCGTACCGCCAGAACAGTTCTACTGAGGACGCCATTGCTCATCTCCTCCACACTAAAATGAGCCACCTGGACTACAGAAAAGGGAATTATACAAAGATGCTGTTTGTGGACTACAGTTCAGCATTTAACACCATTTCACAATTTCCACCACACTCACCTCTAAGTTGGAGGTCCTGGGACTCCGCTGTGCCAATGGATCTTTAACTTCTTGACAGACAGACCACAAGCCATACGGGTGGGAAAACACACCTCATCCACCCTCACCCTCAGCACTGGAGCCCCCCAGGGTTGTGTTCTGAGCCCCCTGCTGTACTCACTGTACACATACGACTGTGTGGCCACTTCCAACTCCACCACCATCTTCAAGTTTGCTGACAACACTGTTGTGGTGGGCCTGATCTCCAACAACGACGAGACGGCCTACAGGAGATTAAAAACCGGGACAGATGGTGACAGGAGAACAACCTTCTCCTGAACGTCAGCAAGACTAAAGAGTTGATAGTGGACTTAGGCACGAAGCAGGAGCGGTCATACCACCCACTAAACATCAACGGGACCCCAGTGGAGAGAGTGGACAGTTTCCGGTACCTTGGTGCTCACATCACACATGACCTGTCTTGGTCCTGTCACACCAACACCCTCGTGAAGAAGGCCCGGCAGCGTCTGTACCATCTGAGACACATAAGGGACTTTAGCACCTGAGAGGGTAGTTTAAAGACTTTTAACACTTGTACCATTGAGAGCGTTCTGACGGGTAGCATCACTTCCTGGTTCGGAAACAACACTATGCAGGACAGGCGAGCCCTCCAGCTCAGCGTTCAGCTGAATGTACCATATGTACCATATGTGTATATATATATATATATATATATATATATATATATATATATATATATATATATATATATATATATATATATGTCATATGGAGGAATCTTACTCAAATTTGACTTTCCCCTCAATACACCACTTTCCTCTGGCACAAAACATCCAACCTACCAGTTCTTCGCATTTTCCTCTACATTTACATAATTTACATTTGCGGCATTTACCAGACGCCCTTATCCAGAGCGATGTACAAAAGTGCTTTGAGTCTCTAGCCATTAATAAATCTACACTGGTACGCCATATTACAAACTCAATGTAAATATAACTCTTGAATTCTACAAAGCAAACTTGGAAAGTGATAACTTCAGGAAGAGGTAGGTCTTCAATCGTTGCTTGAAGATAGTCAGGGATTTAGTACGGACATCTAGGGGAAGTTCATTCCACCACCTCGGTGCCAGAACAGAGAAGAGCCTTCAAGTATACTTACCTCTCATTCTGAGAGAAGGTGGTACAAGTCGAGCTGTGCTGGAGGATTTCAGACAGCGTGATGCAGTGCGAGATGTGATGAGGTCTCTGAAGTTAGATGGCGCTGGTCCATTTTTGGCCTTGTAGGCATCAGTGTTTTGAATCTGATACGTGCAGCTACTGGAAGCCAGTGAAGGGAGCGCAGCAGTGGGGTGGGGTGGGTGAACCTGGGCAGATTGAACACAATCATTTGCAGTGGATGAATAGCTTTCAGGGGAAGACCTGCCAGCAGAAAGTTGCAGTAGTCGAGTCTTGAAATGACAAGAGACTGAACAAGCACCTGGGCACCCTGTGTGGACAGAAATGGTCAAATCCTTCGGATGTTGTAGAGAAGGAATCGACATGAGTGGGCCACATTAACGACATGTGGGAAGAAGGACAGTTTATTGTCCATAGTTACCCCAAGGTTAAGAGCGGTGGCTGAAGGGGAGAGCAGAGAGTCACGAAGTGTTATCTGGAGATTAAGGTTTTGGTTAGGGGTGTCATTTTGGCTGGTTTAATCACTTCTGTAAAATAGTGTGTAAGGCGTGAAAAATTGACTGGCTCAGTGTTTTTATCATGTAGGACCTTATGGTAATGATGGTGGGAGCTTAGAAGTCCAAATACTTTTTAAAAATATTTTTTATAATTTGGGTTCCTGTTCCTTGTGAGTGCGTAATGTCTGTCTTGGTGGTTCAGTCCTTTTGGTTCTGATTTGTGTTCTTAGGAGGCCTAAGGCCTTAAGCAGATCGGAATCTGTTGTCAAAAAATATTTGCTGTTGCAGTAGTCTTTGTATGGATCTTTGGTTAAAAAGACCTGCGTCTATAAGAATTCACGACCTTAGGGCTAGAGATCTTAGACCTTCAAGATCTAAGTGCAGGTCTTAGAGTTTGGGAGGAATGAGTAAATCGTTCTGGAGAATGTCTGGATGGGCGTTCCCCATAGTTCCAAAGATTTCTCACTGTTGTGAGTTGAGGGTAATTTTGTATGTTGTGTGGGGATCTATATCTACCAGCCACAAAATTAATGTCGCTTTTCTGATAGGACCAAGGCCAATGCCAATTTGGTCTGGGGCAAGGAGAAACATAAATGGTTGTAGGAACTGGTCTGTATTGACCAGTCCTGGGTTTAAAATGAAAAGGCATTTTAAAATTACCTGAAATAAAAATGTAAATAGATTGTGTGTAGAAGTAACAAGGCAAGTCATTTGCGCAACATTTTGGTTTGTATTATACCATCTTCAGTCGCCGACCTGCCATTTTTCTGAAAACATAAATAAATAATATAAATTAATTAAAAAAAATGTATAAATAAATAAAAAATGTTTTAACCAAATTAGATTTTAAATGAAATCAACTCAATAGACAACAATATGCCAATGAATGTGTCTAAAATTAAGTGTGGGCTGATAAGCTTATTAGCGAATCATCCGTCTCCATACCACCCTGTCCTCTACATCTGCTTCTTTCACACCAACTACCTGCATGTCTTCCCTCACCACATCCATGAACCTCCTTCTTAGCCTTCCTCTTTTCCTCCTACCTAGTGGCTCCATCCTCAGCATTCTTCTACCAATATAACTCATGTCCCTCCTCTGCACATGTCCAAACCATCTCAATCTCGCCTCCCTCACCTTGTCACCAAAACATCCTACATGGGCTGTCCCTCTAATAAACTCATTTCTAATCCTGTCCATCCTTGTCACTTCCAACAAAAACCTTAACAACTTCAGATCTGCTACCTCCAGCTCTGCCTCCTGTCTTTTACTCAATGCCACTGTCTCTAATCCATACAACATTGCAGGTCTCACCACAGTCCTATAAACTTTCCCTTTCATTCTTGCAGAAACCCTACTATCACAAATCACTCCTGTCACTCTTCTCCACCCACTCCACCCTGCCTGCACTCTTTTCTTCACTTCTCTAACACACTCTCCATTACTTTGCACTGTTGACCCCAGGTACCTGAACTCCTCCACCTTCTCCACCTTTTCTCCCTGTAACCGCACCACTCCACTGCCCTCCCTCTCATTTACGCACGTCTGTCTTACTCCTACTGACTTTCATTCCCCTTCTCTCCAGCGCGTACCTCCACCTCTCCAGGCTCTTCTCAAACTGCTCACTACTCTCACCACAAATCACAATATCATTCGCAAAAATCATAGTCCAGGGAGACTCCTGTCTGACCTCGTCCGTCAACCTGTCCATCACCACTGCAAACAGGAAAGGGCTCCGGGCCGATCCTTCATGCAGTCCAACCTTCATCCTGAACCAGTCTGTCTTTCCTACTGCACACTTCACTGCTGTCACACTGTCCTCATACATGTCCTGCACCACCCTCACATACTTCTCTGATACACCTGACTTCCTCATACAATACCACAACTCCTCTCCTGGCACTCTGCTGTACGCTTTCTCTAAATCCACAAACACACAATGCAATTCCTTCTGTCTTTCTCTATACTTCTCCATCAACATTCGCAAAGCAAATAAGGCATCTGTGGTGCTCTTCCTCAGCATGAAACCATACTGTTGCTCACAGATGGTCACCTCTTCTCTCAGCCTGGCTTTCACTACTCTTTCCCATAACTTCATGGTGTGACTGTCCAACTTAATTCCCCTGTAGTTACTCAAGGTATGCACATCTCCCTTATGCTTAAAGATCGGTACCAGCATACTCCTTCTCCATTCCTCAGGCATCCTCTCACCTTCCAGAATCTTGTTAAACAATCTGGTTAAAAACTCCACTGCCATCTCTTGTAAACATATCCATGCTTCATCCTCTTAATCGCTGCTCTCACTTCCTCCTTACTAATGCTATCCACTTCCTGCTTCACCATCTCCACATCATCCAACCTTCTCTCTCTCTGATTTTACTCATTCATCAGTTGCTCAAAATACTCCCTCCACCTTCTCAACACACTCTCCTCACTAGTCAACACATTTCCATCTCAATCCTTTATTGCTCTAACTTGCAGAACATCCTTCCCAGCACGGTCCCTCTGCCTGGCCAATCGCTATAAATTCTTTTCGCCAACCTCTTTCCCCTTATGCTCTCCTGCACTTCCTCATTCCACCACCATGTCTCTTTGTATTCCTTTCTATTTCCCGATGTCACACCAAGTACTTTTTTAGCTGCCTCCCTTATCACTTCTGCTGTAGTTTCCCAATCATCCAGCACCTCTTCACCATCACCGAGCCTCTGTCTGACCTCTTCCCTGAACCTCATACTACAGTCTTCCTCCTTCAGTTTCCACTATCTTATTCTCCTTTCAGTCCTCACTCTCCTCCTCTTCTTCTTCGCCTCCAAAACCATCCTACAGACCACCATCCAATGCTGTCTAGCTACACTGTCCCCCGCCAACACCTTGCAGTCTACAATCTCCTTCAGGTTGCATCTCCTACATAGAACATAGTCCACCTGTGTGCACCTTCCCCCACTCTTATAGGTCACTTTATGATAATCCTTTCTCTTAAAATACGTATTCACCACTGCCATTTCCATCCTTTTAGCAAAATCTACCACCATCTGCCCTTCCACATTCCTCAAAAAGAAGACAGTTTGAGCTTTACTGTCTATTATTCAAAGTTGATATAGCTCAAAAAGATAAGTTATAGATGATGAAGTACTGTAAAAAAAAAAATCCTGAATAAAAAAAAAAAAGTCTTAAAGCAATCCAGAAAAGTAATAGGTTAAAAGCCACTTGTCTCATGAGTTTATTTTTTAAATTGAATGATGATATTATGAAAATTTTGATTCCTATAAACATTTATCTGAGACTATGTCTGGTTCGCCCCACCCAGCCCAAATTTCAGGACTCACAGCTGAAAACACCTACCAACCGTTAAATTTTTAACAGTTCCTGACAAAAAATTGCTACATACACAATTTAGATCTTTTTGGAAAGAAGACACTTTGACCTTTACAGTCAATCATCAAAGTTGATATTGCAATCCAAAAAAGTACTGGGTTGAAAGCCACATTTCTAATGAGTTTATATTTGAAATTTCATGAAGATTTTCATGACAAATTAGATTCCTACAAACATTTATCTGAGACTATGTCTGATATTTTTCTCTCTCCCCCTGCTAAACTCAGGTGTTCATTCATACTCTATTCATGCAGTCTGCATAGAAATAAATGGCTGACCATTAAAGACTTTTGTTCTACATGTTTGGCTATTGATGCTGATTTGGCATTCATATTGATGACCAGGTAGCCAGACAAGCTATTGCTTTACAGTCATGACCATTCATATTTATGTGCGGCCATTTCAAGCTCAACAATACACACACACACACACACACACACACACACACACACACACACACACACACACTTTTAAGCATTCTTTCTTTTAAAAACAAACAGGCTCCTGTTGTTGACTGTTTGCTGGAAATTTTGTTTGTATCTGCGTTAAAATTTTAACAGTTTGGTTTTTTTCACTCTCATCACTTAAAATCTCAAAATATCATTATTAGGTTATTATTTACAATGGCGGCCTGACAAGTGGAATAACCACTTAGTGAAAGGGATATAGGGCTAAAAAAAAATACAAAACATTAAAAATACATACAGGTTAACAATTACATGAATACATTTTAGAACAAAATTATTTAGAGAAACAACTGCATATGTCTGTGAACAAATATGATATTATATTTTTAAAGGATGAAACTGGAATTAATTTATCCAGTTTAAGAGTATTTTGCAAAGCATTCCAGTCGCGTGGGGCAGCAGATTGAAAAGATGCAAGACCAAACACAGAGTTGGTTTTAGGAATGCTTAATTGAAAGTGAAGTGAGGACCGGGTGTTATATGTGACAGGCTTTAGCTGCAACAAGTGACCTAAGTAAGGAGGTAAATGGCCGAGAAGGGTCTTATAAATGAAGGTGAACCAGTGAATTTTACGGCGATTGTGAAGGGAGGGACAGTTAACAGAGGAATATAAAGCACCGTGGTGTGTATTGAAAGGAGCATTTATGGCAAACCTGATAGCTGAATGGTAAAAAGCATCAAGTTTTGATAGGGTGGACTTACAAGCAACCCTATATATAGTGTCTCCATAATCTAACATGGGTAGAATGGTCATTTGAATAAGAATAAGTTTGGCAGGAGTGGTGAAGGAAGAGCGGTTTCTGTAAAAGAAACCAAGCTTGGCTTTGACCTTAGATTGCAGCTTTGATATATGGATAGAGAAAGAAAGTGAAGTTTCCTACCAGATGCCCAAGTAGTTATAAGCAGAGACTTGTTCTAGAATAGTCCCCTTGCAGGTGGTGATGTTAAGGGCAGGAGGAGGCATAGTACCCCTACGGCAAAACCATGCTTTTTGTTTTTGAGGTATTAAGAGTGAGTTTGAGTTGTGTAAAAGACCGCTGTAGTTGGTAAAAGCTATGTTGCAGGGTAGCTTGAACAGCATCAGGGGAGGGACCTATGGCATAAAGGTTTGTATCATCGGCATATAAATGAATGAGTAAATTACCAACTGCCTGGGGAATGTTATTAATATAAATTGAGAAAAGTGTGGGACCAAGGATGGAGCCTTGGGGGACACCCCTGGTGACTGGGAGAGAATGGGAGAAAAGGTTTTCAAATCTTTCACGTTGATCCCACCAATGCTGCTAAATCTGCGGATAAGTGTGTTGTGGTCCACCGAGTCAAAAGCTTTTGCAAGATCAATGAATATAGCAGCACAGTTTGTTTGTTATCTAATGCAGATGTAATGTCATTGAGCAATTTAGTGGTAGCTGTAACACAACCATACCCTGATCGGAAGCCAAGTCAAGTCAAGAGGCTTTTATTGTCATTTTTACTATACACAGTGGTACACAGTACACAGTAAAAACGATAAATGTTGATAGAGTAGATCAAGATGAGTGATGATTGTGTTTAGTCCAGGTTGTACAGTTCGGTAACACACATTTGAGTGAGTGTGTGTGAGTGAGTGAGTGTGTGCGAGTTCTGTTTCAGTTCTGTGTATTGAAAAGCCTGATGGCTTGTGGAAAGAAACTGGTGAGCTGGTGTTAAGTGACCAGGTGAGGTTGTCTGCCAGATGAACACCAAGGAATTTGGTGCTCTTGACGATCTCCACTGAGGATCCATCAATAATCAGTGGAGATTGGTCGCTCTGTGCTTTCCTGAAGTCCACAACCATCTCTTTCATTTTGTCCACGTTCAGAGACAGGTTGTTTGCGCCACACCAGGCAGTTAACCGTTGCACCTCTTCTCTATATGCTGACTCGTCGTTCTTGCTGATTAGACCCACCACGGTCGTGTCATCGGCAAACTTGATGATATGATTTGAGCTGTGCGTTGGTGCACAGTCGTGAGTCAGCAGAGTAAACAGCAGTGGACTGAACACACAGCCCTGAGGGGCTCCAGTGCTCAGTGTGGTGGTGCTGGAGATGCTGTTCCCGATCCGGACTGACTGAGGTCTCCCAGTCAGGAATTCCAGGATCCAGTTGCAGAGAGAGGTGTTCAGGCCCAGAAGGTTCAACTTCTCGATCAGGTGCTGAGGAATGATTGTGTTGAATGCTGAGCTGAAATCAATGAACAGCATTCGTACATATGAGTCCTTGTTATTCAGATGGGTGAGGGCCAGATGAAGGGTTGTGGAGATGGCATCGTCCGTGGAACGGTTTGGACGATACGCATACTGCATGGGGTCCAGGGAGGGTGGAAGCTGTGTCTTGATGTGCCTCATGACGAGCCTCTCGAAGCACTTAATCACGATGGGAGTGAGCGCGACGGGACGATAGTCATTGAGGCAGGAGACAGTCGATTTCTTTGGCACAGGAACAATGGCCTGTCAGGAACGCGAGAGGAAGGACCCAAATGCAGGACGCAGAAAATATCAAAAAGGCAGTCTTTAATTAGGGGAAAAACATAGACAATACAAACAGTCAGAGAACAAATGTTCTACTCTTAAAAGAGCATGAAAAAACCAAAGAGCAGAAAAAGGGAAAAATAACCAACAAACGTCCAAAAACTGCGGGCAAAAACAGGAAAAAGTAGAGATCCAAAGTGAAAGCAAAAATAATCCACAGGGGAAAAAACGGCAAGATAGTCCCAAAAAGCATAACAAAAAGCCAAAAAACAATCTGGCAAGGAATAACAGGAGCCGGCGTCTATTTATACCCATCAAAGATGGCGCTCACCGGTGCCGCACCGGAAGCGGAAGTTGGGCTACCGGAAGTTGAATTACCGGAAGTGCGCGCGCCGTCGGCTGACATGGCCGTTGTCTTGAGGCACGTGGGAACAACGTTGCTGCTCAGGGAGATGTTGAAGATGTCAGTGAAGACATCTGCTAGTTGTTCTGAAGGCAGAGTCTCTTTGTTTCAACAGCGCGCGCACATTTGCAGTCATCCACAGCTTCTGGTTGGAGCGTGTAGTGATGGTCTTGGAGATGGTCACATCATCAATGCACTTGCTGATGTAGCAGGTCACTGATGACGTGTACTCCTCTAAGTTGATGGAATCACCGTTGGTTGCAGCCTCTCTAAACGTGTCCCAGTCAGTGCACTCAAAACAGTCCTGAAAAGCAGAAGTAGCTCCATCTGGCCAGGTTTTCACCTGTTTCAGAACTGGTTTAGAGTGTCTGACGAGCGGTCTGTATGCTGGAATTAACATAACAGAGCAGTGGTCTGAGTATCCGAGATGGGGGCGGGGCTCCGCACGATACGCGCCGGGGATGTTTGTGTAAACAATATCCAGCGTGTTCGCTCCTCTCGTTGCAAAGTCCACATGCTGATGGAGTTTAGTAAGCACAGTCCTGAGATTCGCATGGTTGAAATCTCCGGCGATAATAAACAATCCGTCGGGGTGAGCATTCTGCAGGTCGCTAATAGCACCGTAGAGTTCACACAGTGCCTCCTTAGCATTAGCACTGGGTGGAATGTTCACTCCGACAATGTAAACAGTTGTGAGTTCCCGTGGTAAATAAAAAGGTCTGCATCTAACAGTCACAAACTCCACTAGCGATGAGCAGTAGCGTGAAACAAGCACAGAGTTCTTACACCATTCCGTGTTGATATAAACACACACGCCACCACCGCAAGTCTTACCGCACCGAGCTGCGTTTCTGTCGGCTTGAAACACGGTTAGCCCATCTAGCTGGATGGCGGCTTCTGGAACTCTGTAGCTGAGCCACGTGTTCGTGAAAACAAAGACGCAACAGTCTCTAAACTCTCGCCGTGTGGTTCGCTGGAGTCGGATGTAGTCCAGTTTATTATCCAGGGAGCAGACGTTGGAAAGAAGAATGGACGGAAGAGCCGGCCGGCTAGAGTTAGCATTTAGCCTAGCACGGACACACGTCCGCTTGCCGCGCTTCCGCTTCCTCGAACAGCGCTTTCGACGTCTCCTCTCCCGGCCACCGGCATCAGGTAACACTGTGGGCTGGGGTCCTGGTCTTTGTGGCCGAGGTCGCAGCAAGCCAAGGTCGCGAAGGTTGTTGATAATATCATCATGCAGATTATTGGTTGCATGATGCCTGTACTGTAGCAGTGTCTGGTGGTCGTATGCATGAACACAGCTGACTCTGGTGTCCATGTATTGTGGAAGGTCGGGCTAAATATGGTGAAAGCACCATTTTTGGATCCGGAGAGGCCGCTGCGAGCTACTGCCGCGCCGCCATCTTGGAACCAAACTGTGCCCCGGAGATGATACCATTCACATTAAGATTAAATAATTAGTTGTTTATTGACAAGGTTTTCCAGAATTTTAGACACACATGGCAAGATGGAAATTGGCCCGTAATTATTCAGGTCAGCCTGATCACCGCCCTTATACAGAGAACGCACAACCGCTTCTTTCCAAGCAGGTGGAATCTCGGCTGTATAAAGGGAAAGGTTAATGAGGTCTGTTAGTGGAACGCAATGACAGGGGCAGCAATTTTAATTAAAAAAGCAGCAAGATCATCTGACCCAGCTGATTCATTGGGGTCCAGAGCAGTCAGTTCCTTCAAGACTTCCCCCACTAAAACAGGCCGGATGGAAAAACTGTGAGGAGGTGCTAAAAGGTTGCAGGGGCTGTAGAAATAGGGTTTAATGTCTTGGAAACAAAGCCAACATTTATGAAGTGGTGATTGAATGCTTCAGCCATGGAGTTTTTATTAGTGGCAACTATGTCATCCAATTTTAGGGACAGTGGTATGGTCCGGGGTTTGTTTTCAAGTTTTTTTAACGTATTCCAAAATGCTTTTGGATTCGCACCACAAAGTGTGAGCCGTTTTAAAAAAAAAACAGCTTTAGCCTCCCTCACCGCTTGTGTGGCCTTGTTCCTGATTTGACTAAATAAAATGTTGTCTTTAACAGAATGTGTCTTGCGTGCTCTGCGCCAGGCTGTATTTTTTTGCTGAAGCAGAACCAATAGATCACGATTAATCCACGGGCTGTTGCGGTTTTTTAATATGCATCTTTTTGATTGGGGCATGTTTGTTGATCACAGCAGTTAAAAGATCTTTAAACAACAACTATGCATTATTTACTGTAGGAATCAGACTAACTCTATACAAACTTACATGATTCAAATCATGTAAGAAGGCTTGAGCATCAAAATTCTTCAGAATACGTTTAGTAGTGATTGCGACAGGCTGTTTGACAGAAAGTTGTTTTCTAACACAGGCAATGAAACAGTGGTCGCTGAGATCATTGCAAAAAACACCCGATTGGTACATATGTGGGGTGTTTGTAAACACAACATCTATCAATGTGGCGTTGTCACAACCTTTTGGGTTATATCTAGTAGGTAGGTTTATGATTTGATGAAGGTTTAAGCAATCAAATTGTTGTACAACTTTCTCAGGGGGCTTAAGCATGTCCCAGTTTAGATCACCAAGTATGATCAACTCGGACCTAGTAAAAGGCACAAGAGCATTGCTCAAGGCCTCTAGGGTACATGCTGGTACAGATGGAGGGCGATAGCAGCCAGCCACAGATAAAGAAAAACTGTTTGGTAATTTCATGTTAAGAACAAGAAGATCATACTGTTTGGGTATAGACTTTGCCAGGGCTATACTACATTGAAGATATTCTTTAGTGAAAATTGCCCCCCCATCCCACCCTTAGATGACCTATCCTGCCGAAACAGGTTGTAACCAGATAAATACAGGTCAGGGTAGAGAATAGAGTTACGCAACCATGTCTCAGTAATTACCAAAACGTCAGGGTTAGAACTCTACCGATACTTTAAGCTGGTCCAGTTTAGGTAATATGCTTCTTGCGTTTACATGCAAAAACCCAAGGTTATAGCAATTACAAAAATCATCAAAGCATATGTTATTTGAGGCCACATGATCAGTACGGAAAACAACACCAGAAAGAACATCAGAAGAAGGGCCAGGGTGGACATGAACATTACCAGAGTAATAGGTAATAGGTACTACAGTGATGTTGTTTTGACAATACAGTTGTATGCAGTTTATTGGGTAATGCAATAATATTAATGAGCTTTCTCATAATAAAACATGACAGCAGAGCCGGAGTGATGGAAAATCTGTCAGGCATTAACCCAAAGGTCTGTAATATCATTAAAGATGCAGAGTCTCTATCATTTGAATAGACTTTGTCTGTTTTACTGCCTAAATAAGCAAGGCCATTTTGTTTGATTGCATATGAAGTAACGCAAGTAACTGAGAGACACGAAAAAATTGCGGAGAGAATGCAAAATAGTTTGAGTATATCCATGGTTTAATAGAGAACAGAAAAAGTCAAAATGCTAACTAAAAGACCTTATTCCAGAGTGGCGTGCACTTACTTCGATGCTATGAACTGACAATTTTCCAGGTAAAGCCACACAGCTAACCAGTTAGGCATCCATATTAGCACGCAGTTAGCTAAAGTCCTTAGCTCCCGTCAGCCATCTGCTGGTGATGACTCCTGACGGCGAAGCGGTTCACGTGCACCGGAATGGGAACAACAATCTTTGGATTGCGCACGTGCTCGTCGGAGCGGCTGTTCACGTTCCCTGCTTTGATGCGCTTCCACTTGGCATGCCGGTGGTGGAGCTGCCTCCATATAAATGCGGGGAAAACTGAAGAACTGGTGGTGGATTTGCGTAGGCACAAACACACTTCATCATTTCCATTGGTAAACATTCAGGGAAAGGACATTGTGAGAGTGGACTCTTACAAATACCTGGGTGTTCACCTAAACAACAAACTGGACTGGACAGACAACACTGAGGCAATTTATAAGGAAGGGCAGAGCAGATTCTTGCTGAGAATATGAATATGGCTGAGGAGACTAAGGTCTTTTGGAGTGCAGGGAGAGCTACTGAAGACCTTTTTTGACTCTGTTGTGGCATCAGCCATATTCTATGGTGTGGTCTGCTGGGGTAGCAGCATCTCTAGTGCAGACAGGAAGAGACTGGACAAGCTGATCAGGAAGGCCAGCTCAGTCCTGGGGATTTCCCCTGGACACTGTACAGAAGGTGGGAGAAATGAGGATAGTAGCAAAACTATCATCATTAATGCAGAACGCTTCTCACCCCCTGTATGAAACAGTTACCTCGTTGAGCAGCTCCTTCAGTGACAGACCTAGACATCCTAAGTGTCTGAAGGAGCGATACAGAAGGTTTTTTCTTCCTGCTGCTATTAGACTTTACAATCAAAGCTGCTCCCAGTGAACCATTAACTATAATACACACTGTTATTACTGTTCAATGGTGTAGTAGTTAGTGTTATTACAGTTTTACTGTGTAATAATACTACCTGTGTGCAATATCACCTGCAATACGTGCAATATTACCTGCAATAATTGCAATACCACCTGTGTGCAATTCTACCTGCAGTACGTACTTTTTCCTCATTTGTATTTATACATTGTGTTGTGTATATACTTGTATACTATAGTATGTCTATTTGTCTATTCTTTTATATATTTGCATTTTATTTTTTTTTTTTCATGCTGCTGTAACAAAGAAATTTCCGCACTGTGAGACGAATAAATGTTTATCTTATCTTACCACCTTGTAACGTCAGGTAGTGATGTACTTTCCGTTGGCTCCGTTTCGTCTCTTTTTCTTTTGCTTTTGCAAGAACGCTTTATTCCCTGTTAAAGGGTTTGAAAGCAGTGGGTGGAGACCATGCCCATCAGAACTACGAACACACGCTACAGTAACCACATTAAGGTAAGTCATTGCTCTTCTATGGCAAACATCAAGTTCATTCAGTGTGTGTGAAGTGTGACATGTTTATTAAGTCTTTCTCAGTTGATAGCGATAATTTTATATGTGGGAAGTGTAAGTTAGTTTGCTCTTTGACGGAGAAGATCTTAGCATTAGAGGAGCGCATCCAAAGTCTAGAAAGAAGTAGTACGTGTGAGAGCAGTCAAAGTTTTGCAGGAGATAGTCTGGATGCCCTAGGTGTAGTTAGCATTCCCCCAACTCCGGCATTAGAGCCCTTGCAGCGGGGCGAGTCGATGATAACTCGGCGGCATACTCGCAAAGCCTAAGCTAACACTAGGGCTCACCCACAGGAGCACCATTCCTCTCTGCTTCATGTGTCCAGTAGGTTTCTCCTTAGTGAATCACCCCCTGAGATACCTGAAAGAGCTCTGGTTATAGGAGTTATCACTGTTATTACTGTTCAATGGTGTAATAGTTATTGTTATTACTGTTTTACCGTGTAATAATACTACCTGTTGTCAGCCAGCCGCCCGAACATTTCCGCGGTCACGACTTCCGCTTCAGCGTCATCTTTCAGCCGGCAACACCGGCATGCCCGCCATCTTGTATCTGTATAAATAGCCACCGGCTGCCTGCGCTCGCTGCCAGATTGTCTCGTTTGGCTCCGCGCTTTTGAGACCTTCCTGCCTTTATTTTTCCCGTGGAAAGTTTACTTTCATTTTCGGATCTCCGTTTTTGGATTTTTGCCTGCCCTCGGTTTTCGGATCTTTGGATTCCCCTTCTGCTCTGTTCTCCAGCTCTCTCCCTCTGGCTGTTTTCGGACTCGCTTCTGTTTTCGGACATGCCCCCTGCTTCGCTCTCCCGGTGCCACGGACCTTTTCATTAACCCAGTGAGTGCCGCAACTGTGTGTTCATAAGTATTCGGACGTTATTGCTTTTCTCTGCATAAACCCAGCGTGTGCTTCTACTACATGGTCAAAAGTATTCGGACATTATTGTTTTTCTTTTTTTCTCTATATTAACCCAGTGTGTGCGTCTGTTGTTTGCTCATAAGTTTTTCTACATGTTGCTTTCCTGCCTGTTCTATCCTTCTCATCTTTTTCTTCTACTTTAACCCTGTGCGTGTCGCGACTGTGTTTTTGTGCTGTTGTATTCGGACATTAAATATTTCCTGCCTGTGCAACCCTCCTCTCTCGATTCATATCGTCTGGAGCATCCTGCATTTGGGTCCTATCATCCACTTACCCAGCCCCGCACCCGAGTCCCTGACAGAACAATCTGGCCAGCCATGGATCCCGTGGATGCTACCGATCTTCAGACCACCCTTAATGCTCTGGTCCAGGTCTCCGCCACCCATGAGCAACGGCTCCAGGATATTACTTCGGGTCTTTCAGCAGCTTATTCAGCGTCTCGACACACTTCCAGGGGCAGCCCCACCCAACCCACCACCAGTCGCCGCTCCTCAGCCGTCGGCTTTGCCATTGCCTCCTCAGGTCCAGCCCACACCTGCCGCTTTTGCTCCTAGGGAGCCACACCTGACGGTGTTCGGGGCTCAGATACACTCTCCCAGTTTAAGTGTAGATTAAAAACATATCTTTTTAGCAAAGCCTACACATAACATACGTCTCACATCATAACCTTGTGCTCCAGAACATCTGATCACATGCACATTATCAACTTGTGCTGTTAAGTCAAGTCAAGTCAAGTCAAGTGGCTTTTATTGTCATTTTTACTATACACAGTGGTACACAGTACACAGTAAAAACGAAACAACGTTCCTCCGGAACCCTGGTGCTACACAAAAACAACAAAACAACATAAAGTGCATCGAGTGCAGCCTGGTGCAAACAGTGCAAACAAAAGAACAGTACAGACAGACAGAGTGCAGACAGACAACACAAGACAAGACAAAAGACAAAAACCAAGTATAGCGCCGACTAGTAAACCTACTGTATACTTACATATACAGTACTGTGTGAGGTGAATGTAAAAACTATACCCAGGAGAAAATACAAACAGAAAGAGCAATGTAGTGCAAAAAAACAGCAGCAAGGAGGTGCAAAGACAGCATGTAAACATTATACTGTAGTATAAAGGTGCAAAAACAGCATGTAAACATTGTACTGAATATAAACATTGTACTGAATATAGTATAAATAATAATAAATATATAAATGGTGATGGAGTGGATCGAGATGAGTGATGAATGTGTTTAGTCCAGGTTGTACAGTTCAGTTCAGTAACAGTAACACACAGTGTGTGTGTGTGTGTGTGCGTGTGTAAGTGAGTGTGTGTGAGTGTGTGTGAGTTCTGTTCAGTTCTGTGTGTTGAGAAGCCTGATGGCTTGTGGGAAGAAACTGTTACACAGTCTTGTTGTGACGGCCCGAATGCTTGAACCGTTTTCCTGATGGTAGGAGGGTGAAGTATGCGTGTGACGGGTGTGTGTGATCGTCCACAATGCTGTGTGCTGCGGATGCAGCGTGTGGTGTA
This sequence comes from Silurus meridionalis, assembly GCF_014805685.1. NCBI lineage: Eukaryota > Metazoa > Chordata > Actinopteri > Siluriformes > Siluridae > Silurus > Silurus meridionalis. The sequence goes on along the minus strand of NC_060884.1, from coordinate 36,157,769 downwards.
AATGTCCATGATAGAGGGGAGAGAGACTCCGATGATCTTCTCAGCTGTCCTCACTATCCTCTGTAGGGTCTTGCGATCCGAGACGGTGCAATTCCCAAACCAGGCAGTGATGCAGCTGCTCAGAATGCTCTCAATGGTCCCTCTGTAGAACATGGACAGGATGGGGGGAGGGAGGTGGGCTTTCCTCAGCCTTCTCAGAAAGTATAGACGCTGCTGGGCTTTCTTGGTGATGGAGCTGGTGTTAAGTGACCAGGTGAGGTTGTCCGCCAGATGAACACCAAGGAATTTGGTGCTCTTGACGATCTCCACAGAGGATCCATCGATAATCAGTGGAGATTGGTCGCTCTGAGCTCTCCTGAAGTCCACAACCATCTCTTTCGTTTTGTCCACGTTCAGAGACAGGTTGTTTGCTCCACACCAGGCAGTTAACCGTTTCACCTCTTCTCTATATGCTGACTCATCGTTCCTGCTGATTAGACCCACCACGGTCGTGTCATCAGCGAACTTGATGATATGATTTGAGCTGTGCGTTGGTGCACAGTCGTGAGTCAGCAGAGTGAACAGCAGTGGACTGAGCACACAGCCTGAGGGGCTCCAGTGCTCAGTGTGGTGGTGCTGGAGATGCTGTTCCCGATCCGGACTGCCTGAGGTCTCCCAGTCAGGAAATCCAGGATCCAGTTGCAGAGAGGTGTTCAGGCCCAGAAGGTTCAGCTTCTCGATCAGGTGCTGAGGAATGATTGTGTTGAATGCTGAGCTGAAATCAATGAACAGCATTCGTACATATGAGTCCTTGTTATCCAGGTGGGTGAGGGCCAGATGAAGGGTTGTGGAGATGGCATCGTCCGTGGAACGGTTTGGACGATACGCAAACTGCATTGGGTCCAGGGAGGGTGGAAGCTGTGTCTTGATGTGCCTCATGACAAGCCTCTCGAAGCACTTCATCACGATGGGAGTGAGCGCGACGGGACGATAGTCATTGAGGCAGGAGACAGTCGATTTCTTTGGCACAGGAACGATGGTCGTTGTCTTGAGGCACGTGGGAACAACGTTACTGCTCAGGGAGATGTTGAAGATGTCAGTGAAGACATCTGCTAGTTGTTCTGCACATTCCCTGAGCACTCTGCCAGGAATGTTGTCAGGTCCAGCAGACTTCCGTGGGTTAACTCTGCATAGAGTTTTCCTCACTTCAGCTGTGGTTAGACAGAGCACCTGGTCAGTGGGAGGAGGGATGGTCTTCCTCGCCACCACGTTGTTCTGTACCTCAAACCGGGCGTAGAAGTCGTTCAGCGCATCTGGGAGGGAGGCGTCACGGTCACAAGCAGGTGATGTGGTCTTGTAATTCGTGATCACCTGGATGCCCTGCCACATGCGCCGAGTGTCTCCACTGTCCTGGAAGTGGTCGTGGATTTTCTTCGCGCGCTTTGCCTCTCTGATAGCACGAGACAGTTTGGCCCTTGCTGTTTTTAAGGCCGCCTTGTCCCCTGTTCTGAAGGCAGAGTCTCTTTGTTTCAACAGCGCACGCACATTTGCAGTCATCCACGGCTTCTGGTTGGGCGTGTAGTGATGGTCTTGGAGATGGTCACATCGTCAACGCACTTGCTGATGTAGCAGGTCACTGATGATGTGTACTCTTCCAAGTTGATGGAATCGCCGTGGTTGCAGCCTCTCTAAACATGTCCCAGTCAGTGCACTCAAAACAGTCCTGAAGAGCAGAAGTAGCTCCTTCTGGCCAGGTTTTCACCTGTTTCAGAACCGGTTTAGAGCGTCTGATGAGCGGTCTGTATGCTGGAATCAACATAACAGAGCAGTGGTCTGAGTATCCGAGATGGGGGCGGGGCTCCGCACGATACGCGCCGGGATGTTTGTGTAAACAAGATCCAGCGTGTTCGCTCCTCTCGTTGCAAAGTCCACATGCTGATGGAGTTTAGGAAGCACAGTCTTGAGATTCGCATGGTTGAAATCTCCGGCGATAATAAACAATCCGTCGGGGTGAGCATTCTGCAGGTCGCTAATAGCGCCGTAGAGTTCACTCAGTGCCTCTTAGCATTAGCACTGGGAGGAATGTACACTCGACGATGTAAACTGTGGTGAATTCCGTGGTAAATAAAAGGTCTGCATCTAACAGTCACAAACTCCACTAGCGATGAGCAGTAACATGAAACAAGCACAGAGTTCTTACACCATTCCGTGTTGATATAAACACACACGCCACCACCGCGAGTCTTACCGCACAGAGCTGTGTTTCTGTCGGCTCGAAACACGGTTAGCGTCTAGCTGGATGGCGGCGTCCGGAACTCTGTCGCTGAGCCACGTCTCCGTGAAAACAAAGACGCAACAGTCTCTAAACTCTCGCCGTGTGGTTTGCTGGAGTCGGATGTAGTCCAGTTTATTATCCAGGGAGCAGACGTTTGAAAGAAAATGGACGGGAGAGCCGGCCGGCTAGGGTTAGCATTTAGCCTAGCACGGACACCCGCCCGCTTGCGCGCTTCCGCTTCCTCGAACAGCGCTGAGGTCTCCTCTCCCGCCACCGGCATCAGGTAACACCGAGGGCTGGGGGCCTGGTCTATGTGGCCGAGGTCGCAGCAAGCCGAGGTCGCGAAGGTTGTTGATAAGATCATCATGCAGATTGTTGGTTGCATGATGCCTGTACCGTAGCAGTGTCTGGTGGTCGTACACATGAACACAGCTGACTCTGGTGTCCATGTATTGTGGAAGGTCGGGCTAAATATGGTGAAAGCACCATTTTTGGATCCGGAGAGGCCGCTGCGAGCTACTGCCGCGCCGCCATCTTGGATGTTAATATCATGAACAGCAGCTACGCTAATTCCTCTCCACTGCTTCTCTTTCTCTCCCCATCCCGAGACACCCTGAGGTTTGGCCAGCTCCAGTCACCTCCCACCTCGTGATGATTACGGACCTTTGAAGAAGTAGATGCCGAACTCACAAACATCCCGAACCATCTGGAGACGTACCAGTGCCATTTGGATCCCGCTACATGTGTGGAGTTTTGACATTGGACCTCCTGGAGTGTTTAAAGGCTCTGGCATGGAGAAGCTGATGCTGGATCTGTGGTGATCACAAATGCTGAGCTCATAAAACTCGGAGCTACTAACCATATAGACTGTATAAGACTGCAGAAAGAACATCACTTATAATCTTATACTCCAGTAATCATGTTAGTTCTCACTGTCCAGTGTTCTTTATTGTTGAAAGATTTATGATCAAACTCTTGATGTCACCCAGATGAGGATGGGTTCCCTTTTTGAGTCTGGTTCCTCTCAAGGTTTCTTCCTCATAACATCTAAGGGAGTTTTTCCTTGCCACAGTCGCCACGGCTTGCTCATCAGGGACGGGTTCACACCATTCACCATCACTGTTGATTTGTGTAAAGCTGCTTTGAGACAATGTCTGTTGTGAAAAGCGCTATACAAATAAACTTGACTTGACTTGACTTGACACCTCGTTCCCCCGGCTCGCTTCTCGGGAGAACCCGAACTTTGTCGGTCCTTCCTGGCACAGTGTAGCCTGATTTTTATTCTCCAACCATCCTCTTTTTCCACTGAACAGGCCAAGGTGGCTTATGTTATCACCTTGCTCTCCGGACGAGCTTTGCGGTGGGCTACCGCCGAGTGTGAAAATCAGTCCTTGCATTGCTCTACCTTCACTGCCTTCTCTGAGGAACTACGCAAGGTTTTTGGTTCAGCCACCCCTCGCCAGGATGCCGCACGCTCACTGCTTTCTTCATCGCAGGGTGAGTATGCTGCAGATTTCCGCACGGATGCCACTGACAATGGGTGGGATCGCACTGCTCTATATGACACCTTTTTTCGGGGCCTCTCAGCCCAGGTGAAGGACGAGCTAGCTGCCCGTGAGCTTCCCCCTGGTCTGGATGCCTTGATCGCCTTGGCCATTCGGATTGACAGAAGAATACGTGAACGTCGTTCTGAGCGTTTGACGCGCTATCCGGAGCGGGCCTACCACACGCCTCCTGTTCACCACCATACTCCCCCCCCGGACTACTCCTGCCTCACCGACCTCATCCCCACCGCAGCCTATGGAAATCGCACCTGTCTCAATCAGAAAAGGAAAGACGCCGTTCCCAGGGGCTATGTCTCTATTGTGGTGAAGCCGGGCATGTGGCTGCTTCGTGTCCAGCAAAAGGGCAGGCTCGTCATTGACGGAGGGGGCCACGGCGATCTGCATCCTACCAGTCCCTTCCAAGCCCTTAGTCAAGATCTGCATCCGTTCCGGTGCTCAGGACTTTTCGCTGCCGGCCTTTGTGGACTCTGGGGCAGACGCGGAATTCATGGATCTAGACCTTGCTCGTCAGCTGAGCCTGGAGACGGAGCCATTACCGGAGACTCTTCAGGTCTGGGCCCTGGATTGGCACCCCCTAGATAAGGCCACTTACCGTACTAAGCCTCTTCTGGTCACCGTCGGAGAGCGACACTGGGAGTGGCTCACCTTCTTAGTCATTTCTTCTCCTCACGCCTGGTACCTATTGCCAATCTCACTGCCTCACTCCGTCTTCCCCCAGGCCGGTCTCATGCTCTCCGGAGACTTCCCCCGACCTCAGTTCAGTTCCATCTGTCTATCACGACCTCGGTACAGTGTTTAGGAAGACTCAAGCCTCTTCCTTGCCCCCGCATCGGCCCTACGATTGCGCCATTGATCTCCTGCCGGGAACTATGCCACCCCGTGGCCGGCTTTACCATCTTTCTGCACCCGAGCAGGCGGCCATGACCCAATACATTCAGGACTCGCTGGCTGCTGGCATTATCCGCCCGTCCTCCTCTCCGGCAGGCGCTGGGTTCTTCTTTGTGGAAAAGAAGGACAAGAGCCTCTGTCCCTGCATTGACATGTGGATTGCACAATTCTTCCCACATAGTTGTTTCTAAACAGTCTTTCAGAGCCTCACTGGTCGTCACTGTACGGGAGGTACAGTTGTGTTCAAAATTATTCAACCCCCAATGCTGTAAATGGTTTTAGGGAATTTAGTGTACATTTGTAATTGTATTCAGAATGAAATCCTACAAGGACTTCTTAAAGAACCATATGCAACTAAAATGACATCAATTAGTTTTGTAATACAGTAGTAAATGTTTCTTTTGTGAATTCTTCATTGACATAATTATTCAACCCCTTAAAGACTACCACTCTGAAGAACAGAGGTTCAATGAAGTGTCTTCAATCAGGTATTGAAAACACCTGTGGATATCAGGGAGCAGCAATAAAGCCTAATAAGCACCAATTAGGCAGCTTTAAAATGACTGTGATACTCAGCTCCTTCTAGACATTTACTGGTGTGGTTACAAACATGGTGAGGTCAAGAGAATGGTCCAGGAAGACAAGAGAACAGGTGATTACTCTTCACAGGAAGGGCAATGGCTATAAGAAGATTGCAAAGATGTTAAACATACCAAGAGACACCATAGGAAGCATCATTCGCAAATTCAAGGCAAAGGGCACTGTTGAAACGCTACCTGGTCGTGGCAGAAAGAAGATGCTGACTTCGACTGCTGTGCGCTACCTGAAGCGTAGAGTGGAGAAAAGTCCCCGTGTGACTGCTGAGGAACTGAGAAAAGATTTGTCAGATGTGGGTACTGAAGTTTCTGCTCAGACAATACGGCGCACCCTGCGTAATGAAGGCCTCCATGCCAGAACTCCCAGGCGCACCCCCTTGCTGTCCCCAAAGAATAAGAAGAGTCGACTGCAGTATGCCAAAAGTCATGTGGACAAACCACAGAAGTTTTGGGATAGTGTTCTGTGGACTGATGAAACAAAATTAGAACTGTTTGGGCCCATGGATCAACGCTATGTTTGGAGGAGGAAGAACAAGGCCTATGAAGAAAAGAACACCTTGCCTACTGTGAAGCATGGCGGGGGGTCAATCGTGCTTTGGGGCTGTTTTGCTTCTGCAGGTACTGGGAAGCTTCAGCGTGTGCAAGGTACCATGAATTCTCTTCAGTACCAGGAGATATTGGATGACAATGTGATGCAGTCCGTCACAAACCTGAGGCTTGGAAGACGTTGGACCTTTCAACAGGACAATGATCCCAAGCATACCTCCAAGTCCACTAGAGCATGGTTGCAGATTAAAGGCTGGAACATTTTGAAGTGGCCATCGCAGTCACCAGACTTAAATCCGATTGAGAACCTCTGGTGGGACTTAAAGAAAGCAGTTGCAGTGCGCAAGCCTAAGAATTTGACTGAACTGGAGGCTTTTGCCCATGATGAATGGGCGAAGATACCTGTAGATCACTGCAAGACACTTGTGCCAAGCTATGCTTCACGTTTAAAAGCTGTTATAACTGTAAAAGGATGTTGTACTAATTACTTAGATTGAATGTCACTTGGGGGTTGAATAAAACTGATAATGATGTGAGCTCAGAAAAGACATTTGTGGTTATTTCATTATTCAATTCAATTCAATTCATTTTTATTTGTATAGCGCTTTTAACAATGAACATTGTCTCAAAGCAGCTTTACACAGATAATGTGGTGATTAAACATAAATATGTTCTTTGTAAGTATGTTTGTCCCTGATGAGCAACTGTGGCAAGGAAAAACTCCCCGAGATGGCATAAGGAAGAAACCTTGAGAGGAACCAGACTCAAGAGGGAACCCATCCTCATCTGGGTTGCACCAAATGTCCATTTGAAGCAGATATACAATGTTGTGGGGTACAGTGATGATGATCAGAAGCAAACTGCACTCCCGAGTCAGTGCAGCAGACCGCCGACACCAACTACAGTCCAATCCGTCCTCAAAGCACCCGTTCTACTCCGGAATTAAGAGACCGTCCCGAGCTGCACAGAAGTGTGAAGATCCAAGGAGGAGAGGGGCAGGAACACTGGTCACTGGAGCCTCAGGAGCATGTTTAACTCGACCGAAGAGAGAGAGAGAGAGAGAGAGAGAGAGAGAGAGAGGGTGACGGAAGAGAAGGATATGGATTATTAAGTGTAACTATTGGTGTACGAAAGTTAATGTCACTGTGCAGTTTGGACTCCGGCAAGACTCGCTATGGCAGCATAACTAAAAGGGAGAACCAGAAGGTAACACAGACATGAGGGATCTCTGGGATAAGAGACGACCCACCACACCACCGTCAACAAACCTGAGTGAACGTGTGAATGTGAGGGGACGACAGCATACAAATATACCAGTTCACCAAACACTCTATATCCATGTTCCCTCCAGATCTGTGCCTTTACCTAAGAGAAATCTACTGATAAAAGGCTTGACTAAATAAATCATTATAAATGTTGTTATATTTGTCTGACCTACACGTGCCTCTTTGATTTAATTGTAAGCAGGATGACTGAATGATCATAATCAATGTCAAACCGACCAAAACAATCAATTTCAGTGGGGGTTGAATAATTTTGAACACAACTGTAGCTGGTTGCCTGCATACAAGGGGTTTGTACACAGGTAGGAGATGAACCAGGTTGTGATTCGATCTTCCCAAGGGGGGGAGAGGTGCTGATGTATAAGCCTCCTTTGAGTTTGTATAGAATAAATCCAGTGTTTTATTGTCTCTGGTGTGGCATGAAACATACTGTGTGAATGAGGGCATAGTGGAGGATGGAGGGGCATGATTAAAATCTCCAGAGATAATGAGAAGAGCATTTGGGCTCTGTGTTAACCATCTGTTAACAACAGAATGCAGGACATCGCATGCCAATTCACCGTCAGCAGAGGGGGGAATATACGCAGCTATCGCGATAACGTGCGAGAATTTCCTCGGCAGATAGTACGGCCTCATGCTAGCGGCTAACAGCTTAATGTCTTTACAGCAGATCTGCTCTTTAATAGTGATGTGGCCAGTTTTACACCATCTATAATTCACAAACACTGCCAGTCCTCCTTCCCTTCGATTACCGCTCTCCATCGTTCTGTCTGCGTGCAGTAAAGCAAATCCATCCAGAGCCACTGTTGTATCCGGTGTTAGCTTGGTTAGCCATGACTCTGTGAACAGCATGATGCTACATTCCCAGAATTCCCTTTGATGCCGGGTAAGAGCCGCTAGCTCGTCCATCTTGTTGGGTAAAGATCTTACATTTCCCATGACGATGGACGGGAGAGTTGGTCTGTAACGTCTCCTTTTAGTCCAACACATAGCTCCAGCACGGTTTCCCCGTCTTCTCCTTCTTAGCTCATGGGGAATATCCGTTTTTTCTTCGAGTAGCATCGGCGTGTTGTGGAATGCTAACAGCCGATCCCTGGTGTAAACAATAGGACCGTGGCTGTGAACAAAGTTTCCAGACGCGACTGTGAACAAAGTCCAAAGAAGCAGGAAAAGTAGAGAAGGTTGTAGCACAGCAGTTCTAATCACATCTACTGAGAAATAACATTTTTTAAATGTATCAGTCAGGATTTAGGCCTCATTAAAGCACAGAGACGTCGCTAGCTAGGGTGGTAAATGACACCATTGCTCATACTATACTGCTTGCTGGACTTGAGAACGTTGTTGGAATAAAGGAAACAGCTCTCTCCTGGCTCAGTTCTTATTTGACTGATCGCTATCAGTTTGTTGATGTAAATGGTGGGTTTTCCACACTCTATGAGGTAAAGTTTGGTGTTCTCTGGCCCACTGCTTTTCTCTTTATATGTGCTGCCTCTGCGTGAAATTATTCATAAACATGGTATTCGCGTCCATTGCTATGCTGATGATACACAGCTGTATATTTCAGCAAAGCCAGATGAGAGAGATCAGCTTAACAATGTTAAGGAGTGTGTAAAGAACATTAAAAACTGGATGCTTGATAACTTTCTTCTGTTCAACTCAGAAAAGACAGAAGTACTTTTACTAGGACCACATGCAGCTAGAAGCAAATTTTCCGATTATGTAGCATCTTTGAATGGTGTTTCTGTTTCAGCGTATACTGCAGTCAAAGACCTTGGTGTGATTATTGACCCGAGTCTTTCCTTTGAGGCTCACGTAAATAATATCACCAGGATCACCTTCTTTCACCTTAGAAATATTGCTAAAATTAGATATATGATGTCATTACAGGATGCAGAAAAACTAGTTGATGCTTTTGTAACATCTAGATTAGACTACTGTAACGCTTTACTGTCTGGGTGTTGGAGTAAGTGCATAAATAAGCTTCAGTTAGTTCAGAATGCAACAGCAAGAGTCCTCACAAGATCTAGAAGATATGACCACATCACTCCTGTTTTAATCATCTACATCTGAGTGAGCTTCTGTACCACTATGATCCTCCATGCCTACTTAGATCAAAAGGTGCAGGCTATTCGTCTAAATGGCAGAGGAGGTGGAGTCGCAGCTATTTATAATAATAATCTAAACGTTACACAAAAGACTAAACACAAATGTAAAACATTTGAAGTTCTTTACACCAACATAAAATATTCAGTGTCCGAAAGCAGGTCCAGTCAGTTAATTCCACTAATTATTATTTATAGACCCCCAGGGCCCTACTCTGATTTTCTGATAGAATTTGCAGATTTCATTACAAATTTAGCTACTTCTTTTGACAAAGCATTAATTGTTGGTGACTTTAATATTCATTTTGATAATCAGGAAGACTCCTTAAGAGCAGCAGTTGTGTCCATTCTAGAGTCAGTTGGAATTATTCAGAATGTTATAGGACCCACTCATAGTGGTGGACACACTCTCGATTTGTTGTTAACATTTGGATTAAAAATAAAAAACTTAGTCATAATTCCACAGTCTGAAGCTATTTCAGACCATTATCTAATCTCGTTTAAAATTTGCCTCAGTCATTGCATTTCTACCTCACCACGTTACCGTGTTAAGCATACTTTCACATCAGCTACAGCAGCATGTTTTATCAATAATCTTCCAGAAATTATAATCCATATCCTTCTCTTCCCGTCATCCTCTCTCTCTCTCTCTCTCTCTCTCGGTTGAGTTAAACATGCTCCTGAGGTTCCAGTGACCACTGTTCCTGCCCCTCTCCCCTCCGTGGATCTTCACACTTCTGTGCAGCTTGGGACGGTATCTCATCAACACCTTGGGTGGTTCCATGTAATTCCGGAGTAGAACGGGTTCTTTGAGGATGGATTGGACTGTAGTTGGTGTCGGCGGTCTGCTGCACTGACTCGGGAGTGCAGTTTGCTTCTGATCGTCATCACTGTAACCCGCAACATTGTATATCTGCTTCAAATGGACATTTGGTGCAACCCAGATGAGGATGGGTTCCCTCTTGAGTCTGGTTCCTCTCAAGGTTTCTTCCTTATGCCATCTCGGGGAGTTTTTCCTTGCCACAGTTGCTCATCAGGGACAAACATACTTACAAAGAACATATTTACGTTTAATCACCACATTATCTGTGTAAAGCTGCTTTGAGACAATGTTCATTGTTAAAAGCGCTATACAAATAAAAATGAATTGAATTGAATTGAATTGAGAGGAACCAGACTCAAGAGGGAACCCATCCTCATCTGGGTTGCACCGAATGTCTATTTGAAGCAGATATACAATGTTGCGGGGTACAGTGATGGTGATCAGAAGCAAACTGTAGTCCTGAGTCAGTGTAGGAGACTGTTGACATTTAACTACAGTCCAACCCATCCTCAAAGCGCCCGTTCTTACTCCGGAATTTCATGGAACCACCCAAGGCGTTGATGCCAAACCGTCCCAAGCTGCACAGAGTGGCCTCCAGTCAAGAGAACACTATCCAGAGGCAGGCCTAGACAAAGTGGGAAGATCCACGGAGGGGAGAGGGGCAGGAACAATGGTCACTGGAGCCTCAGACACAAGTTTAACTTGACCGAGAAAGAGAGAGAGAGAGAGACAGAGAGAGAAGAGGGTGACAGGAAGAGAAGGATATGGATTATTAAGTGTCCTTATTGTTGTATGAAAGTTAATGTCTGTGCAGTTTGGACTCCGGCAAGACTCGCTATGGCAGCATAACTAAAATGATCTGTAGTTGGACAGCTCACATGGGCCAAGGTCAGGTTTCTTAATTAGGGGGTGGATAACTGCCAGTTTGAAGGATTTTGGTACATAACCAGTGCTAATTGAAGAGTTTATTATTTTTTAAAACAGGTTCAATTACCTCTGAAGTTATTTGTTTAAGGAAACTTGTAGGCAAGGGATCGAGAATGCAGGTTGATGATTTTGATGAGGAAATTAATTAAATTAAGTCATTCTCATGAATAGGAGTGAAGCTTTGTAATTGATTGTCTGCTATAATTACACTGCTGTCTACATGGTTACTTGTAAAATAATTGGATTTATATTAGCCATCTGGAGGCCTATTTTTACCAGGTACTGTTAACATTTAAAATTAGGTAGGGCATTTTCAAAATCTGTGGCAGGTTAACACCTCCAAACAATGGGATATCGGTAGGCTGGCATGGCACTGAAGGCTAAGGGGTTAAACCAATATGACATATGTAGCTTCCAGAAACAAGCCATACATATCCACAGACACTTTGATTTGATACTAAAATTTAGATTAAATATTAAAATATAGTCATAATTCCACAATCTTCATTTATTACAAATGTAATGTCTGGTACAGGTCATTTAGATTTCATGTCCCGGGCATTCCTTTTAACTCTTGACATCTGCTTTTCAATCAAAGGATGAGCACCACAGCTTACACTTTTATTGAAAGCTTGTATACCATAGTGTCATACCCCCACCCCAGAAGACACGAAGCAGGAAAAAGCAGCATTCAACTGATAACACAAGCCAGTCTCTATACCTTACACAGAACACACACACACACACACACACCACCCCGAAAGCCAGATAACCCCCTGGCCTCTTTGGTTGACTTCACAGGGACCCTCAAACCATAAAACAATTCACTCTCGAAACTTGGCCCCAGTACATCTGTTTGTGACACACACACATATACAGACACACACACACACACACACACACACCAAAAGGGAGCATTTTTTTATTAATTAAATAATAAATTAAATGTCCCACATTACATGGCACAAACATACATCTTGTAGGTATCTTCTCCTTCAAATAAACCGAGTGTTTAACTCTACCTTAATAATAGTTATACTTTAAAAGGTTTAGTAATGTACCACTGTCTTAATGTTGTCTCTTCCTTTTGATGTCAAAGTTGATTTAAAATTATCTTCTCTTTATTTTTATTTTCCTAACAAGGGTGCATTGTATACACCAGAATCTGATGTTGTATTAACATTAGTTATACCTTAAATACTGATATGTCAATAGTATGTTAAATGTTAACTGGTATGTAACATAATGTTATAATCTGTGTTAATGCTGTCCTTGCTTTCCATGTCTAATATCAAAATGATCACAAAATGATCTGTTCCTTATTTAACCGTAACCCTAACCCTAGATACATTTTGCAAACAATGGTGCATTTTATTTGATCATGAAATGTACCATACTGTCTTAATACACTTTGGATAAAACTCAAAGTTCTCCAAAGCAAGTATAAACCGGAAACCATGCCCACAAACGCACGAACAAAGGAATTTCCTCCCTCTAGAATTTCAGGCCATAACATTGGCCATTCCCCCAAAGATGGGTGCGGTTCAGGTCCTATAAAACATCTTGAACCCAACTAATCGGTCAGTCAAGTCAAGCAAGCTCGCTCACTCGGCTCGATCGGAAATGCTTAGACGCCCGGGGCCCGAAGGCCCGGGGGCCCAAAGGCCTGGAGAGTCGGACGCATAGAACAGCCCAGCAGCGAGTCTTCGAGACGAGATCTCAAATCCTTTTTGAGATCTTCCAGCAAGCTTTATCTTCAAGAACAACACCTGCTCTGCTCTTCAGGAGAACCTATAAGAACATCTGACTCCCTCCTAACCGAATCTTCAAAGATTCCTTTGTCTACCGCATCCGGAATTTTGTGCAAACAAGCCAATGCAAGTAATTGTTTTACCAACCAATTTAGATGCGTGTTTAAGTTTGAGCCCCTTAATTTTAAGGTGAATTTGAATTTTTTTGATGAGTTCTCATTTAGGATTTGATTAATTTTTAAGTTTAAGCTTGCCATTAATTTTTTTTAATTGTACTTTTTTTTTTCTTTATTTCTTTTGTATGTTTGTGTATTTAGTTTTATGTTGTGTTTAGTCTCATTCAATAAACACTGTATTTTACATAAGTGGTTGTCTTTGAGTACCGCTCACATTTCAAGGTTCCTGCAACATTCGATCTGAACTACATGCTCTATTAATTGTACGGTATAAAGTAAAGGGGGGGTCGCGTCTTTCTTGGCCGGGGAGATACCTCTTTTATAGAATTAATAAAATATTATACTGTCTGTTTGTTGAAGAACAGACCAAATAATTATAACGTTCATTCCTTTACCGTTAATTTAACAACTTAATTTAAATATTTAGGAGTACTTATAACCCGTTATAATTGCTCATAGATATTTCCCTTTTTGTGAGCGAAATTCGCTACACAGATCATTACAGCATCTCCTTTAAAATCTTTTTCTTTCATAGCAAATGTACCTCGCCACGTTACTGTGTTACATGTACATTGTCAACTACTGCAGAAAATTTTTGCAAAAATCTACCAGAGTTATCAAAATTAATCAGATCATCATCTGAACCTGCAGAGCTCGATTGGGCTCCGGAAAGTCTAAATTCAACTTTTCGTTACACTCTAGATGATGTAGCTCCCATTAAAATTCAAATGATTTAGAGAAAAAAATTCACACTGTGGTATAATGCTCACACCTGTTTGGAATAACATTGATGAGGACTTATCATAGCACAGAAACCTTGCTAGTTAAAGTGGTAAATTACCTGCTATTGGCCTCTAATCACTCTTGATATCTTCCTTCTGCTTAACTCTGATAGGACGGAAGTACTTTTACTAGGACCACATGTACATAAAAGTAAACTTTCCAATTCCCTTACAGGAACTCAAGCTGCGTGTGTATTTTATGCCTATTGTTTGACAAATATATAAGGCATCGGAAAAGGCTCGCCTTCCAGTGGTTTCTTCCCCCTGCGATGAGAGCATGCAGCTCCACTCTCTTCCCCCGAAGAGGAGGGGAGGGAGGCAGCGGTTAGCGAGATTAAGGAGCTCATGGCGGTTGTGACACATGAAGCTGAATCTAGCTTGGCTGGCTGATTAGCGTTTTCTGCTTCTTCCCCGACCTGCACACGAGGTGTCCAGGTCCTGGGCCAAGCCTTTCTCGGCCCGCCCATTTAGTCCCATAGATGGCGTTATATGCTAACATCATGGGGCTGAAAAATCATGGTTGTAGAGGTTGAAGAATATTCTGGGGAAGTGGCCGTTGTGTAGCTCTATGTCTTTTTATAGAGCCCAGCCCCGGCTCTCTCAGGAACCTGGTTCATTAACTCTGCCGCAAAATGTTTCAGGGCATGGCCAGTTTCCTCCTTGGTTTCCGCCCTGCATCGTAGTGGACTAGGAGGATTTGCCGCCTCCTTCAAGGCCACTAGAATTGCACCAGATAGCCCCATCTCTAGGCATACCGGAGGTCATGCCCAAAGGAGGCCGGGCAGATCATTGTTTGCAGACCTGGGATCTCCTCTCCTAAACAGGGTGCGCAATAGTCCACTCCCACCTAGAATTATGGAGGTTGTGGATGTGGCCTCTGAGGGGGCACATCTCCGATGGTCCGGTCTCTCCACCAAGGTGGTAGAGACCATTCTCCATTCCAGAGCTCCCTCTACGAGGAGGTCATGTGCCACAAGATGGTGTCTGTTCACTGTGTGGTGTGTTCAGCACCAATTGGACTCAGTCCACTGCCTGGTTGGGCCAGTGCCGAAGTTCTTTCAGGAACAGTTCTCAAAAGGGTTTGCTCTATCCACCCTCAAAGCCTACGTGTCTGCCATTATGGCATATCATGCCCCTATGGCGGGGCAATCACTTGGCAAAGACTCGTTTTTCACGTTTTCTATGCAGCACCAGGAGGCAGAGGCCTCCGGTACGACCTACAGTGCCTGGGTGGGACCTGGTCATTGTGTTGGAGGCTCTATCTAAGCCCCCCTTTTGAGCCCCTGGCCGAGGCTCCATGGAGGAATCTCACAGTCAAGACTGTGTTTCCAATGGCTATCTGCTAACTGAGGAGAGTAGATGATCTACAGGCCCTCTCAGTGGCCAGCTGTGTCTGGTGCGAGCAATGGACACTTACGTCCATAGGACAAGTCCCTGGAGCAAGTCAGAACAACTGCTTGTCTGCTACGGCCCGCCAAGGAGAGGCCTCCCTGCTAATAAGCAGACTCTCAGCAGGTGGGTTATTGGCGCTATCACGTCTTCCTATGAGTCATCTGTTTGGGGTCAGAGCCCACTCAACCAGGAGTGTGGCCATTCCTGGCTCCTCTGTCCTTCGACCTAGTTGTGCCCATACACACTTGTCAGCCCGCTTGAGCACTTCAGGTATTACCGCCTCAACCACAGAGGAAACGCCCACTCCCAACCAGCTGCACGGATTTGGTGTATGATTTTCTGGCACTTATAAGGACGCCTGAATCCTCCAGTCAGTGCCAGATTGTCTTTAGGCTTGCCCTGAGCACTCTCCAGCGTATTCTGTTTTGTTTGTTTGTTCTTTTGTTTGTTTCGTTGTCTCTGACCTGAACATTCTGTCCTTCGGTTTCCGGCTCGCGCTGAACGCGCTCCGGTTTCCGGTTCGGCTCGGCTCTGCTCTGCTCTGCTCACGCTGAACGCGCTTCGGTTCCCGGCTCGGCTCGGCTCTGCTCTGCTCTGCTCGCGCTGGACGTGTTCCGGTTTCCGGCTCGGCTCTGCTCTGCTCGCGCTGAACGCGCTCTGGTTTCGGCTCGCGCTGAACGCGCTCTGGTTTCCGGCTCGGAATCCTCACCCCTTCGCGCACATCGGCTCTCTGAATCGGCTCTCTGAATCGGCTCCCGGAATCGGCTCCCGGAATCGACTCCCTGAATCGGCTTCCTGATTCAGCTCTGCACAGCCTTTCTCCCCTGCTCCTTTTGCATCTGCCTTGGAACTTTCTGACAGAACAATCTGGCCAACATGGATCCCGTGGATGTACTTGCCTCTAGCGCCGCTTTAACGGCCTTGGCTCGCCAACAAGCGGCGCAGGAGCAACAAATCCAGAACCTCTCTACTGGCGTGCAGGAAATCATGGGATTTTTGCGCACACGTTTTGGCGACCGGCTCACCACAGGTGCTTTGCCGCCATCATCATCTGCTGCTCCGGCCCGGCAGGCCCCTGCTCCTCCTATCGCCCCTTCAGCCATGCGTGAGCCTCAGCTCGCGCAGCCAGCCCGGTTTTCGGGCGACCCTGACTCCTGCCGTTCATTTATTATGCAGTGCGACCTGATTTTTAGCATGCAACCCTCTCAATTCGGTACAGAGCGCCCAAGGTGGCCTCGTCATTTCCCTCCTGTCAGGCCGAGCCCTAAGGTGGGCCACTGCGGAGTGGGAAAGCCGATCACCCAACTGCGGATCGTTCGCCGGCTTTTCTGCGGAACTCCGGAAGGTCTTCGGCACGTCTACGCCACGCCAAGATGCCGCCCGCTCCCTGGTCTCGGCCACACAGGGGCAACGCTCTGTTGCGGAGTACGCGGCTGAGTTCCGGACCCAGGCCACTGACAGCGGATGGGATCGCATCGCGCTTTATGACACTTTCCTCCAGGGCCTCTCCTCTGCTGTTAAGGACGAACTTGCCGCCGTGATCCACCCGGGATCTGGATTCGCTGATCTCCCTGGCTACACGCATCGATCGGTGCATAAGGGAACGCCGTCGGGAGCGTGGTTACCCAACTCAGAGCCTAGGTCCTCACAGTCCTTTAACTGCGAGCGGTTCCCCTCCTCGTGTTTCGGGTTCTGGCACCCGTTCTTTCTCTCCGCCACAGGCCATGGAGATAGGACGCCACCACCTGACCCCGCTGAGAAGGAAAACGCCGGTCTCTAGGTCTTTGCCTCTACTGCGGAGGTAAAGGGCACATGGCCGCATCCTGCCCAGTAAAAGGCAAGGCTCGTCGGTAATGGAGGGAGCACCCACGAGCCGCGCTTCCCCCGCTCCCTCCAAACCCACTATCTTGGTCCACCTCCAGGTTGGCCCCGATGGCACGGAGTTGGCTGCCTTCGTCGACTCCGGGCTGATGCCGAGTTCATCGACCTCAAGCTTGCCCAGCAGCTGCTGGTTCCCATGGAGCCCCTGCCTGAAGCTCTGCTGATCAGAGCCCTGGACGGCAGCCTTTTGGGCCGGGCCACGCACCGCACTAGGCCTCTGCTCATGTCAGTGGGGGAACAACATCGAGTGGCTTTCCTTCCTGGTCATCTCCTCTCCCCAAGCCCCCATTATGCTCGGGTTCCCTTGGCTTCGGAAACACAACCCACGTGTTGATTGGATGACAGGGCGTATTCTTGATTGGGGTGTGCATTGCTTCGGCCACTGTCTTGCTCTTCCTCCACCCAAGCCACTGCCGGCTGTCACTCCCGAGCACTCCGATATGGCGTCGGTTCCTGAGGTCTATCATGGCCTTGCGCGCGTGTTCAGTAAGGCCTTGGCTACCTCCCTGCCTCCCCACCGGCACTTCGACTGTGCCATCGACCTGCATCCCGGAGCCAGTCCCCCTAGGGGGCGCCTGTATCAGTTATCGGCCCCGGAGAGGACTAGCATGAACCAGTATATCCAGGAGTCTCTGGCAGCAGGGATCATCCGACCATCCTCCTCCCCGGCTGGTGCGGGTTTCTTCTTTGTCGAAAAGAAGGATAAGTCCCTACGCCCATGTATTGACTACCGGGTCTTAATGCGATCACTATCCGGAACCGTTACCCCTTGCCGCTTATGGCCTCGGCGTTCGAACTCCTGCATGGTGCCACGATCTTCACTAAGCTGGATCTACGCAACGCATACCACCTGGTGCGTATCAGGAGGGGATGAATGGAAGACCGCCTTCAATACCCCAGCTGGTCATTACGAGTACCTCGTCATGCCGTTCGGCCTAACCAACGCTCCGGCCGTCTTTCAGGCTCTGGTCAACGAGGTCCTCCGTGACATGCTTAATACGTTTGTGTTTGTCTACCTGGATGATATCCTGATCTTCTCCCGTTCCATGGACGAACACATCCGGCAGGTGCGTCAGGTCTTGGAGAGACTTCTCAAGAACGGGCTTTATGTTAAACCTGAGAAATGTGAGTTCCACACCTCACAAACCTCGTTCCTGGGATACCTGCTTTCCGGTAATATCCGGATGGACCCTGCCAGGGTCCAGGCTATCCGGGACTGGCCGACCCCACCTCCGCCGCCATTTACAAAGGTTCTTGGCTTCGCCAATTTTTATCGCCGCTTCCTAAAGGGCTATAGTTCGGTGGCGGCGCCCCTCCACCTCCTGACGTCTTCCCTCCGCTCGTTCTTCTGGGGCCCTGAGGCTGAGGAGGCTTTTCTGGAGCTTAGCGGCGATTCACGGAGGCGCCCATCCTCATCTTTCCTGACCCGGCTCGGCAGTTCGTGGTTGAAGTTGGCGCCTCCGGTGTGGGGTGGGGCAGTGCTCTCCCAGGTCTGCCCTGAGGATAACCGCCTGCATCCTTGCGCTTTTTTCCAGGCGCCTTAGCTCCTCTGAACGTAACTACCCGGTGGGTGAGAGGGAGCTCCTGGCTGTCAAACTGGCCTTGGAGGAATGGCGCCATTGGTTGGAGGGTGCGGAGGTCCCCTTTCTGGTCTGGACGGATCATCGCAACCTTGAGTACCTCCAATCGGCTAAACGACTCAACCCCCGACAGGCTAGATGGGGCCTTTTCTTTGGCCGCTTCGGTTCTCTCTTCGTACCGGCCTGGGAGCCGGAATGTCAAGCCTGATGCGCCTCTAGGGTTCATGCCCTGGAGGAGGAGGAGCCATGCCCAGAGACCATCCTTGCCAAGTCTGTGTCGGTCCACACCCTTAGTCTCGCTTTGGAGGAGCGGGTCAAGAATGCCCAAGACAGGGGCCCTGTCCCTGAGGGTTGCCCTACTGGTCTCCTGTTCGTCCCGAGGGTCTCCGCCTGGAGTTCTTCAGTGGTGTCACAACTCCCTGTTCTTCTGTCACCCCGGTCAGCCTCGCACCTTGTCTCTGGTCAAGGCACGCTTCTGGTGGCCTTCTGTAGTAAAGGACACCCGGGACTTTGTCGCGCCTGCCCCGACTGTGCCCAACACAAGAACCTCGTGGCCGCCCCATGGTCTTCTTCGCCCCTTCCTATCCCGAAACGCCCGTGGTCGCACATCGCCATGGACTTCGCTACCGGGCTGCCCATTTCCAGTGGCAACACGGTTGTCATGACGGTCATTGATCGATTTTCTAAGATGGGCCACTTCATCGCTCTGCCCAAGCTGCCGTCTGCCAAGGAAACCGCCAAGCTGGCCCTCCAGCACATATTCCGCCTCCATGGTTTCCCCAGAGATATCGTCTCGGACCGCGGACCCCAATTCTCGGCGCAGTTTTGGAGGGAGTTCTGCCGCCTCCTGGGCATCTCGACCAGCCTCTCATCTGGGTTTCACCCCCAGACGAACGGACAGACCGAGAGGCTCAACCAGGATCTTGAGACCGGTCTCCGTCTCCTTTGCAGTCGGGAACCCTCCTCCTGGTCGGACAAACTTTTATGGATTGAGTATGCCCATAACACTCTTCCCACTGCTGCCACAGGACTTGCGCCCTTCCAGGTGGTCCACGGTTTTCTGCCGCGGTTTTCTCCAACCAGGAACCCCGGTCCGCCGTTCCTTCTGCCGCCCTTTTCTTTCGTCGCTGCCGTCGAGGCTGGAGGACGGCCCGAGCAGCCCTGCTCAAGAATGGCATAAGGCTTTGCCAGGGGCCAACCGTGGCGGTGCCTAGCCCCCGCCACCGTGCCGGGCAACGTGTGTGGCTCTCTACTGGGACCTTCCCTTAAGGCCACCTGTCGGAAGCTCGCCCCGCTTTATCGGCCCCTTCCCCATTTCCAAGGTTATTAATCCCGTGGCCCTCCGGCTCAGGCTCCCAGGCGCTCGGGTCCACCCTACGTTTCATGTGTCTAGGGTTCGACCCGTTCAGGCCTGCTCCCTGGTGCCCTCCGCCAGGCCCCCTCCGCCCGCCCGGGTCATTGCTGGGGGTCCTGCCTACACCGTGCGCCGCCTGCTCCGCTCCCGTCGTCGTGGCGGGGCCTTCAGTACCTTGTGGATTGGGAGGGCTATGGTCCTGAGGAGCGCTCCTGGGTCCCCTCCCGCTTTATCCTGGACCCTGACCTGATTGCTGGCTTTCATCGGGCCCACCCGGGGCAGCCTGTTGGGCGTCGGGGCCGCCCTGGGCGGGGGTACTGTCAGCCCGCTTGAGCACTTCAGGTATTACCGCCTCAACCACAGAGGAAACGCCCACTCCCAACCAGCTGCACGGATTTGGTGTATGATTTTCTGGCACTTATAAGGACGCCTGAATCCTCCAGTCAGTGCCAGATTGTCTTTAGGCTTGCCCTGAGCACTCTCCAGCGTATTCTGTTTTGTTTGTTTGTTCTTTTGTTTGTTTCGTTGTCTCTGACCTGAACATTCTGTCCTTCGGTTTCGGCTCGCGCTGAACGCGCTCTGGTTTCCGGCTCGGCTCTGCTCTGCTCTGCTCTGCTCACGCTGAACGCGCTCTGGTTTCCGGCTCGGCTCGGCTCGGCTCTGCTCTGCTCTGCTCTGCTCGCGCTGGGCGTGTTCGGTTTCCGGCTCGGCTCTGCTCTGCTCGCGCTGGGCGTGTTCCGGTTTCCGGCTCGCTGAACGCGCTCTGGTTTCCGGCTCGGAATCCTCACCCCTTCGCGCACATCGGCTCTCTGAATCGGCTCTCTGAATCGGCTCCCGGAATCGGCTCCCGGAATCGACTCCCGGAATCGACTCCTGAATCGACTCCCTGAATCGGCTTCCTGATTCAGCTCTGCACAGCCTTTCTCCCCTGCTCCTTTTGCATCTGCCTTGGATCCTATAACCCTAACTTTCTGACACACACTAGTCAGGGACTGTTAGTCTGGTGGTGTTGGAATGTCTCTAGGTTAACGTATGTAACCCTAGTTCCCTGAGGGAATGAGTCGCTGCATCCTCTTGAAACACTGCCGGCTCCATGTGCTTTATATAGCTTCCTGGTTGTGATGTCACCCCCCCTACAGTGACCCTGTGCCTTCCATTGGACGGATTAAATACGTGATTCAGAGCATGGACAATGCGAAAGCATTCCCAAAGCATTGCGATGCAGCATCTCGTTCCCTCAGGGAAATAGGGTTACATATGGTCAGTGTGTAGGGGTCACCCTAAGCATAGCTGCTGATCATAATATTAACAAGCACAAGTATTAATTCAATTCAATTCAATTCATTTTTATTTTAACAATGAACATTGTCTCAAAGCAGCTTTACACAGATAATGTGGTGATTGAATGTAAATATGTTCTTTGTAAGTAAGTTTGTCCCTGATGACCACCAAGATATTTCTTGCCACAGTCACCACTGGCATGCTCATTAGAGACAAATGTACAATTTATAAGGAACAAGGATTACTCTCCTCATTATTATGTGACACCTAGGAATTTTAATAAAATGTTAAAAAGTTAATAAATTATATAATTCTCCTGGAATCATTTTGAGGTTAAATACATCAAATGAAAATAAACATTTTAGTAAGATTTAAATGCTTACCTGTGATGCACAAGAGACCCAAAATAGCAATAATTATCTTAAAGATTACAAAAATGCAGCCAAAATATGGGACTAAACAAGACCACTGGAGGAATTAATTGTGGAGAAAACATGGAACAAAAGTAATAAAGGTGAAAAGAAAAATTGTAAACAGGAAATATTAGATGTGTAATGGGACAAAGGTTTCATATAAAGAACAAACCTTATTAAACCTAAAAATGACAGAATACTGGAACAATATTTTTATTTTTAGAAAATAAAATTTATATTAAAATTAAATTAATGTAATTAATTATTAAAAAATGGGAATGTTAATGACATGACAATGATTAGTTATACCCCACACCTTTATTAGATTTATAGACTTAATCGGGTCTACAAACATCTACAGAAAATATATTACAATAATGTTTATGATAAAATCAATTAATGAATTAAAATGTGAGATAATACATTAATATATTCCACTAGAAGTATTGCAAAAAGTTGTATATGTTGAATAACAGCGATTAGATGTGATTATAATAATTATTATTAGTAATTAATGAAGTAAATGTTAAGTCATGTGGAACGTTAGGATTCCTGCACACAGGATCAGGAACCACCATGCTCCAGCATGAAACGTAGGTGCATGTGATGCTGAAACACAGAAAGAGAGAGAGAGAGAGAGAGAGAGAGAGAGAGAGAGAGAATTAGAGCAGTGCAGTAAAAAATCAGTTTGGGTAACATACACTTCTTTTATTACACTTTCAGTACTTCAATCCATTCATTCAATCATTTAACTTTTCTTGGTGTGGAGTATAAAAGCAACAGGATGAGAATTTTAGCCCAGATTTCCCAGTCTAGCTTCTTCACAAATATTCAATTTACATTAGATTTATAGCATAGGCAGATGCTCTTATCCAGAGCAAATTGCAAAAAGTGCTTTAAGTCTCCATCAATAAATATTTTAACACTGATTTCTTGGGACACAGCCTAAAACTCTTTAAAAGTAACTAAAATTATTAATACCATAATTCCTCCACTCACCTCTAAATTGGAGGTCCTGGGACTCAGCCTGCCACTGTTTTAATGGACCTCTAACTTCCTGACAGACAGACCACAAGCCGTACAGGTGGGAAAACACACTTCATCCACCCTCACCCTTAGCACTGAAGTTTCCTAGGGTTGTGTTCTGAGCCCCTGTACTCACTGTACACATATGACTGTGTGGCCACTTCTAACTCCACAACCATCATCAAGTTTGCTGACAACACTGTTGTTGTTGATCTCCAACAATGACAAGATGGACTACCAACAGGAGGTTGAAAACCTGGAGAGATGGTGACAGGAGAACAACCTTCTCCTGAACATCAGCAAGACTAAGGAGTTGATAGTTGATAGTAGGCATTCCTACTCTCCAGTGTTCTTTATTGTTGAAAAATGTATGATCAAACTCTTGATGTCACCCAAATGAGGATGGGTTCCCCTTTTGAGTCTGGTTCCTCTCAAGGTTTCTTCCTCATAACATCTAAGGGAGTTTTTCCTTGCCACAGTCACCACGGCTTGCTCATCAGGGATAAATGCACACCATTCACCTTGACTGTTGATTTCTATAAAGCTGCTTTGAGACAATGTCTGTTGTGAAAAGCGCTCTTCTATAAACTTGACTTGACTTGACCTGATAGTGGACTTCAGCACGAAGCAGGAGCGGTCCTACCAACCGCTAAACATCAACGGGACCCCAGTGGAGAGAGTGGACAGTTTCCAGTACTTAGGTGTTCACATTACACAGGACCTGTCTCGGTCCTGTCACACCAACACCCTGGTGAAGAACACTACAACACTTTAATCTCTGGACTGTCACTTTAGCTCTGGACTTGCACATCACATTTTTTTCCCCATCCTATTCCCTCATGCCGGACCGTCGTTAAAAGCATTTCACTGCATGCCGTACACTGTATGTATGTGTATGTGACAAAAATTGATTTAATTGATTTCATTTGATATATTCATTTCTCTTTTGTATTTATGTTAATAGTGATACTCCTTTTTTTTATCTATTTATTATTTTTTCCTTACTAATTTGGATTTTAGCTGGATTTTAAACTTATTTATTTTCAATGTTTTAACCTCTTACTTGAACTAATCATAGGATTAGGTTTCTCATTTGAAATCCTTTCTAGTTTAATTACGCCCTTTATGTACTCAATTTCGAGAATTGTTTTGCCCATTTGAATGTTATAGTCAAGTTTAGAGCTATTGGGTACATAAAAGGCGTAATTAAACTAGAAACAGTTCTGCATATTAACAGCCATTAGTGAACAGTTTACGGAATAGTAATCTTTAACAATGATAAAACTATAATAAATGGTGCACTAGGTGCCACCCAGATAAAGGTGGGTTCCCTTTTGAGTCTAGTTTCTCTCAAGGCTTGCTCAACTGGGCCCACCATCTTTCAGGGTAAGAGGAAGGTATACATCAACACTTTTCTGTGTTCATCTCAGGGAGATATTTCTTGCCACAGTCACCACTGGCATGCTCATTAGAGACAAATGTACAATTTATAAGGAACAAGGATTACTCTCCTCATTATTATGTGACACCTAGGAATTTTAATAAAATGTTAAAAAGTTAATAAATTATATAATTCTCCTGGAATCATTTTGAGGTTAAATACATCAAATGAAAATAAACATTTTAGTAAGATTTAAATGCTTACCTGTGATGCACAAGAGACCCAAAATAGCAATAATTATCTTAAAGATTACAAAAATGCAGCCAAAATATGGGACTAAACAAGACCACTGGAGGAATTAATTGTGGAGAAAACATGGAACAAAAGTAATAAAGGTGAAAAGAAAAATTGTAAACAGGAAATATTAGATGTGTAATGGGACAAAGGTTTCATATAAAGAACAAACCTTATTAAACCTAAAAATGACAGAATACTGGAACAATATTTTTATTTTTAGAAAATAAAATTTATATTAAAATTAAATTAATGTAATTAATTATTAAAAAATGGGAACGTTAATGACATGACAATGATTAGTTATACCCCACACCTTTATTAGATTTATAGACTTAATCGGGTCTACAAACATCTACAGAAAATATATTACAATAATGTTTATGATAAAATCAATTAATGAATTAAAATGTGAGATAATACATTAATATATTCCACTAGAAGTATTGCAAAAAGTTGTATATGTTGAATAACAGCGATTAGATGTGATTATAATAATTATTATTAGTAATTAATGAAGTAAATGTTAAGTCATGTGGAACGTTAGGATTCCTGCACACAGGATCAGGAACCACCATGCTCCAGCATGAAACGTAGGTGCATGTGATGCTGAAACACAGAAAGAGAGAGAGAGAACGAGAGAGAGAGAGAGAGAGAGAGAGAATTAGAGCAGTGCAGTAAAAAAAATCAGTTTGGGTAACATACACTTCTTTTTATTACACTTTCAGTACTTCAATCCATTCATTCAATCATTTAACTTTTTCTTGGTGTGGAGTATAAAAGCAACAGGATGAGAATTTTAGCCCAGATTTCCCAGTCTAGCTTCTTCACAAATATTCAATTTACATTAGATTTATAGCATAGGCAGATGCTCTTATCCAGAGCAAATTGCAAAAAAGTGCTTTAAGTCTCCATCAATAAATATTTTAACACTGATTTCTTGGGACACAGCCTAAAACTCTTTAAAAGTAACTAAAATTATTAAAAAGCATTTTTATCCTCAACTCCATCAGATTCTGCAGTGGCTGTAAACTAAACAACCCATTCTTTGTTGAATGTATAGATCCCTTTCAGGGACACGAGCTGCGTCAAAATGCTTTGAGAACGCCCCGCAATGTCCACGCTCTGAATCACGTGTAATATGTCGCCAATAGGCAAGTCGTGACATCATTGGCGGTCGACGTTGCGTAAACCAGGAAGCTACAAAACCGGCTGAGCGATGGTAGCGACATTATCTTCTGTTGTTCAGGTAAGCGCTTTGTATGTGAATCTGTGCAGTTATGAGCTTTAAATGCAAGCAGAATTCTCAAAAAAAATTAAAAAAAATAAAAATCAAATTTTATTTGTCACATACACATACATACAGGGTACGACATGCAGTGAAATGCTTTTAACGACGGTCCGGCATGAGGGAATAAAATAGGGTAAAAAGGGGAATAAAAATATACAATTGTGTTCAAAATTATTCAACCCACACTGAAATTGATTGTTTTGGTCGGTTTGACATTGATTATGATCATTCAGTCATCCTGCTTACAATTAAATCAAAGAGGCACGTGTAGGTCAGACAAATATAACATAACATTTATAATGAAATAACCACAAATGTCTTTTCTGAGCTCACATCATTATCAGTTTTATTCAACCCCCAAGTGACATTCAATCTTAGTACTTAGTACAACATCCTTTTACAGTTATAACAGCTTTTAAACGTGAAGCATAGCTTGACACAAGTGTCTTGCAGCGATCTACGGGTATCTTCGCCCATTCATCATGGGCAAAAGCCTCCAGTTCAGTCACATTCTTAGGCTTGCGCACTGCAACTGCTTTCTTTAAGTCCCACCAGAGGTTCTCAATCGGATTTAAGTCTGGTGACTGCGATGGCCACTTCAAAATGTTCCAGCCTTTAATCTGCAACCATGCTCTAGTGGACTTGGAGGTATGCTTGGGATCATTGTCCTGTTGAAAGGTCCAACGTCTTCCAAGCCTCAGGTTTGTGACGGACTGCATCACATTGTCATCCAATATCTCCTGGTACTGAAGAGAATTCATGGTACCTTGCACACGCTGAAGCTTCCCAGTACCTGCAGAAGCAAAACAGCCCCAAAGCACGATTGACCCCCCACCATGCTTCACAGTAGGCAAGGTGTTCTTTTCTTCATAGGCCTTGTTCTTCCTCCTCCAAACATAGCGTTGATCCATGGGCCCAAACAGTTCTAATTTTGTTTCATCAGTCCACAGAACACTATCCCAAAACTTCTGTGGTTTGTCCACATGACTTTTGGCATACTGCAGTCGACTCTTCTTATTCTTTGGGGACAGCAAGGGGGTGCGCCTGGGAGTTCTGGCATGGAGGCCTTCATTACGCAGGGTGCGCCGTATTGTCTGAGCAGAAACTTCAGTACCCACATCTGACAAATCTTTTCTCAGTTCCTCAGCAGTCACACGGGGACTTTTCTCCACTCTACGCTTCAGGTAGCACACAGCAGTCAAAGTCAGCATCTTCTTTCTGCCACGACCAGGTAGCGTTTCAACAGTGCCCTTTGCCTTGAATTTGCGAATGATGCTTCCTATGGTGTCTCTTGGTATGTTTAACATCTTTGCAATCTTCTTATAGCCATTGCCCTTCCTGTGAAGAGTAATCACCTGTTCTCTTGTCTTCCTGGACCATTCTCTTGACCTCACCATGTTTGTAACCACACCAGTAAATGTCTAGAAGGAGCTGAGTATCACAGTCATTTTAAAGCTGCCTAATTGGTGCTTATTAGGCTTTATTGCTGCTCCCTGATATCCACAGGTGTTTTCAATACCTGATTGAAAACACTTCATTGAACCTCTGTTCTTCAGAGTGGTAGTCTTTAAGGGGTTGAATAATTATGTCAATGAAGAATTCACAAAAGAAACATTTACTACTGTATTACAAAACTAATTGATGTCATTTTAGTTGCATATGGTTCTTTAAGAAGTCCTTGTAGGATTTCATTCTGAATACAATTACAAATGTACACTAAATTCCCTAAAACCATTTACAGCATTGGGGGTTGAATAATTTTGAACACAACTATAAATATAATAACAAAATTTAAGAAAAATATAGTAAGAAAAAGAAGGCAGATAAATAAAGATATAAAGATATCTAAATATATATGTATATATACATACATATACATATATACCTATATATACACATACACAGAAAATGTTTATGGCAGTGTGCAGTTAACCAGTAAACAACAGTAAACAGTAAACAAGTTAGGCATGTTTTTGATTGTCCATGAGTGTCAGTGTACAGTAAGGTGTGGTGTAAAGTGTCCTTGTGCGGAATGGTGTGGTATAAAAAAAGAATATAAGAAATATGAAATAAATATGAAAAAGAAAATGAAAATATGAAAAGTAAAGTGCACTGTGCTGTGCAAGTCCAGTGTATAATGTGCCGTAGCACGAAAAGTGTGATTGTGCAGGGGAAAAAAAGGGTGATGATGGAGAGAGTGGGCCAGTTTTAGATCCTGGGTGTTTCCTGGTTTAAACACCGAATGGCCTGCGGAAGAAGCTCCTCCTCATTCTCTCTGTGTTCGCCTTCAGGAGCGGAAGCGTTTCCCGAACGCAACAGAGAAAAGAGTCCATTGTTGGGATGGCTGAGGTCCTTCACAATTTACCTGGCTCTGGTCCTGCACCGCGTGCTGTAGATGTCCTGCAGGTCAGGGAGCTCGGTGTGGATGGTACGTTCAGCTGAACGCACCACCCTCTGGAGGCTCATCTGTCCTGCATGGTGCTGTTCCCGAACCAGGAAGTGATGCTACCCGTCAGAACGCTCTCAATGGTGCAAGTGTAAAAAGTCTTAAGCACCTGAGAGGGTAGTTTAAAGTCCCTTAAGCGTCTCAGATGGTACAAACGCTGCCGGGCCTTCTTCACCAGGGTGTTGATGTGACAGGACCAAGACAGGTCCTGTGTGATGTGAACACCCAGGTACCGGAAACTGTCCACTCTTTCCACTGGAGTCCCGCAGATGTTTAGCGGTTGGTATGACCGCTCCTGCTTCGTGCTGAAGTCCACGATCAACTCCTTAGTCTTGCTGACGTTCAGGAGAAGGTTGTTCTCCTGGCACCATCTCTCCAGGTTTTTAACCTCCTGTAGGTAGGCCGTCTCGTTGTTGTTGGAGATCAGGCCCACCACAACGGTGTCGTCAGCAAACTTGATGATGGTTGTGGAGTTGGAAGTGGCCACACAGTCATATGTGTACAGTGAGTACAGCAGGGGGCTCAGAACACAACCCTGGGGAGCTCCAGTGCTGAGGGTGAGGGTGGATGAGGTGTGTTTTCCCACCCGTACAGCTTGTGGTCTGTCCGTCAGGAAGTTTGAGATCCATTGACACAGCGGCAGGCTGAGTCCCAGGACCTCCAACTTAGAGGTGAGTGTGGAGGGAATTATGGTGTTGAACGCTGAACTGTAGTCCACGAACAACATCTTTGTGTAATTCCCGTTTCTTTGGTCCAGGTGGCTGATAGTAGTGTGGAGAAGATGTGCAATTGCGTCCTCAGTCGAACGGTTCTGACGGTACGCAAACTGTAGTGGGTCCAGTGTGTCTGGTAGTGAGGCAGTGATGAAGTCTCTGACCAGTCTCTCAAAGCACTTCATCACTACTGAGGTCAGAGCTACAGGGCGATAGTCATTTAGGCAGGCGGGCTGGGGTTTCTTCGGGACAGGGACAATAGTGGACTGTTTAAAACATGAGGGGACAACAGACTGTTCCAGAGAGAGGTTGAATATCTCAGTGAACACCGGTGCTAGCTGGTCAGCGCAGGCTTTCAGAACCCGACCTGTGATTCCATCTGGTCCTCGTCTGCCAGAGAAGCGTCCGCATTCACCATTCTGGAAGATGGTGTTTTATAGTCCGTTATTGTCCTTAGTCCCTGCCACAGGCTCCTGGAGCCACCTTGTTGGAACTGTGACTCCAGTTTCCTCCCGTGGCGCCGTTTGCATCCTTCACCGCTCTGCGAACACTGTAAGACGCAGCCTTGTATTCATCCATGTCCCCAGTGGCGAGCCCCGTGTTGTAGGCAGCGGAGCGGGATCTCAGAGCGTCGCGGATGGTTTTATCCACCCACGGCTTCTGGTTGGGAAACGTTCTGATAGTGGTTTTTTGCACCGTATCATCCGTTAGTTTCCCGATGAATCCCACAACCGCTTCCGTAAACATGTTGGCGTCATCAGAGCTGCGCGAAACATGTCCCAGTCTGCGTCATCCAAAGCGTCCTGCAGAGCGGCCACCGATTGGTCAGTCCAGCGCGACCTCCCTCTGAACCGAGCTTCCTGTTTCAGCCTTTGTTTGTAAACAGGCATGAGGAAGATGGCAGCATGATCCGATTTCCCAAACGGTGGACGTGATTGTGCCTTGTAGCTGTTCTTAAATGTTGTGTAGCAGTGGTCCAGTGTACTTTCGCCCTGGTGGGGCAGGTGATGTGCTGATAAAAGTTCGGGAGTGCGCGCTTGAGGTTGGCACTGTTGAAATCTCCGACCACAATGAGCGCAGCGTCCCAATGCTGTGTTTGTTGTTGCGTTAATGACTCATGTAAGTCCCATACTGCAGTGTCCGTGTCCGCTTGAGGTGGAATATAAACGGCACTGACTATGACCGAGCTGAATTCCCGAGGTAGATAGAAGGGCCGACATTTGATGGTCAGTAGTTCCAGGTTTGGTGTGCAGGAGCGTGAAAGAGGAACAATGCTCGCTGTCGCACCAGTGTTTGTTCACTATCAGACACACTCCACCTCCTCTTGACTTCCCCGACTCCAGTGTTCTGTATATGCGGTAAACCGAGAAGAACTCGGCCGGCTGGATGGCGTGGTCCGGTACCGCTGGGTTCAGCCATGTCTCGGTGAAGCAGAAGGTTGCAGTCGAATGTCTCTCTGGAACTTGACCCTTGCCCTGAGGTCGTCGAGCTTGTTCTCCAGTGACTGGACGTTGGCTAACAGGATACTAGGTAAGGGGCGCGGTGTGCGCGTGCCCTCAGCCTGTTCCTGACGCCGCTCGTTTCCTCGCGGACGCCGGTACGGGTCGCGTCCTTTGTTCACCCTCAGGATCTCTCTCGGCCAGCATGGGTCCGGGTTTAAAAGTAGCGAAAGGTGAGTGCATTGTACACCAATAGATATAAGAGTGTCTCTGTCATATCTAATGGTGTCCATCTTGTGTAGATGGAAATAAAACTAGTTAAATAAAAGTATAAAATAAACAAAAACCGAAAAACCGTAGCCGGAGCAGTCGTGACGGCAGCCGACCTCACCGGCGCCATCTGACTGTGTATTCTGACCGTGTATTCCTTCTTGCCGCGTTTTATTCAGGAGGGATACACACAGCCGATGTGTTGTTTGCTTGCTTAGGAAAATGCTTAGTCAACTGTTAGCCTTTTTAGCCGTGCGGCTATGCACTCTCCCTCGCAGCTCAGGTCCCACTCACGCCGAGGCAAAGCGGCGCAGGAGGTCACGGGGCTCGCAAGTTTCTTCTTCTGGCGCGTGTAACGCGGTGCTCCGGATTTCTTCCTTTGAGGAGGGAGATTTCTTGGATGCTAGCAAACCCAGGGACTCCTCACATCCTGTGCTGTTTGGGGAGCTCCCAAAGGTAGTGACACGGGCTGTTTCTAAGCTCGAGATAGCTTGGCCTGATGAGAAGCGGAAGCATCCTGTTCCCAGCAAGCTGAATGAGCGTTTTCTGCATACCCCAGCACAGCTTTCACCCCGGAGCCTACCGTATTTCTCGACCTACACACTGAGGGGTCCAGGTCCTGGGAGACCCCATATGCAGCCCGTACCTTCCCCCGCATTCCTTATATGCAACTATAGTAGAGTTAGGGGAATGCGGCTCTGGGAAGATGCCCAGGGTTGAAGAAATGCTAGCAATGGAAAGCTCTCCCCAGGTGATTTATCGCGAAATGTTCCAGTAAGGTACGGCGCGGGTCTTAGGTCAGTCCTTGTTAGCTCTAGTGGCCACAGAAAGGCTTCTGTGGCTCACCCTGTAAGCGGAGATCCTGACAGGGACAGGGCTTTCCTTCTGAATGCCCCGGTGGCTCCTCCTAGCCTTTTTGGGCGACCCTGTACGTAAGGGCGATCACCAACAGGCTTAGGTGACCACGGCAGGGTTTCAGTGCTACTTCCCAGCCGCTCTCATGGGGCTGCTCGACGGGCACGGCCCCAACCCTGCATGGCCAGGCATTGTGAAGCCCAGAAACAGACACTCTAGGCCCAAATAGAAGGAGTCAGCCAACCTGAGGGTGGTCCTCTCCTCAAACAAACGGGCGGTAATGAAGCGGCCCTGACAACCAGAGCACCCTGCATCAAGGGGGACGGTCTACACCCTGTGCGGTGCCCGTACCTCCTCGTCACCACCAGGAGGCCAGGCTGTTAGCTCCGCCATGGGATGTGCCTTAGAGCGCAGCCTTCCTCTGGTGGGTGCTTCCCCCCATCTTCGCCTGAGAGATTGCTGCGGATGGCTCATGCTGTTAGCCCTGCCACAGGATGTGCTTTGGGGCGCACCCTACCTCCAGTGGGTATCTCCAGAGATCGCTGCCGATGGACTAGACCTGCAACCTCTCAGAAGGTTCCAACAGCTGCAGGGCACTGCTCCAGCTACTTTGCAAGGCTCAGAGGCCAGCCTTGAGAGGCTGGTTCCTCTGAGGGATTTCCTGGCAGCTTGGGAAGAGCTGCCAGATGTGTCTCTGTCGGTCCTGCATACGATACAAGCAATTCGGGTCCTCTCCTTCCCAGTTTGATGGGTTGTGTCGGCTGGGACCCAAGCAGACTCTGGTCCTGGAGCAAGAAGTACGCACACTCCTGAGGAAAGGGGCCATCTAATTGGTTCCTCCCTCAGTCAGAGAGTCAGGGTAATACGGCAAGTCAGTACTTCGTTGTTCCGAAGAAGGACGACGGCTTGAGGCCAATCCTAGATGAGACTCATTAGGCTCTGGTTCAGGATGCTTACCCTCAAGACGGCAAGTCAGAGATCAAGTCCGAGGATTCAAGTCCCGCTACGAATTCAAGCCATCTGTATTCTGAACTATATCGACAACTGGTTGGTATTAGCAGATGGAAAGTGGATGCTATTTCCTCTGGTTATGAGTCTTCTGGTCTTCCCAATCCTTTCGGAGTCAAGGCTCATTTAACCCGGAGTATGGCGGCCTCTACGGCCTGGTCCGCGGGTGTGCCTCTGCTAGACATATGTACCGCTGGCCCGCCCCTTTGTCAGGATTTACTTCTTTGACATCAGAGCCACTCCTGGCTCCTCTGCCCTGCATGCTGGTGGTGCCCAGACACACCAGGCAGGGACTGTTCACTACAG
This sequence comes from Silurus meridionalis, assembly GCF_014805685.1. NCBI lineage: Eukaryota > Metazoa > Chordata > Actinopteri > Siluriformes > Siluridae > Silurus > Silurus meridionalis. The sequence goes on along the minus strand of NC_060884.1, from coordinate 36,125,146 downwards.
TATAATGGTATGCTCGTTCCAAAAGTGTTTTGATGCAGCTCGAGTTCCTGAAAGGGAACGTCTCTAGGTTACATATTTAACCCTAGTTCCCTGAGGGAACAAGACGCTGCATCTCGAGCCATACTCCCTGCATCCTTACGCTTACCTTCTCTTTCCTCAGAAGCTAATGTCGCTACCATTGCTCAGCCGTTTTGTAGCTTCCTGGTTTAAGCAACGTCACCCGCCGATGACTTGCCCATTGGCCAGATTTTACATGTGATTCATAGTGTAGACAACGCAGTGTCTCGTTCCCTCAGGGAGCTAGGGTTACATACATAACCTAGAGATGTTTTGTTTACTGTATTATTTTTTTATGTTCTAGTAAAGAGCATGCATCATGTATTATAGTGTTGCTTCAGGCCACTGCCATCTATATTCTAAATACTTATTTGTCTGTTGCATCAAACTTTCCAGGTTTTCAGGAGAATCAACTGAAAATTAATATTGTTTTGAGATTGCTGGCAAACAGAAAGAATAATGAAAATACATTATTATGGATCCAATGCAGCAAATTTGGAAAAAGCTTACTGTGTGCGTCAGGTAAACATTCTTACCCTGAGCTGTGATATTGGCAGATGTTGTTTGGTTTGTCTGACTGTTGGTGACAGTAGTGATTGTGGATTGAGATGACTCAGAAGGTATTTTGCCTCCAAAAAGGTTAATATTCAGGGTGTTCAATTCATACTGGTACTGCTGAGCCACCCAAGACCGAACCACAGAGGAGTTTTCAAACAGCTTCAGATCAGCCACGTTCACTCCGAGTAGACCTTGCACTGTGCTCACATTTATGGCCTAAGATATGAAAATAAACAAAGCAAATTGATATTTAAGGCATATATGATATTCATATGAAATATGAAGCCCTAAAAACACAAAATACCACAAGGCTACCTGGGAACATTCCAGCGTCAATCAAGTCAAGCTGTTCATGTATACAACCCTATTGTAAAGTTATTGTGAAGCTAGCGCCTCACAGTGGCGAAGAGAAAGTTGATTCTAAAAACAGAGCCTTTCAAAACCGATGTGAGGCCAAGTATATGTTTACTGACATTGCCGGTAAACCCATGTGTCTTATTTATGGAGCGAATGTGGCTGTAATTAAGGAATTGAATCTAAGAAGGAACTATGAGACAAAACATCAAGAGAAGCTGAGGAACCTGAATGCAGATTAGAAGATACAGAAAGTAGAAGAGTTAAATAAGAATCTGACATTTCAGCAGACGTTTTTCACCAGAGCAAAATCACAAAGTGAAGCTGGTGTGAAACAGAGGAGAAATCAGACTCTCATCAGCCGGTTATTTACTGAGGAAGAGTTTCTGAAGAGCTGCATGATGAAGGTGTGCAATGTCTTGTGTTTGACAGAAGATCTTTTTAAGGAGAGCAAAATATTTTAAGTTAATTAAAGTTTAAGTTTATATTTTTTTAATGGCATAAGAGTAAAAAAATCTGATTGTTTTGACTTTTTAACTTTTACTTAAAAGCACAATATATATATATTTTTTCAGGGTTTTTTGCAGCATGTTCATATTTCTTACTTGTATAATTTTGACAGGAGATATTTTTATGGAGAGCAAAATATTTTATGTTATTTAAAGGTTAAGTTGATTTATTCTGGAATAATATTCCTGTCTTTTTTATTCATATTTATGTCTAAAAACATATAAACTATAAAAATTATTTTTAGTGTGTTCAATAAATGTTCATCCTGTTCTGCCCACAACCTAGTGTGCTTTGAGTTTTAGCAACCTCAGCAATTAAGTTTGACTCCCCTGCATTAGATTTATTGGTATTTCATACCATAATAACAGCCGGGTTTAGATTCATGAAGGTGGTAATGTCCATGCTGACATTCTTGGACGAAAGAGATTGCAGGTCTTGTACAGGAGCACCTCCTGTAAACACAAACACTCTCCAATATTAGATTTGGAAAGTTTGTGTAACAGCTTGCCTTTATTGTTCTGTAATGAGCATCAGTAAGGATTTTCATTCACAATACTTCAGTTTATTACATTACATGTTTTTAATGATTATTATAAAACCCTTTTCCTCCAAATTTATTCATGGTGTTTGGCTTCGTGTGTGGAGGCTTGTTACCCATGTAAGGTCTCATGAGCTGGTAAGTGTTGGGTTGTCTGCTGAATGAGGAGTTACTGATGATGTACAGAGCAGATTTTTGTTGAATGGAGCATGAGGACAAATCCAGAGTGTTTGCTTTCCTACACAGTAAAAAAGAACTTTAGAATGCAAAAAATAAAAAATTCACTTCTGTGTCTGGCTACAAAGAAACAGAGGTAGTGATCTGGCAATAATCTCATTTTATTTTTCATCTTTGCTTTTAAGAATATTTTTAAAAATTCCTGAACATGCACTTAAAATAATTTGCCTATTAAGGAAACATATTATTAATGAAAATAATAATATGCACTTCCCAGAGTTTACAATTATGTGGCAGCATGTGTGTGGTAAAGTTTATCAAAGGAGAATAGATGGGCTAAACCTGTAGGTAATGTTTAATGATTCTCACATGTGGGTAATCACAGCAACTTTATCTATGCATAGCTTGTTTGTCTTTTCGTGGTTAGTGTGTAAGTGTTTTTGTGCTTTTCAGCACATACAGACAAAACTAACAATAACAGAATAAGAAATCTTTGTAAAACATCCTCCTTCTTCTTACCCACATTTCCCAGAGTTTTACCTGGTGTACAACTTGGTCTCCAAACTGAAGGCAGATTTTTAAATAAGAATCTGTGTATATTGTATATCTACATTTGTCAATGGCTGTACATATACAGGTGAACTTACTTTAGGCTCTCAGCAGTGATATTTTCCAGTAAACTGACATCCAAAGAACATATGCTGGCACCAATTGCATTTATTTCAGCAGTTCCCAGAGTGTGATTAGCCATGCTCAAATACCTCATAATCACTGCTTTACTCTACAACATACAACATTGTGTAATTACTTCATTATTTTACAAACACATGCAAATTATAATTTTATCAAAAACATCCATATATGAGCAGTATTATGTATTTAATGTGTTTCTCTATGTCCTTCTTTCACTCTCAGTCCCTTACACACACACAGAAATTATCACACTATTATTACCATCCCTGGTGCCCAGTTTCCATTATTAGACTTCATCAAAGAGGACAGCGTGTCGATTATAACAATGTTCCACTTGTTAATATCATCAGTAGTTGCCACACGAGATGTTGGGCCTAGTAGCTGTAGCACACTGTCATTAAGGCCTGATGGGTAGATCTACAACACACACACACACACACACACACACACAAACACACAAACACAAACATCATATTTAAATACTTCATGTTCTTAATCTCCTTTGTATACAGCATTTATAAGTCCAGTGTGCAGTGCTACTGACCTGGTTTAGCTTGTTTAGAATGATAGTCTGGAAACTGGTGTCCACTACCTTCTCAGTGATGGCTGCCAGATTTTCTTGCAGGACAGTGGTATTCAAGCACAAATCAAACTGAATGGTGTCATATCCCACAGGAAATGATGAGTCTGCAATTGTTATGGGTGTGATGCTGCCTGAGGTGCAGTCTGTTACAGCCAAATATATGGAAGCAATTCACGTTCAGCAGTGAGATAAATGCACTGTAATCCTACACCTGTCCCTGACCACCATTAATAACAAAATAATGTTGTGTCTGAGTTTGTCTTTGTGCTTTAACCACTGTTACCTGCAGCACGATGGGCTCTGGACACTTTGAAGTTGCATTCTATAAAAAACTTTCTCAGTTTATGTATTGGGGTCTTTTGATTCTTCAGAAAGGGCATAAATGACTTTAAAAATGTCCTTTTAATATCCTAAAAGGCAGACAAATAGAAAAAAATATCAAATAAATAATCGATAAGCAGAAATCTTATGTTTCTTAAAGTACATTAATGATTTATTTTGAAAACATTATGAAAATATTCACATACAGTGCTGAACTGTCCCCAAAATTCTGATTTGAAATAGAGAGGCAGGATGCCCAGCTGCTGCAGAGTCTGTACATTCCACTTTATAGGATTACTGATTAATGATAAACAATATTAATGAGTTTTTATACAATATTATACAATATTTTGTAAAAAATATATATACAATGTTAAATAATGCAACTATTTATATGCCCAGACCACTTTATTTTAGGTTTGGACTACAGTAAATGTTAATCAAAGTTAATTGTTTGCAACAGTGAAAGAGTTAGGGTTATAAGTACCATCAAAGCCTAATTTTAACTAATTTTAAATGACCAAAGTCTGGGTACAAATAATTTTTAAAAAGTACATATTTTAACATATACTTAAATTATAACATAAATCTTATATTTCAATGTTTGGTATAATAAAATTTCAAAGGTATCTTTGGTGCTCTTAACTAAGGTTTAGAATCTACCTTGAAATACCAAACATCTTAAGCTGGTATAAATGGTCCCTGATTTTTTATTTTATTTCTGGTCTATATTACAATTTTATATTATTAATATTTAACTCTTAATCTCACCCATAAGCAGTGTTTCCACTGAGGAGCAGTGACTGTACAGCAATGATCTGAGAATCAGAAAGATCTCCACAGTTCTTTAGTTTCTCCAAAATGAAAGGGTCAGAGTTCTGGATGTAGGAGGAGTCCAGTGTGCAGGCCATATTCCCCAGAACGTCCACCTGATCCCTTGTTAGACTCATACCAGATATACCCTACAACATCACAAATCATTTAGGAAAGACTCACAGGGCCAGAGGGTGATTGTAATGGGCAAGGAAAAATACATTAGCCTTATGTGCTATCATTCTGTGCTATCGCTTCCTCTTTATCCAAAAGTAAAATACCAGTAAAATTGAATTGAATTGAATTGAATTGAATTGAACAATGCACAAAAAATGTATGCAAAGTTTTGGGTATTTTTATTCCTTTTTTTTTGCTCTTAGGTTTCTACGTTGAGAGAGCTATGTTATTAAGAGCTTATAAGTTATTTACTCACTTTTTTTATATTATAAATAATTTTACAGTTTATATATGTGCTTATTACCAGGCAGGCCCGTGCATTGTTGAACAGAGTGGCTGGTTTGTTGAGGATGGTTGAAGGAACAGAGAAATCTGCACCTCCCAAAGCAGCAAAATATGATCTGCAATGCCCATGCTGCACTTTGTCATAGCTATGTTAACACATAACACACACAAAAAAAAGCTTAACAAACAATGAAACTATTCAGAAAAAAAGCAAAGATTCTATATAGCAACAAAAATAGGTGAAAACAGTGTACACTTTTTACGCACCTGTAGTAGAGTAGCATGTCAAAAGGAACATCGGTAAAGTTCAAAGAGTCTTCTTTCATGATGTTATACATGCATGTCAGCTAAAACAGAGCATAGCTTAAATTATATTCTCTAACACTGAGGATTATTTTATGTAAAGTTATCAGACCAATTTAATTGAACAGAAAATAAAATATTAACTGGATATAAAATTACCGAGCATATTTAACTTGGATTTTAGTTTGTCTGCAGGAAACACATTCTAACTCATAATACAAAATACAATGTTACTGTTACTTCCCTGGAGCTGCTCATCCCTAAATATATTTTATATCTCTTAATGGTATTGGAACTTGCCATTGGAATTTTATTTTTTTATTAAAGACAGATCAAACTTTTATTAATTCTGGTTACAATTAATATTGTGTAATGTCTGTGAAAAAAAGTAAGCTCCTGTTTTTACTTGCATATAATTTATTATATAGTGCATGATATACAGATCCCTTTAAATGAGCTGTTAAAAACAATAACATCAATTAAAACAAATTAATTTAGACCTCCTTGTCAGATTGTAAGATTGTAGTACAATTGTAGTGTATTATTATGCCAAATAAAACATGAATATCTTAAACAACCTAATAGATAACAGGTGCATAAAATGCTCAACTGTTAACATTCATGATTAAAATGAACAACATCCGTAAGAATATCAAAGTGTATTCACCTGTGCCTCTTTTAGGGAGACCTTGTCTCTGCCTGAACGTGGTCTACAGGCTTTCACCAGATCTTTAATTTTTTGCCATGGGAGAGTCTGAACTGAGCTGCATGAGAATCCCTGCAGTACTGATGCTGACAAACTGGGATGATTAACACACACATAGACAAATTTAAACACCCTGGTTTTAAATACCAAACACGTATGCAATAAACTAGTAGCTAAGATGGACAATATGTCTAAAATTTTAGAAAAGGTTTTAGGCACCGCAATAGCATAGCACAGAAACTGCTCTAGTTAAAATCACAAATTACCTGTTTTTAGCTTCAGACCAACGCTCTGTTAATTTTACTGAATCTAAGTGCTGCATTCGACACTATAGATCGTTATCTTCTCCTGGATCACTTACAGAATTACATCGGCAGGGACAGGCATTAAGATGGTTTAAATCCTAATCTGTCTGATTGTTACCATTTTGTACATTTAAATGGAGAACTATCAGGTTAATCCAAGTAAAATATGGGGTCCCACAAGGTTCAGTTGTAAGACCTCTGCATTTCACAATACACATGCTTTCCTTAGGAAATATTATTTGAGGGCATGTGATGAGCTTCCACTGTTATGCTGATCTTCTTCTTCTTCGTCTTTCGGCTTCTCCCATTAGGGGTCGCCACAGTGGCTCATCCATCTCCATTCCCCTCTGTCTGCTCTTTTCCTCCTTTCTGGCAGCTCCATCTTTAGCATTCTTCTACCGATATACCCCATGTTCCTCCACTGCACATGTCCAAACCATCTCAATCTGGCCTCCCTCGCTTTGTCTCCAAAATGTCCTACATGCGCTGTCCCTCTAATAAACTTGTTTCTAATCCTGGTCACCCTAGTCACTCCCAATGAAAACCTCAACATCTTCAGCTCTGCTACCTCCAGCTCCACCTCCTGTCTTTTAATCAATGCCACTGTCTCTAAACCATACATCTCAGGTCTTACCACAGTCCTATAAACTTTCCCTTTCACTCGTACTATCTTCTATCACAAATCACTCCTGCTATTACTTTTCTCCACTCACTCCACCCTGCCTGCATTCTTCTCTTAACTACTCTAACACACTCTCCATTCCTCTTCTCTCTGCAACCGCACCCCTCCACTGCCCTCTAACAGACTGTATAACTGACTAAATTAACTTCTGTGTGGAGAATACTGTACCCACCAAACAAACCGTGGATCAACCCTGCTATAAAGACTCTACTTAAAGAGAAGAAGAGGGTTTTTATATCAGGAAACAAAGAAGAGCTAAAAACTGTCCAGAGAGAACTGAGAAAGAAGATCAGGGAAGGAAAAGCTTGTTACAGGAGGAAGATGGAAGATCAGCTGCAGCAGAACAACGTCAGCGATGTGTGGAAGAGGATCAAAACCATCACTGGTCATAAGGAGCCCAGATCTCAGGCTGAGGGTGACCAGAAGTGGGTAAATGATCTTAATCTATTTATTAACAGATTTGATCAGCTACCATCCCCTGCCTTCATCCAGTCCCCTCTGCTGCAATCCCCCTTCTCTGCTTCCACAGCAAGGAGCTCCAGCCCCACCTCTCTCTGCACTGCTATCAGCTCACAGTCAACACACAACACACCTAACTTTCCCCTCTCTGCCGATTCCCTTCAGTTATCACACCAACCAATACACACTGCCCCTCACAGACGCCTAGGTGAGATTGGAGCTCAGGAAGATCAAAGCGAGGAAGGCTGCGGGCCCAGACAGCATCAGCTCCAGGCTCCTTAAGACCTGTGCAGACCAGCTGTGTGGCATATTGCTGTACATGTTTGACTTGAGCCTAAAGCTGGGAAAGTTGCCACAGCTATGGAAAACATCCTGCATGGTGCCTGTTCCAAAGATGTTCCGCCCAAAAGACTTTGGGGACTACCGACCAATAGCACTGGCCTCGCATCTGATGAAGACATTGGAGAGGCTGGTGCTCACTCATCTCCTACCTCTGGTGAGCCCATCAATAGATCCACTTCAGTTTGCCTACCAACCTGGCATTGGAGTGGAAGACGCAGTCATCTTCCTCCTAAATCGGGCTATTTCACACCTGGAAAAGGCTCGAAGCACTGTGAGAGTCATGTTTTTTGACTTCTCTAGTGCTTTTAACACCATCCAACCTGCGCTCCTGAAGAATAAGACGGCGTACATGGGAGTGGACCATCATCTGTCTGCCTTGATACTGGACTACCTCACAGAGCGACCACAGTATGTGAGGACTCGTGACTGTGAGTCTGACATGATTGTCGGGAACAGTTCTAGCCCCGTTTCTCTTCACCGTCTACACTGCAGACTTCAGCTCAGCAACCTGTCACCTGCAGAAGTTCTCTGATGACTCTGCCATCGTTGGTCTGATCACGGATGATGATGACAGGGAGTACAGAGGACTTATACAGAACTTTGTGGACTGCTGCCAATGGAGCTGCCTCCAGATAAATGTGGGAAAAACCAAAAAACTGGTGGTGGATTTCCACAAACACACTTCATCATTACCACTGGTGAACACTTAGGTAAAGGACATTGTGAGAGTGGACTCTTACAAATACCTGGGTGTTCACCTAAACAACAAACTGGACTGGACAGACAACACTGAGGCAATTTATAAGAAGGGGCAGAGCAGACTCTGTCTGCTGAGGAGACTAATGTCTTTTGGAGTGCAGGGAGAGCTACTGAAGACCTTTTTTGACTCTGTGGTGGACTCAGCCATATTCTATGGTGTGGTCTGCTGGGGCAGCAGCATCTCTACTGCAGACAGGAAGAGACTGGACAAGCTGATCAGGAGGGCCAGCTTAGTCCTGGGGATTCCCAGGAGATGGGAGAAAGGAGGACGGTAGCAAAACTATCATCATTGCTGGAGAATATCTCCCACCCGCTGTATGAAACCGTTTCATCGTTGAGCAGCTCCTTCAGTGACAGGAGCATTACAGAAGGTCTTTTCTCCCTGCTGCTATTAGACTTCACAATCAAAGCTGCTCCCAGTAAACCAATCACCATAATACACACTGTTATTACGGTATAGCTGTGTAATAATACTACCTGTGTGCAATATTACCTGCAATACGTGCAATATTACCTGCAATACGTTCAATATCACCTGTGTGCAATACTACCTGCAATACGTACTTTTTTTCCCTTATTTGTATTTATACATTGTGTTGTGTATATACTGTATAATATAGTATGTGTCTCTTCTTTTATATATTTGCATTTATTTTTTTTTTTTTCCTTTGCTGCTGTAACAAAGAAATTTCCCCACTGTGGGACGAATAAAGGTATATATCTTATCTCCACAGCTTCACGGCAGTCACCGCGGCTTGCTCATCAGGGATAAATGCACACCATTCACCTTGACTGTTGATTTCTGTAAAGCTGCTTTGAGACAATGTCTGTTGTGAAAAGCGCTATAGAAATAAACTTGACTTGACTTGACTTATCTTATATTATCTTAAGTAGATGCTGAGCCCACAAACATCCCTCACCATTAAGAGACGTAGAGGCTCTGGCATGGAGGAGTTGGTGTTGGATCTATGATGATCTGAAATGTTGAGCTATTTTATGAGTTGCTCAGTAGCTACTGGTTCAATAATTTCAACTGGCTGTATAAGACCGTAGAAATTAAATTACTTACAATCTTACATTTCGTTGCTCATGTTAGTTCTCACTCTTTGTGTTTTGTATTGTTTTTAAGATTTATAATCACACTCATGTTCCTCTTCAGGAACTCGAGTTAAAACTAACCCTAACCCTATGGGAACGCCCCTGCGTGACCACACTCTGAACCACGTGTGAAATCTAGCCAATAGGCAAGCCGTGACGTCATAGACAGGCGACGTCGCGTAAACCAGGAAGCTACAAGATGGCTGTGCGGTGGTAGCGACATTAGCTCTGCTCGTTCAGGTAAGCGCTTTGAGTGTGTTATCTGTGCAGTCATGAGCTTATATGCAGGCAGAATTCTGTCTGCGTGTTTCCTGCTTGCCCCGATTCATTTCGGAGGGGTGACACGCAGCCGATGTGTTGTTTGCTTAGCTTAGGAGCGTGCTTAGTCGGCTCTCGAGGGTATCGGTTGTTAGCATTTTAGCCGCGTGGCTATGTGCTTCCGGCTGCGAGGCGAGCTCCCGTTGCCTGGGGATTGCGCTCGTTTGGCGGTTCCTTCTCTGGTGCGTGTGACGCGGTGCTCCGTATTCTTCCTCCGAGGTGGGGGAATTTTCGGAGAGCACTCTCCGATGGGAGCGCTTTCCCTTGCGGCTTCGGCTCTCGAAGGTATCGGCTGTTAGCATTTTAGCCGTGTGGCTGTGCGCTCCCGGCTGCTAGCCGAGCTCCCGTTCCCTGGGGAGAGCGCTCGTTTGGAAACGGTTCTTTTCCCGGTGTGTGACGCGGTGCTCCATATTTCTTCCTCCGAGGTGGAAGAAATTTCGGGAAATTCGGGGAAGCATGCCTGGTGGCTGCTTCTTCTCCCGGTGCGAGCGGCGCAGCATTGCTTGTCTCTCTCCAAGGAGGATGATATGATGGATGCTGGCGAGCCTGCGGACTCCTCACAGCCTGTGCTGTACATGGAGCTTCTTGAAGTCGTGGCATGGGCCGGGTCTGAGCTGGATCTAGCCGGTCGTGTAGCAGAAGCAGCACGCACCCAGTGAGCTGGATGAGCATTTCCTGCACCATGTGTCACAGCCTCAGCGCCTTCCCTGATCTGCGCACCGAGGTGTCTGGGTCCTGGGAGGCCCGTGTGTGTGCGTGCTTTTCCGCTGTGCGCGAATGTTATTGGAGCTAAGTAGCGCGGCTACGGGACGATGCCGCTTGTGGTAGAGACGCTAGCTAGCTGTCTCTCCCTGAGTGATGCATCTGTGACGACTATCGGTTTGCCTACGAAGAGCCGCTTGGCTCTGGTGGTTAGGGCTATGCGGCAGGTCAGGCTGCAGGTTGCTTCCACATGATGTGTGTGTTGCAGGCATACCAGGCTGGCCTGCTATGGGGGATGATGCGAGCTTCCTTCTGAGCTCCATGGTGACCCCTCCTGGCCTGACCTGGTGACGCTGTAGGTGAGGGCGATTGCTGGCGGGTTCAGGAGACCGTGGTGGCGTTTCAGTGGTAGTTCCTCTCTGCTCCGATGGGGCTGCTCGGCGGCAGCCTCACCCTGGTATGTCCAGGCACAGGGAAATAGCCCGTTGAGAGAGTGTTGCCACCCGATTCCCGCGGGGAGGTCCTGGGGCCCCTGGCGACACTCTTAGCCTAAGGATGGCTGGACGACCTGAGGTTCGTCCTCGCCTCTAGTGTACAGACTGTGGGGCATAAGCCTGATGGTTTGCATCTTGGAGGGCGGTGTGCACCTCATGCTACGGTGCCCGTCCCTCCCCGGCACTGCCGCGAGGTCGGTCTGTCGGCCCTGCCACAGGGTGTTCAGGATGCTGCCTCCCTCCAACGGTTAACTCCCTTATTCCACCCAAAAGTTCGTTGCGGATGGGGGTCATCCGCCGCCTCTCAGGAGGCTTCAACGGCCGCAGTATGCTGCTCCTGCCGTTCGGGTTCAGGAGGACTGTCTGCTAGCCCTGCCACAGGTCGTGTTCAGGGCGCAGCTTTCTCCAGTGGTTTGCTCCCCGTATTCCGCCCGTATGATCGCTGCAGATGGGGGGGATCCGCCGCCTCTCAGGAGGTGTGGTCGGCTGCAGAGCACTGCTCCAGCCGCTCTGAGTGGGTCAGGGGCCAGCCCTGAGGGGTTGGTTCTCCCTGTGGAGACTTTCTGTCAGTCTGGAGGGCTGCCAGGAGTCTCTCAGGGGTCCTGTGTACTGTGGAGAAGGGCTGCGCGATTCAGTTCGCATCTTCTCCTCCCCGGTTCAACGGGGTGTGTCCCACCCTGGTGGGACCCGTGCAGGCTCTGGTCCTGGGACAGGAATCTCGTGCTCTCCTGAGGAAACGGGCCATCAAGGTGGTTCCCTCCTCCTTGTTTAGAGAGTCAGGCTGCTACAGCCTGTGCTTCATTGTTCCGAAGAAGGACGGTGGGTTGCCAAACTCCTCTCATTAGAGCCTAATCCCGGGACGGTGGGATGTCTGAGCAGACGCCCTGTCGAGACAGTGGCTGCCATGGGACGGTCTTGGCTGAGGCTACGCCTGTACGCCTTTCCCCCGGAGTTCTGGAATGAGTTTGCCGGGAAGGAGTCTGTCTCCTCCTGGTAGCACCTCGATGGTGGGCGGAACCCTGGGTAGGTCCCATTGGTGACACGTTTCCTCCGTGGCGCCCGGAGGCTGAGGCCCGGGACGCGACTCAGAGTGCCTGTCTGGGACTTGGCAGTTGCCTCGTCCCGCCTGGAGTTGCCCCCTGGCATGGCCAGAGTGTTTCTTTATGTGAGGCTGGGTGATCCCACATGATTTGTCGTGTTACAGGCATTCTGCCCTCCTCTGTTTATAGCCCCCGACCAGGGGTTACGAGACCTGGCTGTGTCCAGTGCAAGCACTGGGTGCTTATCTCCACAGGACGAGTCCTTGGAGGTGGTTGGTGCAGCTGTTCGGCTGCGAGTCCTGGTCCCCGCTCCAATCGCGGTCAGGGCTCGCTCCGCCGGAGTGTGGTGGCCTCTACGGCTGAGTCCGCTGGAGTGTCACTCCGGGACGTCTGTGACGCTGCAGGTTGGTCCACCTTTGTCAGGTTCTATGGCCTTCACCTCAGAGCCACCTCGGGCTCCTCTGTCCTGCGTGCTGGTGCTGAGGCCCTCACTCTCTCTGCAGGGTCTGGTCAGTGTGGCGTGATTGGACACTCGTTCCCATAGCGTTTCGACGCAGCTTGAGTTCCTGAAGGGGAACGTCTCTCGGTTACGAACGTAACCCTAGTTCCCAGAAGGAACGAGACGCTGCGTCTCCGTCCCACACTCCCTGCATCCCTGCAGCGCTTACCTTCTCTCTTTGCAGAAGCTAATGTCGCTACCACCGCACAGCCATCTTGTAGCTTCCTGGTTTACGTGACGTCGCCTGTCTATGACGTCACGGCTTGCCTTTTGGCTAGATTTCACACATGGTTTAGAGCGTGGTCACGCAGGGGCGTTCCCATAGCGTTTCGACGCAGCGTCTCGTTCCTTCGGGGAACTAGGGTTACGTTCATAACCTAGAGACGATATCACCCAAATGAGGATGGGTTCCCCTTTTAAGTCTGGTTCCTCTCAAGGTTTCTTTGTTATGAGAAGTTTTTCCTTGCCACAGTCACCTCAGACTTCATCATCAGGAATAAATACACATCAATCACCTTAATTCTTAAAATTTGTGAAGCTGCTTTGAGACACTGTCCATTGTGAAAAGTGCTATAGAAATAAACCTGAGTTGACTTGACACTAAGATGTTGGTTTCACTGGTTACTTATTCTGGCATAATACATTTATGAAATGAAATAAAAAATGTGTATAGAATTGTATGTTTTTGACTCACTCATCTGGATTATCAATAGCACTGGTCACAGCACCAAACAACATCATAGCCTTGTAAAAGAAAAAATTCAACATTTACTTATTTTTACACATATCCACACACAACAACCTTTACACATCGTAATGTATTACTTTCCATGTTTTGATGTTCGAATTCCTCTCTAAAGTATTTAACTCTGCATGTGTTCTGTTACCTGCTCATGGCTCCAGCTCTTGTTATTAATTAGTGAAACCTCAATAGAGCTCACTGTTGACAGGAGAACAAGTGGGATATGCATAACTAGTGCATCTGGTACATTCTTGATCACTTTTGTCTGGTCTACAGAGATGATCTGGAGGAAAAAATCATAAAATAACACAACTTATCAGTGCTTTTTCTTTATTTGTATAGTATATAATATATTTATATATATATATATATATATATATATATATATATATATATATATATATATATATATATATATATATATATATTTTTTTTTTCTTTCACCTGCTTCCATTAGGGGTCTCCACAGCAGATCATCCGCATAAACTTTTCCTTTCACTTGTACAGATACTCTTCTATCACAAATCACTCCTGCAATCACTTTTCTCCACTCACTCCACCCTGCCTGCATTCTTTTCTTCGCTTCTCTAACACACTCTCCATTACTTTGCACTGTTAACTTCAGGTACCCTAACTCCTCCACCTTCTCCACCTCTCACAGAGAGACATCTGTGCCTCACCCTGTCCGAAATTTCCGACAGGGACAGGGCCATGCTGCTGGAAGCCTCACTTTTGCCCTCAAGCCTTTTTGGCGACGCCGTTAGTTCGGTAGTCAAAAGGTTTCAGGAAACCTAAAGACAATTAGCGGCGTTCCAGCGCTACCTCCCTCGCCCCTCTTATGTTTGGCATATATAGCCCCAACCTTAACCCAGAGACAGAGTGTAGTGATGCGCTCTCCTCCTTTACAGGATCCCACGTGGCACCCTGGGCCAAAGCCCCATGAGGTGACAGATCTAAGGACTGTAGACCCACTTTCTCGGCACCCATTTTCCTCCGGCCCCAGGGACCTGGCTCATCTACCCTGCCATGAAATGTGCTCCAGCTCCCTCCTAGGTTTCCGCCCAGCATCGTTGAGGACCATGAGGCCTTGTCACTAGAGCTGCATCAGGGCGCTGCCCCGGCTCTAGGCGGACTGGAGGTTAGTCTCGAGAGACTGATACTCTTAAGAGAACACCTGGCAGCCTGGATAGCTCTGCCAGACGTGTCCCGATGAGTCGTGCTTCATGACACTTTGACACTTCATGTTTCTCTGCTCTCTCCTTCAGCCACTGCTCGTAACCTTGGGGTAACTATGGACAATGAACTGTCCTTCTTCCCACATGTCGTTAATGTGGCTCGTTTTTGTCTATTTTTTCTCTACGACATAAGAAAGATTCAACCATTTCTGTCCACACAGGCTGCCCAGGTGCTTGTTCAGTCTCTTGTCATTTCAAGACTCGACTACTGCAACTCTCTGCTTCCAGGTCTTCCCCTGAACGCTATTCGCCCACTGCAAATGATCCAAAATGCAGCTGCATGGCTTGCGTTCAATCAGCCCAAGTTTTCCCACACCACACCACTGCTGCGTTCCCTTTACTGGCTTCCAGTAGCTGCACGTATCAGATTCAAATCACTGATGCTTGCCTACAAGGCCAAAAATGGGCCAGCGCCATCTTACCTCAGAGACCTCATCACATCTCGCACTGCACCATGCTGTCTGAGATACTCCAGCACTGCTTGACTGGTACCACCTTCTCTCAAAATAAGAGGTAAGTACACTTCAAGGCTCTTCTATGTTCTGGCACCAAGGTGGTGATATAAACTTCCCCTAGATGTCCGTACAGCGGAGTCCCTGACTATTTCAAGCGATGACTGAAGACCTACCTCTTCCTAAAACACTTAAATTAGCACTTTCCAAGTTATATTTATATTAAGTTTGTAATCTTGCGTACCAGTGTAGATTTATTCATTACTAGTGACTCAAAGCACTTTTGTACGTCGCTCTGGATAAGGGCATCTGCTAAATGCCGCAAATGTAAATGTAAATGTCATGCGCACTGTAGAGCGAGGCTATATGATTCAGTTCGGGTCTCGTCCGCCCAGGGTCAACGGGCTCTGTCACACTCTGGGGGAAAGTGAGCAGGCTCTGGTCATGGAACGAGAAGTAACCACTCTTCTGAGGAAGGAGGTCATCAAGGTGGTCCCTTAGTCAGACAGAGTGTCCGGGTTCTACAGCCGGTAATTCATAGTTCCCAAAAAGGACAGTGTGTTGCATCCTATTCTAGATCTACGTTAGCTGAATCACTCTTTGATGAGGCTGCTGTTTAAAATGCTGACCCTTATGCAGGTTGTGTCTCAGATCAGATCTGAGGACTGGTTTATCACGGTAGATCTAAAGAATACATACTTTCATGTACCCTTCTCCCTTCTAACAGGAAGTTCCTGAGGTTCACTTTTGGGGTCAAAGCGTACCAATATCGCGTCCTCCCCTTTGCCCTCTGGCTCCCCTGAGACTTCAGGGCATCCATATCCTCAACTATATCGACGATTGGTTATTATTAGCTCGATCAGAGCAGTAGAGGTCTGGCTTCAAAATGTTGTTCTCGCTCACATGAAGAAACTGGGGTTCGGCTGAATGCCGAAATGAGTGTTCTTTCTCCATCACAGAGAACCACCTATCTCAGCGTTATATGGGATTCGACAACTATGCACACGCAGCTTTCTTCTGCCCGCATTGCGTCCATCCTTTCGGTGGTCAGGAAGGTGAAAGAGGAGGCCCCCTGTACAGGCTGGTGCACCAGATCCTCCTGTGGGCCCAGGTGAAGCTCCTCTCCCTGAGAGCAGCTTACATCCCAGGTCATTTAAATGAATCAGCAGACTCCCTGTCAAGGCAGGTGTCTAGACCCGGGGAGTGGTACCTCCACCCTCAGGTAATGGAGCAGATCTGGGAGAAGCTTGGCAAAGACCAAATAGACTTGTTTGCATCTCTAAAAACATTGCACTGTCCCCTGTGGATCTCCCTATATCCTCCAGCCCCACCGGGACTGGATGCATTGGCACACCTGTGGAGGAGGCGGCTCCTGTGCTTCTAGGAGTTCTGGAGACAGTTCGCGACAGCAGTACAGTCAGTACAGGAGCAGTCAGGACAGTACGCGTACAGGAGGCGCCTCTGCCACATGTATATATATACTGAACCAAATTTAAAGGCCACCCTAAAATGTGCAGTTTTATCACACATTACAATGTCACAAGTTTTGACAGAGTGTGCAATCGGCATGCTGTCTGTAGGAATGTCCACCGAAGCTGTTGCTCGTGAATTAAATGTTCATTTCTCTACCATAAGCTGTCTCCAAAGGCGTTTCAGAGAATTTGGCAGTACACCCAACCAGCCTCACAATCACAGACCTTGTGTAACCACACCAGTCCAGGACCTCCACATCCAGCATCTTCACCTCCAAAATTGTCTGAGAGGAGCCACCCGGACACCTGCTGCAACAATTGGTTTGTATAACCAAAATTTGGAAATTTTGGTTTTCACTGTACAGTTCAAAATGCATGATGCAAATAGTGGTCACACCAGATACTGACTGGTTTTCGGACCCCCCCCCCGGAGCCCCCAATACAGTAAAACTGCACATTTTTGTTGCGTTTTAATTTTGTTCAGTGTAATATATATATATATATATATATATATATATATATATATATATATATATATATATATATATATATATATATATATATATATATATATATATATATATATATATATATATATACAGTGGCGATCAAAATTAGAGAACAATTTATAAACAATTGAACAATTCTGAAATTGTTCAATTGCTGCTAATCTGTTTTCAATTGCTGCTAATCTGTTTTCTGCAAAATAATAATAAATTTTTAAATGCTTAGTTAATTTGTGGAAAAGGTGTTCTGGTAGCATGGTGACCAGGCATATATATATATATATATATATATATATATATATATATATATATATATATATATATATATATATATATATATACACACACATATATATATATATATATATATATAGCATCATATATATTTTGCATTATTATAATAAAATGTAATAGATTATAGAATGCACCTGCTGGACATAGGTTTCCTGTAGAATTACTCGAGCTGACTGAATGTTATTGATGAATGTTGGATTCTGGGACAAAGTAAGAAGCTCAAAAGATGGGATGCTGAACATGGTTGCAGAGGTAACTCCTTCAATTAGTGTTCCCAAAGATAACAGAGAGGATGAACTGCTAATCTGTTAAACAAAACAATAGCCAATCAGATCAAAACTCAACATGAAGATCACATATTCTCTTTTAATTTTATATATATATATATATATATATATATATATATCACACATTTTAATGGGTTCACACTACTCTTTATAAACAACTATTAAGTTTCGTGGTCATCTATGCAGGTCTGCATCATTATGAACATTTCTGAACATATGTGCTAAGAAATCCAGTGTAATTTGCCTTGTGAAATTTGGAGTTTGTCATGACGGCCCTCAATTATTGTATGTCAAGTAGTTCAATACTTATTTACTCAAATACAAGGCAATACTCCACTCAATGCAGAAAGACACTCCCAATATTGTAGAAAAATCAATTTTGTTAGATAATAGTGTACACTCACATTAAAGCCTGAACCAATGATGCTCTGGATGAGGGCATTTGCTTGCCCTTGGTCCCAGCCACTGATGCTACTCAGCATAGGCAGAGCACTTTTTATTACATTGGAGGAGGTGGCGCTTATCTGACCAACAGTAAGGCCCACACTCTGTCTGCCAAGCAACTCAATTGTAGTTGCAGACAAAGTAGAAAACTTTGTCACGATTGTTGCTGTAATCTGAAAGAAAAGGAGGATGGGTAACATATAATGTAACCAAATGAATCAATTGTCATGTTATTGGAACTCGTATTAAAAATTAACTGAATACCTCTGGATTGGTTTTACTGCAGAATTTGTTGATGCTTGACAGAATGGTCTGACTCTCTTCAATTCCAAGAGGAGCAAAAACAGAGCCAGGTGATTCACAGAGAAGTATACCTGGTAATCTATAAATAAACACACACAGACACACACAGACACACACACACACACACACACACACAGAAAGTTTGATGAACATCTGCCACCATATACAGTACATAAATAAAGAACTCATATCTCAGTGGCAACTGCCACTCAAACCTCAACTGATTAGTTGTATAAATTAGATAATTGTAAGTTGCTCTGGATAATGGTGTCTGCCAAATATAATAAATGTAAATCTATATATTAATATTCTTCAATTTTATTAGTTCAGGGGAGTCCTAATTTTGATGAGTGGAAATATTATGTTTTGTATTTTTTTATTTAATTTGATTGCAGTGATTTAAATACATTATATTAATTTATAAATTAAAATAATGATAATACAAACGTGAAAAGCAGATGTAATTAATCAATGTGTGTTTGAGCTGCATACACTCTATACATTTTTATATAACCTGATAATCCAATTTAGACCAAATCTATCAGTGTGCCACCTAAACATATCCTTCAACAAAAGAGATTAAATTATATAAAGCAGCTCATCAACATTGTTAATATTCTACATATTTATCATTTAAATAAGGTTCCAGAAATAGTGCAGAATCCTGAATATTAAATGTGTAAGATAGTGTAAAAATTACTGGTTTCTAGTAATCGTAGTAGTTACATTCAAAAATCCAATTAAAATTGCATTTATATCTTCTTCTTCTTCTTCTTCTTCTTTCAGCTGCTCCCATTAGGGGTCTTCACAGTGGATCATCTGTCTCCATACCACCCTGTCCTCTACATCTGCCTCTTTCACACAAACTACCTGCATGTTTTCCTTTACCACATCCATGGACCTCCTTCTTGGCCTTCCTCTTTTCCTCCTTCCTGGTAGCTCCATCCTCAGCATTCTCATACCGATATAACCCATGTCCCTCCTCTGCACATGTCCAAACCATCTCAATCTTGCCTCCCTCACCTTGTCTCCAAAACATCCTACATGTGCTGTCCCTCTAATAAACTAATTTTTAATCCTATCCATCGTCATCACTCCCAACGAAAACCTTAACATCTTCAACTCTGCCACCTCCAGCTCCACCTACTGTCTTTTAATCAATGCCACTGTCTCTAATCCATACAACATCTCAAGTCTCACCACAGTCCTATAAACTTTCCCTTTCACTCTCACAGATACTCTTCTATCACACATCACTCCTGCTATCACTCTTCTCCTCCCACTCCACCCTGCCTGCACTCTTTTCTTCACTTCTCTAACACACTCTCCATTACTTTACACTGTTGACCCCAGGTACCTGAACTCCTCCACCTTCTCCACCTCTTCTCCCTGCAACCGCACCCCTCCACTGCCCTCCCTCTCATTCACACACATGTACACAAACCCTGACATCTAAAATAGAACCATTTACTATCCTATAAAATCACTTGATTTTACAACAAAATTAAGTTCCTAATTTATAAATTAGTTTTGGCATTGAGTCTCCAAGAATGCACACATTATCTGGGATATATTTTGTTGTCCACATTGGACTTGCTGACACTGTTGCTTACATTGAATTGGGCTGTAAATGTTTTTAGAAAGTATCCTCATCTTGATGATCAACTTTTGTCAAAGTCTAGGGGCAGCTTCATGTGTAGTAAATTCACATTAATTAAATACTTAATTCATAGAGAATCAAACTTAAAACTCCAGAATAGCCCTGGATAAAAATATGAAGATGTAAAAATACTCTTGTTACATGTCCTAAAGCTGATATTGTAAACATTGTAAAAGCCTTTCCATTCTTAACTGTTATAACCCCTGACATCTCAAATAGAACCATTTACTATCCCATAATTTCAAAGCAGTTGACCTACCTCAATCTTTTTGTACTATAATCCTAGATTGTCACACTATAAAATCTTAAAACAATTACAAAACTTACAAAATTGTTATTTAAGCAGCAATTGCCAATTCAATATTGGGCATATTTAGTATACACTTGAACTAGGCGGGACTTTGATCAGGCATTTGTCAGAACTGAATTAACCTAAAAGATATTTTCCACAGTGTTATGTCACTCAATTACTTTCATTTGGTGCTAAGTGGTGATTACCTTTTGTACGTAGATAGTAGATTAGTAGAAGTAATCAATACTAGATTAGTATTATATAATGCATGTACAGTGTTTTACCTTAGGGGATTAAACGAGGGATTCTGGGTATATAATCGAGTTGTGTAGTACTCTGTGACGCTGACTGCAATTTTTGAGTTATTGAACAATTGAAGATTTTTTGAATTTTCCAGGAACAGACCAATCTACAGGACAAGATAAAAACACAATAAACAAACAATTAATGTGTGTTTACATTTACATTTATTAGTGGTGAGCTGTCAGGGCCAGCAAGGCCTTCTCTGCTGGCCTAAATACTATCAGAAGCACTGGCCATCATTTACAACCTAAATTCTAATATTTGTTCCTTGAAATTTTATAAATTTATTCTCAACAGTTTATTTTCTTCATTTCGTAGCGTTTCTCTTGGCTGCACTGCTTCCAGTATGTGTATGTGGATGTTAGATTTTTGTCCAATCAGATTTCAGCCTCTATGTGCTGCCATGTCAATCTAATCCACCCAGGGCCTTCAGAATCAGAAGTGCTGGCCAATGTACCTTAAATTATATTAGCAATTGATCTGTTTCTTTAACCAATCTAAACTTCACCTTACAGGGCCACCTAGCCAAGAATAGTGTCAGCATTTTTCTGTCGTCTAATTCGTTGGTCAGAAACTTTTACAGCCCAGAGTTAGACTTTTTTATGCCCACAATGGCTGATGGAGGATGAGAAATTAATTTGGTCTCGGACATAGTTAAAAATCCATTTTTAAGGCGGACATTTTCAGAAAAGCTAGACATCGTGATGAGAGGCCAGCCAACCATTAGGGTTGCACAAACCAGTGCACTCTTAGTGCCGGCCCCAAGCCTGGATAAATGGGGAGGGTTGCGTTAGGAAGGGCATCCAGCGTAAAACATGTGCCAAATCAAATATGCGGAACACGAAAGAGAAATTCATACCGGATCGGTCAAGGCCCGGGTTACCAACGACCGCCACAGGTATCGTTAGCCAACAGGGTACTGGTGGAAATTGGGCTACTGATGGCTAAAAGAGGAGAAGGAGAAGAGGAAGATGTCTACAGAGACAGCAGTGAAAGGAGAAGTGAAGGAGAGTAGAGGTTCAGGTTGGTAGATATGTTGTGTGTTCAGGAGACCAAGTGGAAAGGGAGTAAGGCCAGGAACATTTGAGGTGGGTTTAAACTGTTCTTTCATGGTGTGGATGGAAAGAGAAATGGTGTAGGGGTAATTCTGAAGGAAGAGTACAGTAAGAGTGTAGTGGAGGTAAAGAGAATTTCTGATAGGATGATGAACGTAAAGCTGGAAGTTGAAGGGGTGATGATAAATGTCTAGATAGATAGATAGATAGATAGATAGATAGATAGATAGATAGATAGATAGATAGATAGATAGATAGATAGATAGATAGATAGATAGATAGATAGATTGCAGGTCTACAGTTTTGTTTCTGGTGTCCTTTGACAACTCTTTGGTCTTGGCCATAGTGGAGTTTGGAGTCTGACCTTTTGAGGTTGTGGACAGGTGATTTTTATACTGATAACGAGTTCAAACAGGTGCCATTAATACAGATAACAAGTTGAGGACAAAGGAGCCTTTTAAAGTTATTGTTACAGGTCTGTAAGAGACAGAAATCTTGCTTTTTTGTAGGTGACCAAATACTTATTTTCCACCATAATTTGCAAATAAATTATTTAAAAATCAGACAATGTGATTTTCTGGATTTTTTTTTTTCAGTTTGTCTCTAATAGTTGAAGAGTACCTATGATTAAAATTACAGGTCTCTCTCATCTTTCTAAGTGGGAGAACTTGCACAATTAGTGGCTGACTAAATACTTTTTTGCCCCACTGTATGTAAGCATATGTACAGTGAATAAATATAAAGTCTATAACAGTGCAGAGATGTGTGGACATAATTAAGAAGTACAGATAAATGATTCTAAGGCTATGGCATTGAAGACGAATGTGCAGAAGTTAAAGGTTATAAGATTATAGCATTTAAGATGTGCAAGCTGTATATATATATATATATATATATATATATATATATATATATATATATATATATATATATATATAGATTCGTCGTTGTTGTCGATCTGGCCGATGTTAGAATTATACAGAGGAGCACAATCGTTGGTAAACAGGGAGTAGAGTAGTGGGCTCAGAACACAGCCCTGTGGGATGCCAGTGTTCAGAACAATGGTTAAGGATGCCTGGTTGCTCAACCTAATAGATTGAGGTCTGTTGGTGAGACAGTCCAAAATCCATCTGCAAGTGGGGGTGCAGATACCCAAGTCACTGAGCTTAGTGATCAGTACAGTGGGGAGGACTGTATTGAACGCAGAGCTGAAGTCATTTAACAGCATTCTGATGTGGGTGTTGCTTTTATACAGGTAGGTGAGGGCTGAATGAAGATCTGTGGAAACTGCATCATCTGTTGACCTGTTCGGGCGATAGGCAAACTGGTGTGGGTCCAGTGTAGGTGATAGGCCTGCAGTGAGGTGATTCAGGACCAGTTCCTCAAAGTACTTCATAGCGATAGGGGTGAGTGCAACTGGGTGAAAGGCATTCAGGCATTCGGCAGCTGAGTGCTTAGGCACAGGTATGATGGTTGTGGTCTTCAGGCATGTAGGAACTGTGGCTTGGGCCAGTGACAGGTTGAAAATGTAAGTGAAAACCTGTGGCATTGTCCAGCGTATGCTCTGAGAACACGTCCTGGTATTGCCTTGCGTGCATCCACTCTGCTAAACACTGAATAGACGTCCGCTGTTGAGAGTGAAAGTGGGCTGTAAGCAGTAGAAGAGTCCGTAGTTGAGGTTAAATGCCCTATGCCTTGATCGAAACAAGCGAAAAAGTGATTGAGTTCGTCCGGTTGGAAGGCACTGCTGGTTGGTTGAGCTGTAGGTTTGTAGTCCGTGATGGTCTGGATGCCTTTCCAAATGCGTCTGGGGTCAGAGTTGTGGAAGTGCTCTTTTATGTAATTTACACATCATCTGTTTTGGACCATGTCAACACGTGCACAGATCATAATCATCAAAACAGATGATGTATAAATGTCCATGTTCCTGTGAGATGCCAATGAGGCAAACACGTTCCAGTCCGTATCCTGAAACTGTTGCTGTAGAGAAGAAATGGCGCCCTCTGGCCATACCTTTACTGTCCTTACAGCTGGTTTCACCCATTTGATCAGTGGTGTGTATTTTGGTAGCATGGACAAAGAGAGGAGATCAGACAGAGGGGGGGGGAATGGCCATGTGTGCCCCAGGTATGTTTGTGTATACCTGGTCCAGTGTTTTGTCCCCTCTGGTAGAGCAGGAGACATTAGGGTGAAATTTAGGTAAAACAGATCTCACGTTGTAGTGGTTGAAATCTCCAGCAACAATGAAAGTTCCTTCGGGATGTGCAGACTGTTGTTTGCTGATAGCTGCGTGCAGTTCGTCCATAGCTAGTTTAGCTTTAGCATCCGTTGGAATGTACATCGCAGTCACAACAATGGCTAAGAAATCTCTCAGTAAATAAAAGGGTCTGCACTTAATCATAAATACTCTAAATGAACAGAGCAATGACTTTCAGTAACAGAAGAGTCTGTGCACCATGATATGTTAATATAAATGCACAGACCACCACCTCTGCATTTAGCAGAGTCCTCTGCCGTCCTGTCCGCCCGAAAAACACTGCGACCCCCGAGCTCAATGGCGCTGCTGGGAATGTTGTCGTTGAGCCATGTTTCTGTAAAAATCATGACATTACATTCCGTAATCTGCTTGTGTGATGTTATCCGGAGCAGCAGTTCATCCATTTTGTTTGCGAGAGACCGTACATTGACAAGGAAGATGCTTGGAATCGATGGTTGATGCGGGTTTAGCATTAGCCTAGCCCTGATGCTGCCTCACTTTCCCCTCCTTTGTTTACAGTTTCGGTGCCGGCGCTGTGGACTCACTGTCGACCGAGCTGGATCAGCGGTCCGCGGTGTTCGGGCGATTTTCCGAGGGAGTTCCAAGTTAGGGTTAGGGTTAGGGTTAGGGTTAGGGTAAGGGTTAGGGTAACCCTAACCCTAACCCTAACCATAACCCTCGCGTTGTGCACGCGCCGCCATCTTGGTCTATGTGTGCTTATCAGTAGGTCTTCACAGTGCTTATGCTCAACAAGTGGGTTGTGAGATGGAGGAGAAGGAAAAATTCTGGAGTAAGGTAGATGAAGTGGTAGAAGGTGTACCTAGGAATGTAAGATTGGTGATTGGGGCAGACTTTAATAAGCATGTAGGAGAAAGGAACAGAGGGGATGAGGAGGTGATTGGTAGGTATGGCTTTCAGGAGAGGATTGTGAAAGGGCAGATAGTGGTAGATTTTGCTAAAAGGATGGTAATGGAAGTGGTGAACACTTATTTTAAGGAAAAGGAGGATCACAGGGTGATGTATAGGAGTGGAGGAAGATGCACACAGATGGACTATGTTAAATGTAGGAGATGCAACCTGAAGGAGATTGGGGACTGTAAGGTGTTGGTAGGGGACAGTGTAGCTAGACAGCTTTAGGAAGTTGTCTGTAGGATTGTTTTGGAGGTAAAGAAGAAGAGAAGGAGAGTGAGGACTGAAAGAAGAATAAGATGGAGGAAAATAAAGGCAGAAATCTGTAGTATGAGATTCAGGGAAGAGGTCAGACAGGGGCTCAGTGGTGGTAAAGGGGTGGTGGATGATTTGGCAACTACAGCAGAAGTTTTAATTTAGGTAGGTCATTTACAGTTGAGTCTCAAAAGGGGGCACCTAGTAACAGGTTAAGTGCACTTCATCTTTAATGTGTTAGCATAGTGGCAAACATATTACAGTACTGACTGGAAGATTGTAAATGGGGACATGCATACTGTATCCCACTTTTCACTTAAGTTGTTCTCAATAATATAATTAGCAATAAAACTAAAAAAGAAATTGCCTGTTCGTACCCCACTCTGTGTGTGTTACCTTTTTATCTGATATAAATGTTTGCAGATCACTGAGGGTGATGAAGGTGATGAAGAATCCAATGTTGTCTGCAAACCAGGCAGTGGAGTTCAGAAAAGGATCTGAGGAGTTATAGCAGCGGGGGCTGAAATCTGCAAAATACACAATCACATGTTGAGACACGTAGTGCACACACAAACAAAGGAAATGCTTGTACAGAGAGAACTAGAGAAAAAAAATAAGAAAGATGAGGTTATTTTTACCACCACTGCTCAGATACACTTTTATAGAGCTGTACACATCAGCTGGGGAGAAATCAGCTGCAGAAAAATTGAAGTTGTCCCCCAGGATAGACACCCTGCTCACAAACACATATGTACAGGAGATTTCTTTACTATATGACCTCAGTTTTTTTCGCCACCAGACATGTGGCAGTGTTTATAATGAAAACCCTGTTTAATGAAACATCCAATAAAGAACTCACAGTTTCCTGTATGACAGACAAGAGGCACCACTGAGCTGGGTGGAGCTGATGAGCTGAGATCTGAGGTAGGGCAGGTAGTGAACCAGTATAACATTAAACCACTGTTCTACATCAGCCTGAGTTGAGGCACTGAGAGCACGAGGCCACACACACTCCAATGTTTGGCTGGCCAGAACTGAGGACAAAACAGGCTCCTGTAGAGAGAAACAGTGATTACTCTATCAGCCATTCCTGACAGAATAAAGGCAAGTAATCTACATGGACAAAAATGTAGGTGAAATAAAAACTGGCCTACCATTTCCAGGTACTGATTGGTTCTATTGTAGTTGTCAAGTAGTGTGCAGAGCTCAGAACCATTAACAACTGTGTTTGGTCTGTTCAGGAACTTACTAAGTTCTTCCAGAGAGATGGAGCTCAAGAGCTAGAAAACACAGAAGAAAGACAACGCATTAACTACAGATAGTGATGTGCTTAACTCATTGGCTTTCCTATAGTGAGCGAAGCACTGAAGCAATTGGTGTTATAGAGCAGACATACCTCTGCCTGTCGGTCATCTGGGATAAGAGACAGGAAGTCTATTAGGTCAGGAAATCCAAAACTGAGGAGCAACTGTTTCAGGAACATGTAAAAGCTTCCACCACCATAGCAACTCAGGCCTGCGAAGCAACAGAGGACACTGATGTAAAAGGTCTGTGGTGAATTCAGATTGAGCATCTAGGACACTCCTGACTTACCCTAACCCTAACATTATCAGGCTGAAATCACATCTACTTATTACTGCCTACCTAGTAGCCTGAAACAGCAAATAAACACACACACACACACACACACACACACACACACACACACACACACACACACACACACACACAAACCTTGGCTGGACTGGTACTTGAGATAGTCTTGTATGTAATTGAAAACAGTGTTGGACTGTGTTGCAGAGAGGTCACTGTACACATTATCAAGTCCTTTCACTCTGTAAATACAGCAAAAGTGGGAAACAAATAAAAATTCTTAAAAGTAACAAAATAATCATTTGCTGTTTTTGTGTTATGAAGAGATGCTCACATCTCTCTGTAGGAGTCACAGCCAATAGTCATGGGTATAATCGACAGGGTGTTTGAACCAATACCAGGAAGTAAGATGGAAAGGTAATTCTGGAACCACAGGGCAAAGTCCTCTGGTCTGAAACGTTGGAAGTGAGGCACCAGATTATTTAGAGTCATGTTCAGAATTGAGTCTGAAATTGCTGAAGGAATGCTAGTGAGGTTCATCTGCAATCACAAGTAATCATCCATCAATTAGTATGCACAGAATAATGTCTTTTTTGATTAAAAAAAAAACAACAAAAAAATTGTGCCCTGATCTTTAGGCAACATAGATGCTCACTTGTATTGCAGTCTGGCTGAAGCTTGTGAAGAACATGCTAAGTTGATTGAGATCAAAAGATGCGATCATACTGCTAAACACCTCTCTAATCACTAATTCATTTCCCAACACTCCTGTATCCGGCTGCAAGATGAACTGTGCCTTCTGCTCAATGGACAGTAAACCAAACACTGCAACCTGCAGGAAAAAAACATTCATATCACATTATGTTTACACCAGGTCTTCAAGTAAAACAAATGGACACTGCTGCAGCAGCTGTCTGTTCTCTTCATCAAAAGAAAGAAACCAACTGTTACTACTACAGTCAGCTGCAACTCCACAAGAAACATAAAGTTGGTGCAATTGGGATGTTACTCACACTAGAGAAATTTGCATTTAAAATTTCTAGTTCTGTCAAGGTGGCATAATTGAAGAAACTGCCAAGGTTCTTTAAAAGCCAGTCATTGCTGCCTGAAGTGATGGAAACACAGCCAGGATCTAGATGGAACCAAGATCATTAGTTCAAGCAGGTAAAGACAAGTTAAAAAACTGTCAGTTTTCAGTATTAGAACAACTAAAAGGGGAGTACTTACCTGGTGAGCCATCTTTTGAGAGGAAAGGAAAGATAAATGAAGAAAATACTAGCTGCTTCTGTTCCTCTGTCATGAGTGATTCTTGACTACTGAGAGCTTCCACACTATGTTGGGTGAGAATTTTTTTAACAATTATTTCTTCATGTCCTATATAACACATCTGAAATTTTAAAATTTCATTGTCCATACTTACACAATTTGGTAGGTCTCACAGCTGAATTTTGTGAAACTGAGGCTGGATAGAAAGTCTGTGGACACTGATGACAACAGTGGTCTGAGCCTCATCTGGAACCACTTTGTAACAAAAGTGACATTCTTCAGCTGTGCTGTAGTGAAGTTCTTGATTATCACTTCCGCAAGAGCATTAAGTATACTTGGGTCAGGCTTGGCACTGCTGAGGTTCTACAAAAAAAAAAAAAAATAAATAAAATAAATTTTATTTTATATATATATATATATATATATATATATATATATATATATATATATATATATATATATATATATATACACATACAGGGAGTGCAGAATTATTAGGCAAATTAGTATTTTGACCACATCATCCTCGTTATGCATGTTGTCTTACTCCAAGCTGTATAGGCTGGAAAGCCTACTACCAATTAAGCATATTAGGTGATGTGCATCTCTGTAATGAGAAGGGGTGTGGTCTAATGACATCAACACCCTATATCAGGTGTGCATAATTATTAGGCAACTTCCTTTCCTTTGGCAAAATGGGTCAAAAGAAGGACTTGACAGGCTCAGAAAAGTCAAAAATAGTGAGATATATTGCAGAGGGATGCAGCAGTCTTAAAATAGCCAAGCTTCTGAAGCGTGATCATCGAACAATCAAGCGTTTCATTCAAAATAGTCAACAGGGTCGCAAGAAGCGTGTGGAAAACCAAGGCGCAAAATAACTGCCCGTGAACTGAGAAAAGTCAAGCGTGCAGCTGCCAAGATGCCACTTGCCACCAGTTTGGCCATATTTCAGAGCTGCAACATCACTGAGTGCCCAAAAGCACAAGGTGTGCAATACTCAGAGACATGGCCAAGGTAAGAAAGGCAGAAAGTCGACCACCACTGAACAAGACACACAAGCTGAAACGTCAAGACTGGGCCAAGAAATATCTCAAGACTGATTTTTCTAAGGTTTTATGGACTGATGAAATGAGAGTGAGTCTTGATGGGCCAGATGGATGGGCCCGTGGCTGGATTGGTAAAGGGCAGAGAGCTCCAGTCCGACTCAGACGCCAGCAAGGTGGAGGTGGAGTACTGGTTTGGGCTGGTATCATCAAAGATGAGCTTGTGGGGCCTTTTCGGGTTGAGGATGGAGTCAAGCTGAACTCCCAGTCCTACTGCCAGTTTCTGGAAGACACCTTCTTCAAGCAGTGGTACAGGAAGAAGTCTGCATCCTTCAAGAAAAACATGATTTTCATGCAGGACAATGCTCCATCACACACGCCCAAGTACTCCACAGCGTGGCTGGCAAGAAAGGGTATAAAAGAAGAAAATCTAATGATATGGCCTCCTTGTTCACCTGATCTGAACCCCATTGAGAACCTGTGGTCCATCATCAAATGTGCGATTTACAAGGAGGGAAAACAGTACACCTCTCTGAACAGTGTCTGGGAGGCTGTGGTTGCTGCTGCACGCAATGTTGATGGTGAACAGATCAAAACACTGACAGAATCCATGGATGGCAGGCTTTTGAGTGTCCTTGCAAAGAAAGGTGGCTATATTGGTCACTGATTTGTTTTTGTTTGGTTTTGAATGTCAGACATGTATATTTGTGAATGTTGAGATGTTATATTGGTTTCACTGGTAAAAATAAATAATTGAAATGGGTATGAATTTGTTTTTTGTTAAGTTGCCTAATAATTATGCACAGTAATAGTCACCTGCACACACAGATATCCCCCTAAAATAGCTAAAACTAAAAACTACTTCCAAAAATATTCAGCTTTGATATTAATGAGTTTTTTGTGTTCATTGAGAACATGGTTGTTGTTCAAATTAAATCCTCAAATAAAAGTAATCCTCAAAAATACAACTTGCCTAATAATTCTGCACTCCCTGTATGTATGTATGTATGTATGTATGTATATATATATATATATATATATATATATATATATATATATATATATATATATATATATATATATATATATATATACAGTGGAACCCGCTTATCTCGACCTCGGTTAACTCGACAACCCTATTAAGTAGACGTTTTTGAAGTGGATCCGCCAAATTCTCGCTTTGTCTAAGCATTTTTTTTATCGGTTATGTCGACTTTTCCATGTCGCTGAACCCTGACATCTCGAGCACAATGGGGGAAAAATTTGCCATTTAACGTCGGTTATCTCGGTGCAGCCGTAGAAGAACTCGCGAAAGTGGCGAAAAAATCAAGCCTTACAGATGCTACAGGTGTTGTATTGTATACTGGTGAATCTCTGCTGTTAGTTAGTGCTAGTGTTCGTAGTGTTAGTAGGGGCGCGGCACGGCTTTGGGAAGAAAAGCGCAGCCGTTGAGAGAGTGCCGGTGGGAAGACACGTACCGGGATACGCATGAGCGATAACAACGACTGCTGTGAACCAACATATACCAACAATAACGGACAGTGAGAGTGTGGAAGTTTAAATAGCGGCCGAGAAAGCACCTGCTACGCCAAAGGGGGCCGAAGGGGGTGTGGCAGGTGGATTCCTGACAGTTAACAAACATGTACTGTATGTATTTTTATAGCAAACAAATCGCGGCAACGCTGTTGTGTAAAAAAACCTCCAATAACACATGCATGCACATTCTCATTTATTAACGCACATCATGTACATAAAGAAATTTCAAGCACGTTAATATACTGCCGCCATATTGATTTTCGTTTATCTCGATCATCGGTTATCTCGATGCTTTTTGGCAACCCTCTAGGACATCGACATAACCGGGTTCCACTGTTTATATATATATGTGTGTGTAAGTGAGAAAGAGAGAGAGAGAATTATAGAGAATTGTAGATTGATTGATCTATAAATTACATACATGCATATATACATTGATCATTATCTTGTATTAAAAAGTAGGAGGTAGTGAGTAGATAGAGGCCAGCTCAGTGAAAATAACATTGTTTGCAAATATAGAAGTGCATTGTGCAGAGAAATTGCGTAAAAATATCTAGTGACCAAAAGAGGATTAAACAGATCATACAGATGTACAGAAGTGGATGGAAAGAAAAAATGGTGTAGGGGTCATACTGAAAAAAAAGTACAGTAAGAGTGTAGTGGAGGTGAAGAGACTTTCTGATGATTGTGAAGCTGGAAGTTGAAGTGCTTATGCTCCACAAGTGGGCTGTGAAATGGAGGAGTAAGAAACATTCAGGAGTGTGTTAGATAAAGTGGTGGAAGGTGTACCTAGAAAAAAAAGATAAGTGATTGGGGCAGACTTTAATGGGCATGTTCGTGAAGGAAACAGAGGGGATGAGGAGGTGATGGGTAGGTATGGTCTTAAGGAGAGGAATGTGGAAGGGCAGATGGTGGTAGATTTGGCTAAAGTATGGAAATTGCAGTGGTGAACACTTATTTTAAGAAGAAAGAGGAACATAGGGTGACGTATAAGAGTGGGGGAAGGTGCACACAGGTGGACTATGTTTTATGTAGGAGATGCAACTAGGGTCAACAGTACAAAGTAATGGAGAGTGTGTTAGAGAAGTGAAGAAAAGAGTGCAGGCAGGGTGGAGTGGATGGAGAAGAGTGATAGCAGGAGTGATTTGTGATAGAAGAGTATCTGCAAGAGTAAAAGGAAAAGTTTATAGAACTGTGGTGAGACCTGAGATGTATGGTTTAGAGACAGTTGCATTGAGTAAAAGACAGGAGGTGGAGCTGGAGGTAGCAGAGCTGAAAATGACGATTGACAGAATTAGAAACAAGTTTATTAGAGGGACCGCGCATGTAGGATGTTTTGGAGACAAGGTGAGGGAGGACAGATTAAGACGGTTTGGACATGTGCAGAGGAGGGACATGGGGTATATCAATGGAAGGATGCTGAGTATGGAGCCACCAGGAAGGAGGAAAGAAGTAAAAGCAGAAGGAGAGGAGGTTTATGGATGTGGTGAGGGAAGACATGCAGGTAGTTGGTTTGAAAGAGGCAGATGTAGAGGACAGGGGGGTATGGAGATAGATGATCCGCTGTGGTGACCCCTAATAGGAAAAGTCGAAAGAAGAGGAAGAAGAAGTAGAAGATACAGATGTACAGAGTTTTCAAAGAAACAAGTATAGAAATGACAGGAGCACAAAAAAGTAAGAATGTCCAGTACTATAATGTACCAGGCTCAGTGTGGAAATGTAAAGTTCAGTGTTCAAAATCCAAATTGGTCATGTACATTTCAGCCTCTGAGTTCAAAGCTCAATAGGCTGACACCTGATTCGAATAAACTGTTCTTGAGTCTGCGAGTGTGACAGGCTCTTGTAGCATTTTCCAGATGGTAGAGGAGTAAACAAACTATGATTAAGGGGAGAGCTCCTCAATCTTCATAGACATAATTTATGATGACAGTCTTTTATTGAAAAGTAGTTGGACAGCAGTGATGTATTGAGAGGTTCACTACTCTATAGAGACTTTGGACCTGAGACAGTTCAGTTGTCATGCCACATTATAATGCAGTCTGGAAGGAAGCTTTTGATAGTACAGTGGTAAAAGCTTAGTAGGACCTCGGGGGATTTTGTTGCTCTTTTTAAGGATGGAGGTATTGAGTGCAGAAGGAAAAGTCCTCAGAGATACAGAACCCAGGAAGTTAAAGATGGTCACACACTCAACCTTGACACCTTAAATGTGATTAGGTGTTGGTGCATGATCCCCCTTGTTTTCCAGAGGTCTACAATTAGGTTCTTTGGTTTTCTGGATGTTGAGTGTCAGATTGTTATTCTAACACAGTACTGTCAGTTCATAAACCTCTTCCTTGTAGACCTTGTCTGATCATTATCAATTATAAAGCCTAATACTATAGTGTCATCTGCAAACTTCTTTATGGTGTTAGAACCATTTAGTATGCAGTCATAAGGCAGAAGAGAACAAAAATGTGTACTCAAGTCTTCTTCTTCTTCTTCTTCTTCTTTGGGGTTCTCCCATTAGGGGTCGCCACAGCGGATCATCCATCTCCACACCCCCCTGTCCTCTACATCTGCCTCTGTCACACCAACTACCTGCATGTCTTCCTTCACCACATCCATAAACCTCCTTGGTCTTCCTCTTTTCCTCCTTCCTGGTGTCTTCATCCTCAGCATTCTCCTACTGATATACCCCATATCCCTTCTCTGCACATTTCCAAACCATCTCAATCTCGCCTCCCTAAGCATGTCTCCAAAACGTCCTACATGCGCTGTCCCTCTAATAAACTCATTTCTAATCCTAACCCTCATCACTCCCAACGAAAACCTTAACATCTTCAACTCTGCTACCTCCAGCTCCACCTTCTGTCTTTTACTCATTGCCACTGTCTCTAATCCATACAACATCTCAGGTCTCACCACAAACCTATAAACTTTCCCTTTTACTCTCACAGATACTCTTCTATCACAAATCACTCCTGCTATCACTTTTCTCAGCCGCTCCACCCTGCCTGCACTCTTTTCTTCACTTCTCTAACACACTCTCCATTACTTTACACTGTTGACCCCAGGTACCTGAACTCCTCCACCTTCTCCACCTCTTCTCCCTGTAACCGCAACCCTCCACTGCCCGCCCTCTCATTCACACACATGTACTCTGTCTTACTCCTACTGACTTTCATTCCCCTGTTTTCCAGCGCATACCTCCACCTCTCCAGGCTCTTCTCAACCTGCTCCCTACTCTCACCACAAATCACAATATCATCCACAAACATCATAGTCCATGGAGACTCCTGTCTGACCTCGTCTGTCAACCTGTCCATCACCACTGCAAACAGGAAAGGGCTCAGTGCCAATCCTTGATCAGAATCAGAATCAGGTTTATTGGCCA
Source organism: Silurus meridionalis (assembly GCF_014805685.1). NCBI lineage: Eukaryota > Metazoa > Chordata > Actinopteri > Siluriformes > Siluridae > Silurus > Silurus meridionalis. The sequence goes on along the minus strand of NC_060884.1, from coordinate 36,091,096 downwards.
AGTGTGTTGACACACACAAGGAATTTGGTTCCAGCTGTTTGTTACTCTCAAAAGTACAGACATAAATAAAAACCTATACATGACAAAACAGACACGACAAGACAAAACAGACTATACAAGACAATACAATGTGAGACAGTATAGACAGTGTGGGTAATACATAGGGATACAGACCAGTAATGTACATAAAGTGTGGGAGTGCATGGTAGTGCAAATGACAGTATTGTGTGCCAGGTATGATTAGAGAGTTTACTATAAAACTTTGTACAGAATATAGCAGCAATAGTGTGTGCAACATATACAGATAGTGTGATGAGTGACACTTCTGTGCAGTACTCATAGATGTGAAGCAGGGAATATAATTATGGTCAGTTGTTAGTGAGGGTGATTGCTTGGGGAAAGAAACTGTTCCTGTGTCTGGCAGTTTTAGTGAACAAAGTTCTGTAGCGCCTGCCAGAAGGGAGGAGCTGAAAGATGTTGTGTCCAGGGTGTGAAGGGTCATTAATGATTTTTTTCTGCCCTGTTTCTGGTTCTTGTATGGTACAAGTCCTGGAGAGTGGGCAGGGGGCACCAATGATTTTTTCTGCTGTTTTAACAGTTTTCTGCAGTCTGTTTCTGTCCTGTTTTGTTGCTGCTCCAAACCAGATGGTGATTGATGAGCACAGGACAGATTCAATGACTGCAGTGTAGAACTGTATCAACAGCTCCTGTGGCAGACCAGACTTCCTTAAATGGCATAGAAAGTACATCCTCTGCTGGGCCTTTTTCAGAATCGAGTTTATGTTTGATTCCCATTTCAGGTCTTGAGAAATGGTAGTGCCCAGAAACTTAAAGTTTTCCACAGATGACACAGGGATGTTGGATGACTGCAAATGTGCGTGCGCTGCTGAAACAAAGAGACTCTGCCTTTAGAACAGGGGACAAGGCGGCCTTAAAAACAGCAAGGGCCAAACTGTCTCGTGCTATCAGAGAGGCGGCACGCGAAGAAAATCCACAACCACTTCCAGGACAGTGGAGACACCCGGCGCATGTGGCAGGGCATCCAGGCGATCACGAATTACAAGACCACATCACCTGCTTGTGACCGTGATCCCTCCCTCCCAGATGTGCTGAACGACTTCTACGCCCGGTTCGAGGTGCAGAACAACGTGGTGGCGAGGAAGACCATCCCTCCTCCCACTGACCAGGTGCTCTGTCTAACCACAGCTGAAGTGAGGAAAACTCTATGCAGAGTTAACCCACGGAAGTCTGCTGGACCTGACAACATTCCTGGCAGAGTGCTCAGGGAATGTGCAGAACAGCTAGCAGATGTCCTCACTGACATCTTCAACATCTCCCTGAGCAGCAACGTTGTTCCCACGTGCCTCAAGACAACGACCATTGTTCCCGTGCGAAGAAGTCTTCTGTCTCCTGCCTCAATGACTATCGTCCCGTTGCGCTCACACCCATCGTGATGAAGTGCTTCGAGAGGCTCGTCATGAGGCACATTAAGACACAGCTTCCACCCTCCCTGGACCCCATGCAGTTTGCGTATCGTCCAAACCGTTCCACGGACGATGCTATCTCCACAACCCTTCATCTGGCCCTCACCCACCTGGATAACAAGGACTCTTATGTGCGAATGCTGTTCATTGACTTCAGCTCAGCATTCAACACAATCATTCCTCAGCACCTGATCGAGAAGTTGAACCTTCTGGGCCTGAACACCTCCCTCTGTAACTGGATCCTGGACTTCCTGACTGAGAGACCTCAGTCAGTCAGGATCGGGAACAGCATCTCCAGCACCACCACACTGAGCACTGGAGCCCCTCAAGGCTGTGTGCTCAGTCCACTGCTGTTCACTCTGCTGACTCACGACTGTGTAGCAATGCACAGCTCGAACCACATCATCAAGTTCGCTGATGACACGACCGTGGTGGGTCTAATCAGCAAGAACGACGAGTCAGCATATAGAGAGGAGGTGCAACGGCTAACTGCCTGGTGTGGAGCAAACAACCTGTCTCTGAACGTGGACAAAACGAAAGAGATGGTTGTGGACTTCAGGAGAGCACAGAGCGACCAATCTCCACTGATTATTGATGGATCCTCAGTGGAGATCGTCAAGAGCACCAAATTCCTTGGTGTTCATCTGGCAGACAACCTCACCTGGTCACTTAACACCAGCTCCATCACCAAGAAAGCCCAGCAGCGTCTATACTTTCTGAGAAGGCTGAGGAAAACCCACCTCCCTCCCCCCATCCTGTCCATGTTCTACAGAGGGACCATTGAGAGCATCTTGAGCAGCTGCATCACTGCCTGGTTTGGGAACTGCACCGTCTCGGACCGCAAGTCCCTACAGAGGATAGTGAGGACAGCTGAGAAGATCATCGGAATCTCTCTCCCCTCTATCATGGACATTTACACTACACGCTGCATCCATAAAGCACACAGCATTGTGGACGACCACACACACCCCTCACACACACTTTTTACACTTCTACCATCAGGAAAACGGTTCCGAAGCATTCGGGCCGCCACAACACGACTGTGCAACAGTTTCTTCCCACAAGCCATCAGGCTACTCAACACACAGAACTGAAACGGAACTCTCTCACACACACACTCACTCAAATGTGTGTAACGAACTGAAAACATTTTTCCTGGACTTAACACCTAACACACACTCATCACTCATCTCAATCCATTCCACCACCATTCATTTATTTATTATTTATTATTCTTAACAGTACCACTCTCAACTGCTGTTCTTGCACATTTAGGATTTTCACTGTATTATACTGTTTACATGCTGTTTTTGCACCTTCGACTGCTGCTGTATTTTTTTTTTGCACTACACTGTTTACACTCACTTCTGGGATATAGTTTAGATTTTGTATAGTTTTTTACAGTTTTCTTGTACAGTACTGTATAATCTAGTATACAGTAGGTTTACTGGTCGGCGCTATATAGGGTTTTGTGTCTTGTCTTGTGTCGTCTGTCTGCACTGTCTGTCTGCACTGTTTGCACCAGGTTGCACTCTATGCACTTTATGTAACTTGTGTTTTAGCTTAATGTTGTTTTGTTGTTTGTTGTTTAGTGTAGCACCAGGGTTCTGGAAAAACGTTGTCTCATTTTTACTGTGTACTGTGTACCACTGTGTATAGTAGAAATGACAATAAAAGCCTCTTGACTTGACTTGACTTGACTTGACTTGACTTGACTTGACGGGAGTAGTGTTGAAGGGTGTTTCCTAAAGTCCACTATCATCTCCACAGTTTTGAGTGAGTTTAGCTCAAGGTTGCAGCCAACCTTCACCTTGAACCAGTCTGTTGTTCCTACTGCACACTTCACTGCTGTCACACTGTCCTCATACATGTCCTGCACCACCCTCACATACTTCTCTAACACACCAGATTTTCTCATACAATACCACAACTCCTCTCTCCACCCTGCCATACGCTTTCTCTAAATCCACAAACACAGAATACAACTCCTTCTGACCTTCTCTATACTTCTCCATCAACATTCTCAAAGTAAATAAGGCATCTGTGGTGCTCTTCCTCGGCATAAAACCATACTGTTGCTCACAGATGGTCACCTCTTCTCTAAGCCTGGCTTCCACTACTCTTTGCCAAAACTTCATGGTGTGACTGATCAACTTAATTCCCCTGTAGTTACTCAAGGTCTGCACATCTCCCTTATTTTTAAAGATCAGTACCAGCACACTCCTTCTCCATTCCTCAGGCATCCTCTCACCTTCCAGAATCTTGTTAAACAAACTGGTTAAAAACTCCACTGTCATCTCTCCTAAACATCTCCATGCTTCTATCGGTATGTCATCTGGTCCTACTGACTTTCCACTCTTCATCCTCTTAATCGCTGCTCTCATTTCCCCCTTACTGATCCTATCCACTTCCTGCTTCACCATCTCTACACCATCCAACCTTCTCTCTCTCATTTTCCTCGTTCATCAGCTGCTCAAAATACTCCCTTCATCTTCTCAACACACTCTCCTCACTAGTCAACACACTTATCTCCACCACCATGTCTCTTTGTCTTCCTTTCTATTTCCAGATGTCACACCAAATACTTACTCTCCTCCTCTTCTTCTTCACCTCCAAAACCATCCTACAGACCACTATCCGATGCTGTCTAGCTACACTGTTCCCTGCTAACACCTTACAGTCTCCAATCTCCTTCAGGTTGCATCTCCTGCATAGAACATTGTCCACCTCTGTGCACCTTCCTCCACTCTTATACGTCACCCTATGCTCATCCTCCTTCCTAAAATAAGCGTTCACCACTGCCATTTCCATCCTTTTAGCAAAATCTACCACCATCTGCCCTTCCACATTCCTCTCCTTAAGGCCATACCTACCATCACCTCCTCATCACCTCTGTTCCCTACACCTACATGCCCATTAAAGTCTGCCCAATCACCAATCTTTCATTCCTAGGTACACCATTCACCACTTCATCTAACTCACTCCAGAATCTTTCCTTCTCCTCTATCTCACAGCCCACTTGTGGAGCATAAGCACAGATGACATTCATCATCATCCCTTCAACTTCCAGAAACTCTCTTCACCTCCACTACACTTTTACTGTACTTTTCTTTTAGAATCACCACCATTTCCCTTTCCATCCACACCATGATAGAACAAAAAATGTGTACTTAAGTACCACAAAAAAAATTCATACCATATTGTAAACCTTGTCCAGTGCTTCATCCAAAGGCACAGCCAAATTGTGGAAAAAAAGTTTCCAAACTTCTTGTGCGTACTTTATGCTGTCTGTAAATTTACATATTAGCAGTTTTGCTATATCATCAGTAGACAGAACAGAAACCTTGAAACACAACAACATAAACAAAGAAAAAAATAATAATTAGAAAATTACTGAAAAAAATCTATTACAACATGGCTAAAATTCAGAAATTGAATTTGGCTTACTAATGAACAGGCATAGTCAGTGATGCTGAAGTTGCATAGTATCGCAGAAGCATTTCCATACAAGAGCATAGTCTTAATTGCTTGACTGTGGAGAAAAAAATATGAAGCATTATTCTTATATTACTACTCACTTAATTACACTCATTCTTGGTTAACAAAGCTCACCTGTCTACACCTTGACATGGGTTAACTGTAACAAATGAAGTGGTGATGTTGACACTTGATGTAGGAACAGTAGAGGTGGTGTTTATAGCATTACCAGGGGCAGCTGTGCTGATACTGACACTGAAATTGTTTTCAGCAGTAATTGGCATTTTGAAATTTGCAGTTTGGGACAAAATGGAGAGGAAGTTGGCACTGCTAGTGGCAGACATATTGACAGTCGAGCTTGAGTTATTTTGAAATGAAGTGGTGAATATAAAATTTTCAGTAAGAGTTTTAGAGGTAAGGTCAACATTAGTAGAGGCAATGGTGTTCAAATTTGCTCTGGCAGAAGTGTTAATTGCAAAGTCTTTTGTGGGTGAAGCAGTGGTGGTAAGGAGGGCACTGCTAGTGGCAGGTGTGTTGAGAGTAATACCAGAGTTGTTTTGAGTAGAAGTTTTGATATTAGTTCTAGTGGAAGAAGTATTGGAAGTATGGTCAACATTAGTAATGGCAGTCATTTTAACATTTGCTCCAGGAGAAGTGCTGATATCAAAGCTTGTAGATGGGGCTGCAGTAGTGGTAAGGACTATGTCACTATTAGCAGTTTTGACAGTTGTTCCAGAAGAAGTGCTAATTTCAAAGCTTGTTTTTTGGGTAGCATTGGTGTTAAGGTCAACATTAGTAATGGCAGTTATGTTTATATTTGGTCCAGCAGAAGTGTTCATTTTGAAACTTGTATTTGGGGAAGCTGTAGTGGCATAAAGGGCATTGCTAGTGGCAGATATGTTGACAGTAACAACAGAGTTGTTTTCAGTAGAAGTGTTAATATTAATATTTGCATTGGAAGAAGCATTGGTGGTAAGGTCAACATTAGTAATGGCAGTCGTGTTAACATTTGCTCCGGCAGAAATGTTGATTTCAAATCCTTTAGTGGGGGAAGCAGTGGTGGTTAGGAGGGAATTGCTAGTGGCAGGTGTGTTGACAGTAATAACAGAATTGTTTTGAGTAGAAGTGGTGATTTTATTATTTTCAGGGGAAGAAGTGTTGGAAGTATGGTCGACATTAGTAGTGATATTGGTGTTGTCATTTGCTCCCGAAGAAGTGCTTATTTCAAAGCTTGTATTTGGGGAAGCATTGGTGGTATGGACAACATTAGTATTGGCAGTCATGTTTATATTTGGTTCAGCAGAAGTGTTGATTTCAAACATTGTATTTGGGGAAGCAGTCGTAGTAAAGTTGACATTATTACTAGCAGTAATGTTGACATTTCCTCCAGCAGATGTGTTGATTTCAAAGATTGTAGCAGCAAAAGCAGTAGTGGTATGAAGATCATTGCTGATGGCAGTCGTGTTAATATTTGCTCCAGCAGAAGTGTTGATTTCAAATCCTCTAGTGGGGGAAGCAGTGGTGGTTAGGAGGGCATTGCTAGTGGCAGATGTGTTGACAGTAATGCCAGAGTTGTTTTGGGTAGAAGTGGTGATTTTATTATTTTCAGGGGAAGAAGTGTTGGAAGTATGGTCGACATTAGTAGTGATATTGGTGTTGTCATTTGCCCCCGAAGAAGTGCTTATTTCAAAGCTTGTATTTGGGGAAGCATTGGTGGTATGGACAACATTAGTAATGGCAGTCATGTTTATATTTGGTTCAGCAGAAGTGTTGATTTCAAACATTGTATTTGGGGAAGCAGTCGTAGTAAAGTTGACATTACTACTAGCAGTAATGTTGACATTTCCTCCAGCAGATGTGTTGATTTCAAAGATTGTAGCAGCAAAAGCAGTAGTGGTATGAAGATCATTGCTGATGGCAGTCGTGTTAATATTTGCTCCAACAGAAGTGTTGATTTCAAATCCTCTAGGGGGGGAAGCAGTGGTGGTTAGGAGGGCATTGCTAGTGGCAGGTGTGTTGACAGTAATGCCAGAGTTGTTTTGAGTAGAAGTTTTGATATCAATATTTGCAGTGGAAGAAGCATTGTTGGTTAGGACGACATTAGTAATGACAGTGGTGTTGACATTTGCTCCAGCAGAAGTGTGGATATCAAAGCTTGTAGAGGGGGCTGCAGTAGTGGTAAGGACTATGTTACTATTGGTGGTTATATTGACATTTCCTCCAGCAGATGTGTTGATTTCAAAGCTTGTATTGGGGGAAGCAGTAGTGGTATGAAGGGCGTTGCTAGTGGCAGGTATGTTGACAGTAATACCAGAGTTGTTTTGAGTATAAGTGATATCAAAACTTGCTGTGGGAGGTGGGAGGTGGGAAGTTTCGGAAGTAACGACAGTGTTAGAAAGGGCAGTTGTGTTAAGATATGCTTCAGCAGAAATGCTGTTTTTAATGCTTGTATTTGGGGAAGTGGTGGTGGTAAGGTCGACATTACTGCTGGCAGTAATGATGGCATTTGCTTCAGCAGAGGTGCTAATTTCAGACCTTGAAGAGGGGGAAGCAGTGGTGGTGAGGAGGGCATTACTAGTGGCAGGTGTATTGATAGTGATTACAGAGTTGTTTTGAAAAAACGTTGCGTGCTCATTATTTTTAGTGAAAGAAGTATTGGAAGTATGGACAACATTAGTAGCAACAGTGGTGTTGACAGTTGCTCCAGCAGAAGTGTGGGAGGTTGTGGTGGTAAGGAGGGCATTTAAAGTGGCAGTTTTCATTGTAGTGTCAGAAGCTGATGTGGATATAGTAGTGGTTGTGGCGATGATGGCAGTATAATTTTTTATGCTGTTGTTGATGATGCCAAGATTCAGCATATCTAAATCCATTTGTTTCTGCTGTGACACCCAGGACTGAACCACTGAAGAATTCTCAAACAGCTTCAAGCCAGCCACATTTACCCCCATTAGGGCTTGCACAGTTCTTACATTCAGAGCCTAAAACATACACACACACACACACACACACACACACACACACACACACACACACACACACACACACACACAATGGATTTAAATTCTTAGTTAAAAGACAAAAAGTATATTGTTTTCCTTATTTTAATCTGTCATATGTAAGAAGTATATTTGTATTTTATACGTTAAGAACAGCAGGACTCAGACTAGTAAACGTTGTGATGTCCATGCAGATGCTATGAGTTGAAAAGGCTTGTATGTCCTCCACAGGAGCTCCACCTACAAAAAGATTTTGAATAAATTGAACTGCAACCATAAAAAACATAAAACTTTTGATATATATACAGCAGGGAAAATAAGTATTTGACACATCAGCATTTTTATCAGTAAGAGGATTTCTAAGTGGGCTATTGACACCAAATTTCCACCAGATGTAGTTATTAAGCCAAATATTGAATTCATACAAAGAAATCAGAACAATAGCCCACTTAGAAATCCCCTTAATGATAAAAATGCTGATGTGTCAAATACTTATTTTCCACGCTGTATATATATATATATATATATAAAACTATAAAATAAATTATACATTTTTCGTTAATATCTGGCAGAGGACAGAACCCAGCCATTAGGGGGGCACAAGCCAGTGCACTCTTAGTGCCGGTCCCAAGCCCGGGTAAATGGGGAGGGTTGCGTTAGGAAGGGCATCCAGCGTAAAACATGCGCCAAATCAAATATGCGGATCACAAAGGAGAATTTCATACCGGATCGGTCGAGGCCCGGGTTAACAACGACCGCCACAGGTATCGTTAGCCGACAGGGTACCGGTGGAAATTGGGCTACTGTTGGCGAAGGAGGAGAAGGAGAGGAGGAAGGCGTCTACAGAGGCGGCAGGAAAAGGAGCAGTGTAGGAGAGTAGAGGTTCGGGTTGGTACTTTAAATGTTGGTACTATGACGGGTAAAGGGAGAGAGATAGCTGATATGATGGAGAGGAGAAAGGTAGATATGCTGTGTGTTCAGGAGACCAAGTGGAAAGGAGTAAGGCCAGGAACATTGGAGGTGGATTTAAACTGTTTTATCATGGTGTGGATGGGAAGAGAAATGGTGTAGGGGTGATTCTGAAGGAAGAGTACAGTAAGAGTGTAGTGGAGGTGAAGAGTTTCTGATAGGGTGATGATCGTGAAGGTGGAAGTTGAAGGGATGATGATAAATGTCATCAGTGCCTATGCTCCACAAGTTGGCTGTGAGATGGAGGAAAAGGAAAGATTCTGGAGTGAATTAGATGAAGTGGTAGATGGTGTACCTAGGAAAGAACGATTGGTGATTGGGGCAGACTTTAATGGGCATGTAGGTGAAGGAACAGAGGTGATGAGGAGGTGATGGGTAGGTATGGTTTTAAGGAGAGGAATGTGGAAGGGCAGATGGTGGTAGATTTTGCTAAAAGGATGGAAATGGCAGTGGTGAACACGTATTTTAAGAAGAAGGAGGATCATAGGGTGACGTATAGGAGTGGAGGAAGGTGCACACAGGTGGACTATGTGCTATGCAGGAGATGCAACCTGAAGGAGATTGGAGACTGTAAGGTGTTGGCGGGGACAGTGTAGCTAGACAGCATCGGATGGTGGTCTGTAGGATGGTTTTGGAGGCAAAGAAGAAGAGGAGGAATGTAAGGATTGAAAGAAGAATAAGATGGTGGAAACTGAAGGAGGAAGAGTGTAGTGTGAGGTTCAGGAAGAGGTCAGACAGGGGCTCGGTGGTGGTGAAGAGGTGCGGATGATTGGGGAACTACTGCAGGAGTGATGAGGAGGCAGCTAGAAAAGTACTTGGTGTGACATCTGGAAATAGAAAGCAAGACAAGGAGACGTGGTGGTGGAATGAGGAAGTGCAGGAGAGCATTGGGGAAAGAGGTTGGCAAAACAGAAGTGGGATCGACAGAGTGATGAGAAAAGTAGGCAGGAGTACAAGGAGATGCGGCAGCAGGTAAAGAGGATGTGGCAAAGCCAAGGAAAAGGCATATGAGGAGCTGTATAAGAGGTTGGACACTAAGGAAGGAGAAAAGGAGTTATACCGATTGGCCAGGCAGAGGGACCGAGCTGGGAAGGATGTACTGCAAGTTAGAGCAATAAAGGATGGAGAGGAAATGTGTTGACTAGTGAGGAGAGTGTGTTGAGAAGGTGGAGGAGTATTTTGAGCAGCTGATGAATGAGGAAAATCACAGAGAGAGAAGGTTGGAGGATGTAGATAGGATTAGTAAGGAGGAAGTGAGAGCAGCGATTAAGAGGATGAAGAATGGAAAGTCGGTTGGACCTGATGACATACCGGTAGAGGCGTGGAGATGTTTAGGAGAGATGGCAGTGGAGTTTTTAACCAGATTGTTTAACAGGATTCTGGAAGGGGAGAGGATGCCTGAGGAATGGAGAAGGAGTGTGCTGGTACCAATCTTTAAGCATAAGGAGATGTGCAGACCTGCAGTAACTACAGGGGAATTAAGTTGATCAGTCACACCATGAAGTTATGGGAAAGAGTAGTGGAAGCCAGGCTGAGAGAAGAGGTGACCATCTGTGAGCAACAGTATGGTTTCATGCCGAGGAAGAGTACCACAGATGCCTTATTTGCTTTGAGGATGTTGATGGAGAAGTATAGAGAAGGACAGAAGGAATTGCATTGTGTATTTGTGGATTTAGAAAGCGTCGACAGAGTGCCAAGAGAGGAGTTGTGGTATTGTATGAGGAAGTCAGGTGTGTCAGAGAAGTATGTAAGGGTGGTGCAGGACATGTATGAGGACAGTGTGACGGCAGTGAAGTGTGCAGTAGGTACGACAGACTGGTTAGGAGTGAAGGTTGGACTGCATCAAGGATCGGCCCTGAGCCCTTTCCTGTTTGCAGTGGTGATGGACAGGTTGACGGACGAGGTCAGACAGGAGTCTCCTGGACTATGATGTTTGCAGATGATATTGTGATTTGTGGTGAGAGTAGAGAGCAGGTTGAGAAGAGCCTGGAGAGGTGGAGATATGCGCTGGAGAGAAGGGGAATGAAAGTCAGTAGGAGTAAGACAGAGTACATGTGTGTGAATGAGAAGGAGGGCAGTGGAGTGATGCGGTTGCAGGGAGAAGAGGTGGAGAAGGTGGAGGAGTTCAGGTACCTGGGGTCAACAGTGCAAAGTAATGGAGAGTGTGTTAGAGAAGTAAAGAAAAGAGTGCAGGCAGGGTGGAGTGGGTGGAGAAGAGTGACAGGAGTGATTTGTGATAGTAGGGTATCTGCAAGAATGAAAGGGAAAGTTTATAGGACTGTGGTGAGACCTGTGATGTTGTATGGATTAGAGACAGTGGCATTGAGTAAAAGGCAGGAGGCAGAGCTGGAGGTAGCAGAGCTGAAGATGTTAAGGTTTTCGTTGGGAGTGATGAGGATGGACAAGATTAGAAATGAGTTTATTAGAGGGACAGCACATGTAGGATGTTTTGGTGACAAGGTGAGGGAGGCGAGATTGAGATGGTTTGGACATGTGCAGAGAAGGGACATGAATTATATTGGTAGAAGAATGCTGAAGATGGAGCCACCAGGTAGGAGTAAAAGAGGAAGGCCAAGGAGGAGGTTCATGGATGTGGTGAGGGAAGACATGCAGGTAGTTGGTGTGAAAGAGGCAGATGTAGAGGACAGGGTGGTATGGAGACGGATGATCCGCTGTGGCGACCCCTAATGGGAGCAGCCGAAAGAAGAAGAAGATCTGGCAGAGGACAGATATCTCAATTGTCCTCTGCTGTCTGTGCTGTTCCTTGTACACCATTTTCTAAATTCCATGTATTTATATGGTTATTTATTTTAACACTGACACCTAATTACCTAGCACCATGCAAATCTAGCAACATAATCATGATTTTTCTTTCACATCAACTAGTTTTTGTCCCGTTTACCTATACCCACAATAGACTCAGATTTGTGTATAGGTTAAGAGAAGTGCTCATATATATATATAGGTATATAGCTATATATTGTAGCACATACACATAAAGGTTCAAGGTGTTGTGTGTTCTGGCATGCAAGTAAATTGTTATTTGAATTAAGATTGCATTCCTATGAGCTTGAATCACGTTGGACACTTGCACAATTGCTCAATAGTTTCTGTTGAGTGCTGCACAACAATTAGAAAAAAAATATTTTACTATTTAAAAATTTTACCATATAAATATAAATATTTGAATCTAGGGGCAGGATTTTATGTGCAGGAATGTGAATTCACTGTGCATTTGGCAAACAATTTGGTGGTTGAACGACTGCTTGACAAATTAAATAGACGTGTTTTACCCAGGTAAGGTATCATGAGCTGGTAGTATTTTATGGCACTGCTGTGGAGATTGCTAAAAGAAGACTTGACAATGATGTACAGAGTAGATTTCTGTTCAAAGGAACATGAGGACAAATCTGGATAGGGGACCATCCTGCAGAAAGAAAACATTTAACAGTTAAACAACAGTTTGTCTGTGTTTGTGTATGTAGGTACATGTGAGTGTGGACTTACATTAAGCTCTCAGGAGTGATATTTTCCAGTACACTGATGTCTAATGTACAGATGTAGGAACCAATGACATTTATTTCAGCACTTCCCAAAGAGTGATCACCCATGCTCAGATACCTCATAATTACTGCTTTACTCTAAAAAATACACAACCATTTTTGTAGCAAGTACAACAGTATCTAAAAAAAAAAACGACAGCTAGAATGCTTGATGTAAAACTGGTTAAAAATATTTATGAAACAATTAAGTTATAAATAAACACTAGACCTGAAGCTTAACCTGCTTTCTGAATACTGTGATATACATGTCCATCTCTATTGTTAGTGATAACATTTTAATCATCATGTTTTTTATTTTACATGATTTGTATATTTGAATATCTATTTTTAGTAAATTTCAGTTTCTCTAGCTCTCTCTCTCTCTCTCTCTCTCTCTCTCTCACACACACACACACACACACACACACACACACACACACACACACACACACACACACAACCCATCATTACCTTTTCTGGTTCCCAGTATCCATCATTTGAATCCATCAAAGAGGACAGTGTGTCAATTATAGTAATGTTCCACTTGCTAATGTCATCAATTGTGGCCAAACGAGAAATTGAACCCAGTAGTTGCAGCACATGATCACCAAGGCCTGATGGGAAAATCTACGTATACACACACGAAATCAACAATTTATAATCAAATCAGAACAAATCTTGTGTGAGCAAATCCAGCATACACACAAAAGCCCTATTCGGACGGGACTAGTTTTCCAAACGACGTTTGAGTTATAATTTTTTTTAGGCGACGTCTAACGGGACTAACATTTCCGTGTTTATTGCGGAGGTAGGAGTGTGTGTGTCTTACATGTGGGCGTTGCACAAGACCTCAACATCCATTATTGGTGCGCAGAAAGCAGAAATTTGAATACCGGCACGCTAGGGTTAGTACAGTAGTTCACATTGACCAAAACACACAAGTAAACGCGTTTGGAAAAAACTTTTTCGCAAATCACAGACATTCGCATTCGGACGGGATTAGATTTCTCAGAGGAGCGCCGAGTTTTCTGAAAAACATTAGGTAATTTGCTCTGGAATTTTTACAGAGGTCGTGTAAGAAAAAGATAGACATGGCAGATTCGGACGGGGTTTAAAATCACAAAGTACCTCTGTGAAACAGAAATTTCTCTAACGACCCCCTGTAAAACTAGTCCCGTCCGAATAGGGCTAAAGACAGACTTCTAATTTACAACCCAAAAACAAACCCTATTTGACAGTGGGACACCATGCAAGAATCATATTTATACACAAACTGGAAATATTTTCAGAATTCTATGACTAAAAAGCTGAGACAACTTTTTCTTTCCTGTTGTGTTATACAGTCCAGTATTTAGTGTCTCTGACCTGGTTTAACTTGTTAAGAATGACCATCTGGAGGCTGGTGTCCACCACTTTCTCAGTGATAGCTGCCAGGTTTTCCTGCAAGATGGTGATGTCCAGATACAGATCAAACTGGATGGCATTAAAACCGAAAGGAAAAGCTGCATCTGCAATTGTTGTTGCTGTTATGTTGCTCACTGTAAGACACACAACAGAGGAATTCAGTAAAGCACACAATCTCAATTTGTGTCGCTGTACCTCGATGTGTTTTGCCTTGTAGTATACCGTTACCTGTAGTACTTTCTGAGTTGCATTCTGTGAAGAATGTCCTAAGCTTTATCAGTGGGATCTTCTGCTCCCTCAGGACTGAAAATAACTTCCTCTTGACATTCTTCAACAATGCACAAACAGGGACAAAATTTAATCAGTCCAGAAAGTTTAAAGTTGGGTTTATAAATCACAAACACAATGGTGAAACGGTTTACATACAAAGCCAATTGTGTCACAGAGGCCTGATTTGAAATAGACAACCAGGATGCCAAGTTGTTCCACGGTCTGCTCATTCCATGTTGAGGGATTACTAATTCATGATAAACAATGTCAGAGGTCAAAAAAATATCAAATGCAATCTATAGACACACACCATTTCCATTTGTTTTATGTCCTTTTAAAACCAATGATGAAATCATTTTCTACAACATAGATGAAAGATGTGCACAAATGCACTCAAAGCTATGACTCACCCATAAGCAGTGTTTCCACTGAGGAGCAGTGACTGTACAGCGGTGACCTGAGAATCAGAAAGATCTCCACAGTTCTTCAGTTTCTCCAAAATGAAAGGGTCAGAGTTCTGGATGTAGGAGGAGTCCAGTGTGCAGGCCATATTTCCCAGAACCTCCACCTGATCCCTGGTCAGACTCACACCAGATATACCCTACAACATCACAACCCATGAAGAAAAGTCACACAGAATCTATAAGAATGAGGAGGGTCTTGTGTGGATTCCACTGTTTAGTGTCTATTGTTTAAGCCTGAACATGTTCCTATTTTCACTTGTTTTCAACAATGGAATTGCATAAGAGACGAATTGATTATAATTTGATGGCTGATTTGCAGATTTAAGAGCTAATATTGAATGTGTTGGTCTATGAATATTTTACTGTGTGTGTATTACCAGGCAGTCCTTTGCATTGTTGAACAGTATGGTTGTTTTGTCAAGGACAGGAGAAAGAACTGAGAAATCTGCTCTGCCAAGGGCACGGAAATATGATTGGCAGTTCACATTCTGTATTGTCTCGTAGCTACAACACACACACACACGCACACACACACACACACACACAGCCAATGTGACAAATGTTTCTATCTCATCTAATTTACAATAGGTTTACTATAGTCTGTTATATTAATGGTTATATTAGAATACATTTTAAGGTTGTCAAAGTTAAAAACTGTATTAAGGTTGTCACTGTTAAAAACTAGACGAGTAATATTGAGAAGTGGAATGTAGATAATTCTGATCCTTCTATTGGTTGATTATTCGTCGATCTATTGGTAATGCCTCAGGGCTTCTGTAGGGGGATTGCATGCGCGCGCTTCTCTTCCTCATTCAATACAGACGAGTGAAGGCGAGAGCTGCGTCATGTGTGTTTCTTGAACCTTCTCCCGTTACTTTTCCCCTTTTTAAGGTACTTACCAATCACAAAGCAATGTAGATAATAACATATGTTTATAATGCATTTCGTTATGGTGTTATGGTTTTATATGGGTAAAATAGAGACTTTTGCGTTATTTAAAGAGTTTCGTGCTAACTGCAAAGATGTGTAATTTTATGCTAGCAGTTGGAAACCTCGTGGCTCCGTCGTGACCGAGTCTCGACATATATGAGTGTGTGCTGTGTCGTTTGTGTTTAAGCTAGTTACTACTACATACATGTACACATATTTTTGCTGTAAAGTTATTTTGTATTTATCACTACAAGGGTGAATCCATGTGATGCTGAGATACTGAATACTGCTGGATGCTGTTAAAAGTACAATTCATTTTTGTGTTACTTGAGAACTCATTTAAAAAGGAGTATTAAAATGTATTTTGATAACTTTAAAACAATTAACATTTTATATGGTAATTAAGTTAAAAAGATAATTTAGAGAGCATTAAAAATGTCGTGACTGGTTGATGAGTGCACAAATGTTGAAATGTATGTTTTCTTGTATACATTGTTCAAAAGCATTCAATACAGACGAGTGAAGGCGAGAGTTGCGTCATGTGTGTTTCTTGAACCTTCTCCCGTTACTTTTCCCCTTTTTAAGGGTACAACACCAGCATATGACCTTTTTTTCTTGATATCATATACTTGAATACAGTATTTTCTGTATGTGAATATGTTCCACACCTGTAGTACAGAAGCATATCAGAGGGGACATCCATAAAGCTTTCGACTAGATCTTCTTTCACATAGTTGTACATGCAGGTCAGCTGAAACACAGAATGTGTTGTGTGATTGTGTGTTTTCTCATTTACCAGTAAAGGTTTGGGTCTACTTGCTGTCTCTGATTCCTTCTATCTGCAGAATGTGATTGAATATCAGAGTGTATGTACCTGAGCCTCTGTCAGGACGACCTTGTCTCTGCCTGCACGTGGTCTACAGGCTTTTACTAGATCTTTGGCTTTCTTCTGTGGGAGAGTCTGAGTTGAGCTACAAGAGAATCCCTGCAGTACTGATGCTGACAGACTGCAGGGAGAAACACACCCACAGTCACAAATAGACATACACAGTGATGGGTGTATTCACAGAACAGATCTTTACATTAGCTATATTAGATAGACTGTGTGTGTGTGTGTGTGTGTGTGTGTGTGTGTGTGTGTGTGTGTGTGTTTTCCTAACTCACTCTTCTGGATTATTACAGGCACTGGCCACTGCACCGAAGAACATCATAGCCTGGTAAAAATGAAAAAAAGTCTTAACATTTTTTGATGAGTTTTATAGCCTGACATCCAAACAAGTCAGGAAATCAGATTTGGGGAACTGCTGCTATTACAGTCGAGGCATGAGACTTTAGTTTTTCAGTGTAACAAAGTGGGTGGGTTTAGGTACCTGTTCATGACTCCAGCTCTTGTTATTGATGAGTGAAACTTCCACAGAGCTCAGAGATGTCAGTAGAACAAGTGGAATATACATCACTAGTGCATCCGGAACATTTTGTATGACAG
The DNA here is from genome assembly GCF_014805685.1 of Silurus meridionalis. Lineage (NCBI taxonomy): Eukaryota > Metazoa > Chordata > Actinopteri > Siluriformes > Siluridae > Silurus > Silurus meridionalis. The sequence goes on along the minus strand of NC_060884.1, from coordinate 36,074,074 downwards.
AGGTTTGGTCTACAGAGATTACCTGGAACAACGTGTTAGAGCGGACTTCAACAAAGCAACTGCATGTTACTGCACTTTTATAGGAGAAGGTAATAAATATATGTTTGTGTGTGTGTGTGTGTGTGTGTGTGTGTGTGTGTGTGTAAAACAAAGTGAATACCTTTTGGACAAATGTCTGTTGTAGAATAACTGGGGCTGATAGAATATTAGCAATGAATGTTGGATTCTGAGATAAAGACAGAAGCTCAGAAGATGGGATGATGGATATGGCTGTAGAAGGAACACCACCAATAAGTGTTCCCAATGATACCAGAGAGGAGGCACTGTTGATCTGTGAGAGTAAAACAATCATATCCTTAACTTTAAAAAAATTCTGATTCTGAATTTTAGAACTTGTGCAATAAGAAAGAAATTAAATTACAGACCTTTTGTTAACACGGTATAGTTAGTAAATGTATAAACATAAATAGAATTTTGACATGGTGATTTTGATCAAAATGGCAAGCTTTCACTTTCTGTAACATAGAGCAACATTCCTGACAAATGGGCAGTGTACGCTTACATTAAAGCCTGAACTAATGATGCTCTGGATGAGGGCATTCACTTGGCCCTGGTCCCAGCCACTGATGATACTGAGTGTTGACAGAGCACCGCTTATCACATTGGGAGGGGCGGAGTTTATCTGGCCCACAGTCAAGCCCACACACTGGCTTCCCAATGTTTGGATGGTGGCTGCAGATATATCAGGAACTTTGCTACCAGCACCGCTGTGACCTGAAAGGAGAAGAAGGTTAGAGGTGACTGGCACTACTACACAAGAAGTGATTAGTGAACACACAAGTCTTATTGATTGATTACCTCTGGATTTATTTCTGTGCAGAAGATGTTGATGCTAGTCAGGATTGTCTGAATGTCTGCATCTCCAAGAAAAACAAACACGGAGGCAGGACTTTGACACAGCAGCTCAGCAGGCAATCTATAAAAACACAAACAACCTTTTAGAATGCATACACAGATATTTGCATGTATATATGGTATTTTACATGTGGGGTTTGAATCTATAAAGGGTTGGATGAATAAATAAAATAAATTTAATTTTGTTCAATGTTGAGGTTTGAGTGGTACCGAGAGGGCTGAAGTCAGGATTCTGGATGTACAACTGTGTTGTATAATACTCCAAGACACTGGCTGAAATTCCTGGGTTGTTGAACAACTGAAGGTTTTCAGAGTTCTCCAGGAACACACTTGACTAAAAGACACAATAAAACACACATTATCACAGCACTACAAACTGTGTACATTGTGTGATGTAGTTAACAGAAATATGTTTGAATGACTAATATAGATAATTGCAGGTGTGTGTGTGTGTGTGTGTGTGTAAAACAAAGTGAATACCTTTTGGACAAATGTCTGTTGTAGAATAACTGGGGCTGATAGAATATTAGCAATGAATGTTGGATTCTGAGATAAAGACAGAAGCTCAGAAGATGGGATGATGGATATGGCTGTAGAAGGAACACCACCAATAAGTGTTCCCAATGATACCAGAGAGGAGGCACTGTTGATCTGTGAGAGTAAAACAATCATATCCTTAACTTTAAAAAATTCTGATTCTGAATTTTAGAACTTGTGCAATAAGAAAGAAATTAAATTACAGACCTTTTTTCTTGATATCATATACTTGAATACAGTATTTTCTGTATGTGAATATGTTCCACACCTGTAGTACAGAAGCATATCAGAGGGGACATCCATAAAGCTTTCGACTAGATCTTCTTTCACATAGTTGTACATGCAGGTCAGCTGAAACACAGAATGTGTTGTGTGATTGTGTGTTTTCTCATTTACTAGTAAAGGTTTGGGTCTACTTGCTGTCTCTGATTTATTCTGTGTGCAGAATGTGATTAAATATCAGAGTGTATGTACCTGAGCCTCTGTCAGGACGACCTTGTCTCTGCCTGCACGTGGTCTACAGGCTTTTACTAGATCTTTGGCTTTCTTCTGTGGGAGAGTCTGAGTTGAGCTACAAGAGAATCCCTGCAGTACTGATGCTGACAGACTGCAGGGAGACACACCACAGTCACAAATAGACATACACAGTGATGGGTGTATTCACAGAACAGATCTTTACATTAGCTATATTAGATAGACTGTGTGTGTGTGTGTGTGTGTGTGTGTGTGTGTGTGTGTGTGTGTGTCCTAACTCACTCTTCTGGATTATTACAGGCACTGGCCACTGCACCAAGAACATCATAGCCTGGTAAAATGAAAAAGTCTTAACATTTTTTGATGAGTTTTATAGCCTGACATCCAAACAAGTCAGGAAATCAGATTTGGGGAACTGCTGCTATTACAGTCGAGGCATGAGACTTTAGTTTTTCAGTGTAACAAAGTGGGTGGGTTTAGGTACCTGTTCATGACTCCAGCTCTTGTTATTGATGAGTGAAACTTCCACAGAGCTCAGAGATGTCAGTAGAACAAGTGGAATATACATCACTAGTGCATCCGGAACATTTTGTATGACAGAGGTTTGGTCTACAGAGATTACCTGGAACAACGTGTTAGAGCGGACTTCAACAAAGCAACTGCATGTTACTGCACTTTTATAGGAGAAGGTAATAAATATATGTTTGTGTGTGTGTGTGTGTGTGTGTGTGTGTGTGTGTGTGTGTAAAACAAAGTGAATACCTTTTGGACAAATGTCTGTTGTAGAATAACTGGGGCTGATAGAATATTAGCAATGAATGTTGGATTCTGAGATAAAGACAGAAGCTCAGAAGATGGGATGATGGATATGGCTGTAGAAGGAACACCACCAATAAGTGTTCCCAATGATACCAGAGAGGAGGCACTGTTGATCTGTGAGAGTAAAACAATCATATCCTTAACTTTAAAAAAATTCTGATTCTGAATTTTAGAACTTGTGCAATAAGAAAGAAATTAAATTACAGACCTTTGTTAACACGGTATAGTTAGTAAATGTATAAACATAAATAGAATTTTGACATGGTGATTTTGATCAAAAATGGCAAGCTTTCACTTTCTGTAACATAGAGCAACATTCCTGACAAATGGGCAGTGTACGCTTACATTAAAGCCTGAACTAATGATGCTCTGGATGAGGGCATTCACTTGGCCCTGGTCCCAGCCACTGATGATACTGAGTGTTGACAGAGCACCGCTTATCACATTGGGAGGCGGAGTTTATCTGGCCCACAGTCAAGCCCACACACTGGCTTCCCAATGTTTGGATGGTGGCTGCAGATATATCAGGGAACTTTGCTACCAGCACCGCTGTGACCTGAAAGGAGAAGAAGGTTAGAGGTGACTGGCACTACTACACAAGAAGTGATTAGTGAACACACAAGTCTTATTGATTGATTACCTCTGGATTTATTTCTGTGCAGAAGATGTTGATGCTAGTCAGGATTGTCTGAATGTCTGCATCTCCAAGAAAAACAAACACGGAGGCAGGACTTTGACACAGCAGCTCAGCAGGCAATCTATAAAAACACAAACAACCTTTTAGAATGCATACACAGATATTTGCATGTATATATGGTATTTTACATGTGGGGTTTGAATCTATAAAGGGTTGGATGAATAAATAAAATAAATTTAATTTTGTTCAATGTTGAGGTTTGAGTGGTACCGAGAGGGCTGAAGTCAGGATTCTGGATGTACAACTGTGTTGTATAATACTCAAGACACTGGCTGAAATTCCTGGGTTGTTGAACAACTGAAGGTTTTCAGAGTTCTCCAGGAACACACTTGACTAAAAGACACAATAAAACACACATTATCACAGCACTACAAACTGTGTACATTGTGTGATGTAGTTAACAGAAATATGTTTGAATGACTAATATAGATAATTGCAGGTGTGTGTGTGTGTGTGTGTGTGTGTGTGTGTGTGTGTGTGTGTGTGTGCACTACCATGCTTCCTGATAGAAAGGATTGTAGATCACTGAGGGTGATGAAGGTGATGAAGAATCCAATGTTGTCTGCAAACCAGGCAGTGGAGTTCAGAAAAGGATCTGAGGAGTTATAGCAGCGGGGGCTGGCATCTGCAAAATACACAATCACATGTTGAGACACCCATGTAGTGCACACACAAACAAAGGAAATGCTTGTACAGAGAGAACTAGAAAAAGAAACAAGAAAAATGTAGTTATTCTTACTGCCACTTCTCAGATACACTTTTATAGAGCTGTACACATCAGCTGGGGAGAAATCAGCTGCAGAAAAATTAAAGTTGTCCCCAGGATGGACACCCTGCTCACAAACACATACGTACAGGAGATTTCTTTACTATATGACGTCAGTTTTTTGCCACCAGACATGTGGCAGTGTTTATGATGAAAACCCTGTTTAATGAAACATCCAATAAAGAACTCACAGTTTCCTGTATGACAGACAAGAGGCACCACTGAGCTGGGTGGAGCTGATGAGCTGAGATCTGAGGTAGGGCAGGTAGTGAACCAGTATAACATTAAACCACTGTTCTACATCAGCCTGAGTTGAGGCACTGAGAGCACGAGGCCACACACACTCCAATGTTTGGCTGGCCAGAACTGAGGACAAAACAGGCTCCTGTAGAGAGAAACAGTGATTACTCTATCAGCCATTCCTGACAGAATAAAGGCAAGTAATCTACATGGACAAAAATCTAGGTGAAATAAAAACTGGCCTACCATCTCCAGGTACTGATTGGTCCTACTGTACTTGTCAAGTAGTGTGCAGAGCTGGGAACCATTAACAACTGTGTTCGGTCTGTTCAGAAACTCACCAAGTTCTTCTGAGAGATGGAGCTCAAGAGCTAGAAAACACAGAAGAAAGACAAAGCATTAACTACAGATAGTGATGTGCTTAACTCATTGGCTTTCCTATAGTGAGCGAAGCACTGAAGCAATTGGTGTTATAGAGCAAACACACCTCTGTCTGTCGGTCATCTGGGATAAGAGACAGGAAGTCTATTAGGTCAGGGAATCCAAAACTGAGGAACAACTGTTTCAGGAACATGTAAAAGCTTCCACCACCATAGCAACTCAGGCCTGCGAGCAACAGAGGACACTGATGTAAAAGGTCTGTGGTGAATTCAGATTGAGCATCTAGGACACTCCTGACTTACCCTAACCCTAACATTATCAGCCTGAAATCACATCATCTTATCACTGCCTACCTAGTAGCCTGAAACAGCATATAAACACACAAACACACAAACCTTGGCTGGACTGGTACTTGAGATAGTCTTGTATGTAATTGAAAACAGTGATGGACTGTGTTGCAGAGAGGTCACGGTACACATTATCAAGTCCTTTCACTCTGTAAATACAGCAAAAGTGGGAAACAAATTCAAATTCTAAAAAGTAACAAAATAATCATTTGCTGTGTTTGTGTTATGAAAAGATGCTCACATCTCTGTAGGATTCACAGCCGATGGTCATGGGGATGATCGACAGGGTGTTTGAACCAATACCAGGAAGTAAGATGGAAAGGTAATTATGGAACCACAGGGCAAAGTCCTCTGGGCTGAAATGTTGGAAGTGAGGCACCAGATCTAAGAGTGTTATGTTCAGAATGGTGTCTGAAATTGCTGAAGGAATGCTAGTGAGGTTCATCTGCAATCACAAGGTATCATCCATCAATTAGTATGCACAGAATAATGTCTTTTTTGATAAAAAAAAAAAAAAAAAAAGAAAAAAATTGTGATCTGGTCTTTAGGCAACAGAGATGCTCACTTGTTTTGCAGTCTGGCTGAAGTTTGTGAAGAACATGCCAAGTTGATTGAGATCAAAAGATGCGATCATACTGCTAAACACCTCTCTAATCACTAAGTCATTTTCCAACACTCCTGTATCCGGCTGCAAGATGAACTGAGCCTTCTGCTCAATGGACAGTAAACCAAACACTGCAACCTGCAGGAAAAAAACATTCATATCACATTATGTTTACACCAGGTCTTCAAGTAAAACAAATGGACACTGCTGCAGCAGCTGTCTGTTCTCTTTGTCAAAACCCAGAAACCAACTGTTACTACTACAGTCAGCTGCAACTCCACAAGAAACATAAAGTTGGTGCAATTGGGATGTTACTCACACTAGAGAAATTTGCATTTAAAATCTTCAGCTCTGTCAAGGTGGCATAATTGAAGAAACTGCCAAGGTTCGTTAAAAGCCAGTCATTGCTGCCTGAAGTTGTGGAAACACAGCCAGGATCTAGATGGAACCAAGATCATTAGTTCAACTAATTACACCATTCTAAATTGGCCTGTTTAGTTTTATTCAGACAAAAGAAACACCCTTAATTCAAGCAGGTGAAAACAAATTCAAAAATGTCAGTTTTCTGTATTACAACAACTAAAAGGGGAGTACTTACCTGGTGAGCCATCTTTTGAGAGGAAAGGAAAGATGAATGAAGAAAAGACCAGCTGCTTCTGTTTCTCTGTCATGAGTGATTCTTGACTACTGAGAGCTTTCACACTATGTTTGGTGAGAACAGATTGGATATTCTCATCAATTATTTCCTCATGTCCTATATAACACATCTGAAGTTCAGAAATGTCATTGTCCATACTTACACAATTTGGTAGGTCTCACAGCTGAATTTTGTGAAACTGAGGCTGGATAGAAAGTCTGTGGATGCTGATGAAAACAATGGTCTGAGCCTCATCTGGAACCACTCGTTGATGAAAGTGGCATTCATCAACTGTGCTGCAGTGAAGTCCTTGATTATCACCTCCCAGATAGCATCAAGTATATGTGGGTCAGTCTGAATGCTCTTATCTGTCTACATGACAGAGTGAAAGATTACATACTTCAATGCATATTTCCACAAAACATTTTTTATACTACAGCACCTGTCAGGATTATGGCAAGTTTATTCATTCATTTCATTGACTGCAAATCCAATTTTTTTTTACCACCACTGGGTCCCAACTCCCTATGTAATACTCCCTTAATCCTAGAATCGGGTGTGGCAGAATGAGCCAAGCAACAGTGAGAACCTGGACTACTGGAGACTCAAACACAATTAAAACAGGGATTAGTTTAGCTCAAACCCACTGGTCTCGGTGCCCCAAAATTGTTCTGCCGATCCCGATGGTTGCAACCTGTTCTTCTGCCAGTGCACCCTCATGCTCCTCTCCCAACCACAAGCATATCCGACTGACCAAACAATGATTGGATATGTAATCCTCCACCAACAACAACACAACAGACATCTGAGAGTTCCAATGCGCTTGCTGCCCCAGCTATTCGCCATTTTGAAAGGAGGTCAGGTGCCGGCTCCCCTGCCTTGGAGTTCCACTGGGGTTGTTGCCCAGCCTCAGTTTCCTGCTAAGAGCATTGCTCCACCTCTGTTTCTGCTAAAGAGGCTGCCCACCCTTTGTGCCCCTCTGAGAGTGCCAAACAGTCTTAGAGAGAGTGCCAGAGAGGTGTCTCACCACTCCTGAGCTCCATAAGGAGCGTTTGCTCAAAGTCCTGCATAGCGTCCCATAGAGAGCACTGTTCTGTTCCTAATTCTCACAAAGAGTGCCAGAGAAGTGACATTTGCGACGCCTCTAAATCACCTTCTCCGAAAGGTGCTGCTCTGCCCCCGAGTCCTGCAGATGTCGCCACTGGACCACTACTCCCTATTCCCTGCTCCCTATTCCATTGTCCCTATCGGTGTCCTAAATGTTTTGCACCTGTTCCTTGTTAGTCCCCAGTGTATTTAAGTTACCCCTTCAGCTTTTGTTCTTGTTGGTTTATTAACATGTCGTTTCAGGTTGTGCCATGTCGTGAGGTCCGCATGCTGTTATGTTCCTGTGCCCTGATGCTTTTGTTTTGCTGTTATGTACCGGTTTTCTATTTCAAGTCCAATGTTGTTTCTTGAGCCATATGTGACTTTACATTCCAAAGTTTTCTGTTCTTGGTTTAATGACTTAAGTTAATAACAAACTGTGAACTTGTCAATTCCGACTGTGTCCCTGCATGTGAGTTCTAACACCTCCCTGAGCGACTTGGATTCGAGACCCAGGGGTGACAAGCAACAATCAAATTTGCATACCATGCTTGAAAACCTTTGCAATGCGTCACCCAAAGAGCCAGCAAAGTTTGGAAGAACAACTTCAAGCATCTTTAGAGTATTTCAGGCTGCTTGGCAGTTTGCATGTGAGCAGAGTGAACAGATCCTCAGATGACAATACAGCAACCTTAAAAGGCAACAAACAAAGGTTTCTGTGGTCAACTCATTTTCTGCATAACATTAGTAAAGCTGGAAACAGATATTTTATTCACGAAATACTTACCGGTGAACAGGCATAGTCAGAAATGCTAAAGTTACATAGTACTGTAGAGACATTTCGGATGCAAATTCACTATCAAGTCGGTCACTATGTAGAAAAACAAGAAGAATGTTTTATTTTTTCAAAACATTTTTTCTGTAAAGTTGAGTCCTTTTTCATTTCATAAATAAAACTCACCTGTTTACACCATAACAAGGGTTGCGGTTGATGATGCTAAGATTCAGTGTGTCCAGATCAGTTTGGTTCTGTTGTGACACCCAGGACTGAACTGCTGAGGAGTACTCAAACAGTTTCAGATCAGCAATGTTTATACCCATTAGACCTCTCACTGTGCTCACATTCAGGGTCTGGCAAACAAAAAAGTACTTGTTATCTATTTTATCTTCAGTTTTCAATATTTTAATATATTTAATTCAAACATTCAATATTTCAGCAACAAATTCCCTGGTTAATATTTTCTTCTTTATACCTTGAAAACAGCAGGGTTCAGACTAATGAATACAGTGATGTCCATGTTAATGTCCTGAGTGGATAAAAATTCGATATCCTCCACTGGAGCACCACCTACAAACACACAAACACACCACACACACACACACACACACACACACACACACACACACACACACACACACACACCTCAACATGTTCATATGTACAATTAACTTAAATTCAGACACAATTCAGACTTTTTAAAAACATGTATTTTTTAGTCTTCCTGTATGCATGAATGTTTGTTTTACCCAGGTAAGGTATCATGAGCTGGTAGTATATTGTGGCACTTCTGTGAAAGTTGCTAAATGAATACTTGACAATGATGTACAGAGTAGATTTCTGTTCAAAGGAACATGAGGACAGATCTGGAGACAGGACCATCCTGCAAAGAGAAAAAAAATTTATATTAAAATTCAGATCATTCTTCATCTCTTTATTTTGTTTGTCCATGTTTGTGTATGTGAGCAGGGACTTACATTAAGCTCTCAGGAGTGATATTTTCCAGTATACTGATGTCTAATGTACAGATGTAGGAACCAATGACATTTATTTCAGCACTTCCCAGAGAGTGATCACCCATGCTCAGATACCTCATAATTACTGCTTTTCCCTTAAAAAAATAATACACAAGCGTTTTTGTAGCAAGCACAACAGTATCTGAGAAATACAAAAAGTCAGCCAGTATGCTTGCAGTATAAACTTTCTTTCGGCTTCTCCCGTTAGTCGCCACAGCGGATTATCCGTATTCATGATCCGCATGTTTGATTTGGCACGTTTTTACGCTGAATGCCCTTCCTATTGCAACCCTCCCCATTTATCCGGGCTTGGGACCGGCACTAAGAGTGCACTGGCTTGTGCAACCCATTACTGGGGTTGGTTCCCTGACCGTATAACTAGTTAAAATCATTTATGAAATAATTCAGTATTAAACTAACACTAGACCAAGCTCTGCCTGCTTTCTAAAAATACCTTCATATACATTTCCACCTCTATTGTCAGTGATAACATTTTCATCATCATGGTTGTGTACATCAATTGTAAGAAATAAAAACATTTTTGCATTTTTTAAATTCTAGTCTCTAAAGGGATTGAACATGCTCTTTGACTTTTATCTGCAAAAGTGTTTTATCTGCAACTCTGTCATTATATCTAATCAATGAAGGATCACAGATACTTTCTCTCACCCTCACTAAATCATCCCAGATGAGCTCTCTCTCTCATTCTTTCTTTCTTTCTCTCTCTCTCTCTCTCTCTCTCTCTCTCTCTTTCTCACATATGCACAAACAACCTTTTATTACCTTTTCTGGTTCCCAGTATCCATCATTTGAATCCATCAAAGAGGACAGTGTGTCAATCATAGTAATGTTCCACTTGCTAATGTCATCAATTGTGGCCAAACGAGAAGTTGAACCCAGTAGTTGCAGCACATGATCACCAAGGCCTGATGGGAAAATCTACGATACACACACGAAATCAACAATTTATAATCAAATCAAAACAAATCTTGTGTGGGCAAATTTAGCATACACACAAAGACAGACTTCTAATTAACAACCCAAAAACAAACCCTATTTGACAGTGGGACACCATGCAAAAATCATATTTATACACAAACTGGAAATATTTTCAGAATTCTATGACTAAAAAGCTGAGACAACCTTTTCTTTCCTGTTGTGTTATACAGTCCAGTATTTAGTGTCTCTGACCTGGTTTAACTTGTTCAGAATGACATTCTGGAGGCTGGTGTCCACCACTCTCTCAGTGATAGCTGCCAGGTTTTCCTGCAAGACGGTGATGTCCAGATACAGATCAAACTGGATGGCATTAAAACCGAAAGGAAAAGCTGCATCTGCAATTGTTGTTGCTGTAATGTTGCTCACTGTAAGACACACAACAAAGGAATTCAGTGAAGTACACAATCTCAATATGTGTCGCTGTACCTCGATGTGTTTTGCCTTGTAGTATACCGTTACCTGTAGTACTTTCTGAGTTGCATTCTGTGAAGAATGTCCTAAGCTTTATCAGTGGGATCTTCTGCTCCTCAGGACTGAAAATAACTTCCTCTTGACATTCTTCAACAATGCACAAACAGGGACAAAATTTAATCAGTCCAGAAAGTTTAAAGTTGGGTTTATAAATCACAAACACAATGGTGAAACGGTTTACATACAAAGCCAATTGTGTCACAGAGGCCTGATTTGAAATAGACAACCAGGATGCCAAGTTGTTCCACGGTCTGCTCATTCCATGTTGATGGATTACTGATTCATAATAAAAAATGTCAGAGGTCAAAAAAATATCAAATGCAATCTATAGACACACACCATTTCCATTTGTTTTATGTCCTTTTAAAACCAATGATGAAATCATTTTCTACAACATAGATGAAAGATGTGCACAAATGCACTTGAAGCTATGACTCACCCATAAGCAGTGTTTCCACTGAGGAGCAGTGACTGTACAGCGGTGACCTGAGAATCAGAAAGATCTCCACAGTTCTTCAGTTTCTCCAAAATGAAAGGGTCAGAGTTCTGGATGTAGGAGGAGTCCAGTGTGCAGGCCATATTTCCCAGAACCTCCACCTGATCCCTGGTCAGACTCACACCAGATATACCCTACAACATCACAACCCATGAAGAAAAGTCACACAGAATCTATAAGAATGAGGAGGGTCTTGTGTGGATTCCACTGTTTAGTGTCTATTGTTTAAGCCTGAACATGTTCCTATTTTCACTTGTTTTCAACAATGGAATTGCATAAGAGACAATTGATTATAATTTGATGGCTGATTTGCAGATTTAAGAGCTAATATTGAATGTGTTGGTCTATGAATATTTTACTGTGTGTATTACCAGGCAGTCCTTTGCATTGTTGAACAGTATGGTTGTTTTGTCAAGGACAGGAGAAAGAACTGAGAAATCTGCTCTGCCAAGGGCACGGAAATATGATTGGCAGTTCACATTCTGTATTGTCTCGTAGCTACAACACACACACACACACACACACACACAGCCAGCATATGACCTTTTTTTCTTGATATCATATACTTGAATACAGTATTTTCTGTATGTGAATATGTTCCACACCTGTAGTACAGAAGCATATCAGAGGGGACATCCATAAAGCTTTCGACTAGATCTTCTTGCACATAGTTGTACATGCAGGTCAGCTGAAACACAGAATGTGTTGTGTGATTGTGTGTTTTCTCATTTACTAGTAAAGGTTTGGGTCTACTTGCTGTCTCTGATTTATTCTGTGTGCAGAATGTGATTAAATATCAGAGTGTATGTACCTGAGCCTCTGTCAGGACGACCTTGTCTCTGCCTGCACGTGGTCTACAGGCTTTACTAGATCTTTGGCTTTCTTCTGTGGGAGAGTCTGAGTTGAGCTACAAGAGAATCCCTGCAGTACTGATGCTGACAGACTGCAGGGAGAAACACACCCACAGTCACAAATAGACATACACAGTGATGGGTGTATTCACAGAACAGATCTTTACATTAGCTATATTAGATAGACTGTGTGTGTGTGTGTGTGTGTGTGTGTGTGTGTGTGTGTGTGTGTGTGTGTGTTTTCCTAACTCACTCTTCTGGATTATTACAGGCACTGGCCACTGCAATCAAGAACATCATAGCCTGGTAAAATGAAAAAAAGTCTTAACATTTTTTGATGAGTTTTATAGCCTGACATCCAAACAAGTCAGGAAATCAGATTTGGGGAACTGCTGCTATTACAGTCGAGGCATGAGACTTTAGTTTTTCAGTGTAACAAAGTGGGTGGGTTTAGGTACCTGTTCATGACTCCAGCTCTTGTTATTGATGAGTGAAACTTCCACAGAGCTCAGAGATGTCAGTAGAACAAGTGGAATATACATCACTAGTGCATCCGGAACATTTTGTATGACAGAGGTTTGGTCTACAGAGATTACCTGGAACAACGTGTTAGAGCGGACTTCAACAAAGCAACTGCATGTTACTGCACTTTTATAGGAGAAGGTAATAAATATATGTTTGTGTGTGTGTGTGTGTGTGTGTGTGTGTGTAAAACAAAGTGAATACCTTTTGGACAAATGTCTGTTGTAGAATAACTGGGGCTGATAGAATATTAGCAATGAATGTTGGATTCTGAGATAAAGACAGAAGCTCAGAAGATGGGATGATGGATATGGCTGTAGAAGGAACACCACCAATAAGTGTTCCCAATGATACCAGAGAGGAGGCACTGTTGATCTGTGAGAGTAAAACAATCATATCCTTAACTTTAAAAAAATTCTGATTCTGAATTTTAGAACTTGTGCAATAAGAAAGAAATTAAATTACAGACCTTTTGTTAACACGGTATAGTTAGTAAATGTATAAACATAAATAGAATTTTGACATGGTGATTTTGATCAAAATGGCAAGCTTTCACTTTCTGTAACATAGAGCAACATTCCTGACAAATGGGCAGTGTACGCTTACATTAAAGCCTGAACTAATGATGCTCTGGATGAGGGCATTCAATTGGCCCTGGTCCCAGCCACTGATGATACTGAGTGTTGACAGAGCACCGCTTATCACATTGGGAGGCGGAGTTTATCTGGCCCACAGTCAAGCCCACACTGGCTTCCCAATGTTTGGATGGTGGCTGCAGATATATCAGGGAACTTTGCTACCAGCACCGCTGTGACCTGAAAGGAGAAGAAGGTTAGAGGTGACTGGCACTACTACACAAGAAGTGATTAGTGAACACACAAGTCTTATTGATTGATTACCTCTGGATTTATTTCTGTGCAGAAGATGTTGATGCTAGTCAGGATTGTCTGAATGTCTGCATCTCCAAGAAAAACAAACACGGAGGCAGGACTTTGACACAGCAGCTCAGCAGGCAATCTATAAAAACACAAACAACCTTTTAGAATGCATACACAGATATTTGCATGTATATATGGTATTTTACATGTGGGGTTTGAATCTATAAAGGGTTGGATGAATAAATAAAATAAATTTAATTTTGTTCAATGTTGAGGTTTGAGTGGTACCCGAGAGGGCTGAAGTCAGGATTCTGGATGTACAACTGTGTTGTATAATACTCCAAGACACTGGCTGAAATTCCTGGGTTGTTGAACAACTGAAGGTTTTCAGAGTTCTCCAGGAACACACTTGACTAAAAGACACAATAAAACACACATTATCACAGCACTACAAACTGTGTACATTGTGTGATGTAGTTAACAGAAATATGTTTGAATGACTAATATAGATAATTGCAGGTGTGTGTGTGTGTGTGTGTGTGTGTGTGTGTGTGTGTGTGTGTGTGTGTGTGCACTACCATGCTTCCTGATAGAAAGGATTGTAGATCACTGAGGGTGATGAAGGTGATGAAGAATCCAATGTTGTCTGCAAACCAGGCAGTGGAGTTCAGAAAAGGATCTGAGGAGTTATAGCAGCGGGGGCTGGCATCTGCAAAATACACAATCACATGTTGAGACACCCATGTAGTGCACACACAAACAAAGGAAATGCTTGTACAGAGAGAACTAGAAAAAAGAAACAAGAAAAATGTAGTTATTCTTACTGCCACTTCTCAGATACACTTTTATAGAGCTGTACACATCAGCTGGGGAGAAATCAGCTGCAGAAAAATTAAAGTTGTCCCCCAGGATAGACACCCTGCTCACAAACACATACGTACAGGAGATTTCTTTACTATATGACGTCAGTTTTTTGCCACCAGACATGTGGCAGTGTTTATGATGAAAACCCTGTTTAATGAAACATCCAATAAAGAACTCACAGTTTCCTGTATGACAGACAAGAGGCACCACTGAGCTGGGTGGAGCTGATGAGCTGAGATCTGAGGTAGGGCAGGTAGTGAACCAGTATAACATTAAACCACTGTTCTACATCAGCCTGAGTTGAGGCACTGAGAGCACGAGGCCACACACACTCCAATGTTTGGCTGGCCAGAACTGAGGACAAAACAGGCTCCTGTAGAGAGAAACAGTGATTACTCTATCAGCCATTCCTGACAGAATAAAGGCAAGTAATCTACATGGACAAAAATCTAGGTGAAATAAAAACTGGCCTACCATCTCCAGGTACTGATTGGTCCTACTGTACTTGTCAAGTAGTGTGCAGAGCTGGGAACCATTAACAACTGTGTTCGGTCTGTTCAGAAACTCACCAAGTTCTTCTGGAGAGATGGAGCTCAAGAGCTAGAAAACACAGAAGAAAGACAAAGCATTAACTACAGATAGTGATGTGCTTAACTCATTGGCTTTCCTATAGTGAGCGAAGCACTGAAGCAATTGGTGTTATAGAGCAAACACACCTCTGTCTGTCGGTCATCTGGGATAAGAGACAGGAAGTCTATTAGGTCAGGGAATCCAAAACTGAGGAACAACTGTTTCAGGAACATGTAAAAGCTTCCACCACCATAGCAACTCAGGCCTGCGAAGCAACAGAGGACACTGATGTAAAAGGTCTGTGGTGAATTCAGATTGAGCATCTAGGACACTCCTGACTTACCCTAACCCTAACATTATCAGCCTGAAATCACATCATCTTATCACTGCCTACCTAGTAGCCTGAAACAGCATATAAACACACACACACACACACACACCTTGGCTGGACTGGTACTTGAGATAGTCTTGTATGTAATTGAAAACAGTGATGGACTGTGTTGCAGAGAGGTCACGGTACACATTATCAAGTCCTTTCACTCTGTAAATACAGCAAAAGTGGGAAACAAATTCAAATTCTAAAAAGTAACAAAATAATCATTTGCTGTGTTTGTGTTATGAAAAGATGCTCACATCTCTCTGTAGGATTCACAGCCGATGGTCATGGGGATGATCGACAGGGTGTTTGAACCAATACCAGGAAGTAAGATGGAAAGGTAATTATGGAACCACAGGGCAAAGTCCTCTGGGCTGAAATGTTGGAAGTGAGGCACCAGATCTAAGAGTGTTATGTTCAGAATGGTGTCTGAAATTGCTGAAGGAATGCTAGTGAGGTTCATCTGCAATCACAAGGTATCATCCATCAATTAGTATGCACAGAATAATGTCTTTTTTGATAAAAAAAAAAAAGAAAAAAAAAGAAAAAAATTGTGATCTGGTCTTTAGGCAACAGAGATGCTCACTTGTTTTGCAGTCTGGCTGAAGTTTGTGAAGAACATGCCAAGTTGATTGAGATCAAAAGATGCGATCATACTGCTAAACACCTCTCTAATCACTAAGTCATTTTCCAACACTCCTGTATCCGGCTGCAAGATGAACTGAGCCTTCTGCTCAATGGACAGTAAACCAAACACTGCAACCTGCAGGAAAAAAACATTCATATCACATTATGTTTACACCAGGTCTTCAAGTAAAACAAATGGACACTGCTGCAGCAGCTGTCTGTTCTCTTTGTCAAAACCCAGAAACCAACTGTTACTACTACAGTCAGCTGCAACTCCACAAGAAACATAAAGTTGGTGCAATTGGGATGTTACTCACACTAGAGAAATTTGCATTTAAAATCTTCAGCTCTGTCAAGGTGGCATAATTGAAGAAACTGCCAAGGTTCGTTAAAAGCCAGTCATTGCTGCCTGAAGTTGTGGAAACACAGCCAGGATCTAGATGGAACCAAGATCATTAGTTCAACTAATTACACCATTCTAAATTGGCCTGTTTAGTTTTATTCAGACAAAAGAAACACCCTTAATTCAAGCAGGTGAAAACAAATTCAAAAATGTCAGTTTTCTGTATTACAACAACTAAAAGGGGAGTACTTACCTGGTGAGCCATCTTTTGAGAGGAAAGGAAAGATGAATGAAGAAAAGACCAGCTGCTTCTGTTTCTCTGTCATGAGTGATTCTTGACTACTGAGAGCTTTCACACTATGTTTGGTGAGAACAGATTGGATATTCTCATCAATTATTTCCTCATGTCCTATATAACACATCTGAAGTTCAGAAATGTCATTGTCCATACTTACACAATTTGGTAGGTCTCACAGCTGAATTTTGTGAAACTGAGGCTGGATAGAAAGTCTGTGGATGCTGATGAAAACAATGGTCTGAGCCTCATCTGGAACCACTCGTTGATGAAAGTGGCATTCATCAACTGTGCTGCAGTGAAGTCCTTGATTATCACCTCCCAGATAGCATCAAGTATATGTGGGTCAGTCTGAATGCTCTTATCTGTCTACATGACAGAGTGAAAGATTACATACTTCAATGCATATTTCCACAAAACATTTTTTATACTACAGCACCTGTCAGGATTATGGCAAGTTTATTCATTCATTTCATTGACTGCAAATCCAATTTTTTTACCACCACTGGGTCCCAACTCCTATGTAATACTCCCTTAATCCTAGAATCGGTGTGGCAGAATGAGCCAAGCAACAGTGAGAACCTGGACTACTGGAGACTCAAACACAATTAAAACAGGGATTAGTTTAGCTCAAACCCACTGGTCTCGGTGCCCCAAAATTGTTCTGCCGATCCCGATGGTTGCAACCTGTTCTTCTGCCAGTGCACCCTCATGCTCCTCTCCCAACCACAAGCATATCCGACTGACCAAACAATGATTGGATATGTAATCCTCCACCAACAACAACACAACAGACATCTGAGAGTTCCAATGCGCTTGCTGCCCCAGCTATTCGCCATTTTGAAAGGAGGTCAGGTGCCGGTTCGCCCACCGCAGCGGCAAACAAACTCCCCTGCCTTGGAGTTCCACTGGGGTTGTTGCCCAGCCTCAGTTTCCTGCTGGGAGCATTGCTCCACCTCTGTTTCTGCTAAAGAGGCTGCCCACCCTTTGTGCCCCTCTGAGAGTGCCAAACAGTCTTAGAGAGAGTGCCAGAGAGGGTGTCTCACCACTCCTGAGCTCCGCAAAGGAGCGTTTGCTCCAAAGTCCTGCATAGCGTCCCATAGAGAGCACTGTTCTGTTCCTAATTCTCACAAAGAGTGCCAGAGAAAGTGACATTTGCGACGCCCTCTAAATCACCTTCTCCGAAAGGTGCTGCTCTGCCCCCGAGTCCTGCAGATGTCGCCACTGGACCACTACTCCCTATTCCCTGCTCCCTATTCCATTGTCCCTATCGGTGTCCTAAATGTTTTGCACCTGTTCCTTGTTAGTCCCCAGTGTATTTAAGTTACCCCTTCAGCTTTTGTTCTTGTTGGTTTATTAACATGTCGTTTCAGGTTGTGCCATGTCGTGAGGTCCGCATGCTGTTATGTTCCTGTGCCCTGATGCTTTTGTTTTGCTGTTATGTACCGGTTTTCTATTTCAAGTCCAATGTTGTTTCTTGAGCCATATGTGACTTTACATTCCAAAGTTTTCTGTTCTTGGTTTAATGACTTAAGTTAATAACAAACTGTGAACTTGTCAATTCCGACTGTGTCCCTGCATGTGAGTTCTAACACCTCCCTGAGCGACTTGGATTCGAGACCCAGGGGTGACAAGCAACAATCAAATTTGCATACCATGCTTGAAAACCTTTGCAATGCGTCACCCAAAGAGCCAGCAAAAGTTTGGAAGAACAACTTCCAAGCATCTTTAGAGTATTTCAGGCTGCTTGGCAGTTTGCATGTGAGCAGAGTGAACAGATCCTCAGATGACAATACAGCAACCTTAAAAGGCAACAAACAAAGGTTTCTGTGGTCAACTCATTTTCTGCATAACATTAGTAAAGCTGGAAACAGATATTTTATTCACGAAATACTTACCGGTGAACAGGCATAGTCAGAAATGCTAAAGTTACATAGTACTGTAGAGACATTTCCGGATGCAAATTCACTATCAAGTCGGTCACTATGTAGAAAAACAAGAAGAATGTTTTAATTTTTTTTCAAAACATTTTTTTCTGTAAAGTTGAGTCCTTTTTCATTTCATAAATAAAACTCACCTGTTTACACCATAACAAGGGTTGCGGTTGATGATGCTAAGATTCAGTGTGTCCAGATCAGTTTGGTTCTGTTGTGACACCCAGGACTGAACTGCTGAGGAGTACTCAAACAGTTTCAGATCAGCAATGTTTATACCCATTAGACCTCTCACTGTGCTCACATTCAGGGTCTGGCAAACAAAAAAGTACTTGTTATCTATTTTATCTTCAGTTTTCAATATTTTAATATATTTAATTCAAACATTCAATATTTCAGCAACAAATTCCCTGGTTAATATTTTCTTCTTTATACCTTGAAAACAGCAGGGTTCAGACTAATGAATACAGTGATGTCCATGTTAATGTCCTGAGTGGATAAAAATTCGATATCCTCCACTGGAGCACCACCTACAAACACACAAACACACCACACACACACACACACACACACACACACACACACACACACACACACACACCTCAACATGTTCATATGTACAATTAACTTAAATTCAGACACAATTCAGACTTTTTAAAAACATGTATTTTTTAGTCTTCCTGTATGCATGAATGTTTGTTTTACCCAGGTAAGGTATCATGAGCTGGTAGTATATTGTGGCACTTCTGTGAAAGTTGCTAAATGAATACTTGACAATGATGTACAGAGTAGATTTCTGTTCAAAGGAACATGAGGACAGATCTGGAGACAGGACCATCCTGCAAAGAGAAAAAAATTTATATTAAAATTCAGATCATTCTTCATCTCTTTATTTTGTTTGTCCATGTTTGTGTATGTGAGCAGGGACTTACATTAAGCTCTCAGGAGTGATATTTTCCAGTATACTGATGTCTAATGTACAGATGTAGGAACCAATGACATTTATTTCAGCACTTCCCAGAGAGTGATCACCCATGCTCAGATACCTCATAATTACTGCTTTTCCCTTAAAAAAATAATACACAAGCGTTTTTGTAGCAAGCACAACAGTATCTGAGAAATACAAAATGTCAGCCAGTATGCTTGCAGTATAAACTTTCTTTCGGCTTCTCCCGTTAGTCGCCACAGCGGATTATCCGTATTCATGATCCGCATGTTTGATTTGGCACGTTTTACGCTGAATGCCCTTCCTATTGCAACCCTCCCCATTTATCCGGCTTGGGACCGCACTAAGAGTGCACTGGCTTGTGCAACCCATTACTGGGGTTGGTTCCCTGACCGTATAACTAGTTAAAATCATTTATGAAATAATTCAGTATTAAACTAACACTAGACCCGAAGCTCTGCCTGCTTTCTAAAAATACCTTCATATACATTTCCACCTCTATTGTCAGTGATAACATTTTCATCATCATGGTTGTGTACATCAATTGTAAGAAATAAAAACATTTTTGCATTTTTTTTAAATTCTAGTCTCTAAAGGGGATTGAACATGCTCTTTGACTTTTATCTGCAAAAGTGTTTTATCTGCAACTCTGTCATTATATCTAATCAATGAAGGATCACAGATACTTTCTCTCACCCTCACTAAATCATCCCAGATGAGCTCTCTCTCTCTCATTCTTTCTTTCTTTCTTTCTCTCTCTCTCTCTTTCTCTCTCTCTCTCTTTCTCACATATGCACAAACAACCTTTTATTACCTTTTCTGGTTCCCAGTATCCATCATTTGAATCCATCAAAGAGGACAGTGTGTCAATCATAGTAATGTTCCACTTGCTAATGTCATCAATTGTGGCCAAACGAGAAGTTGAACCCAGTAGTTGCAGCACATGATCACCAAGGCCTGATGGGAAAATCTACGTATACACACACGAAATCAACAATTTATAATCAAATCAAAACAAATCTTGTGTGGGCAAATTTAGCATACACACAAAGACAGACTTCTAATTAACAACCCAAAAACAAACCCTATTTGACAGTGGGACACCATGCAAAAATCATATTTATACACAAACTGGAAATATTTTCAGAATTCTATGACTAAAAAGCTGAGACAACCTTTTCTTTCCTGTTGTGTTATACAGTCCAGTATTTAGTGTCTCTGACCTGGTTTAACTTGTTAAGAATGACCGTCTGGAGGCTGGTGTCCACCACTCTCTCAGTGATAGCTGCCAGGTTTTCCTGCAAGACGGTGATGTCCAGATACAGATCAAACTGGATGGCATTAAAACCGAAAGGAAAAGCTGCATCTGCAATTGTTGTTGCTGTAATGTTGCTCACTGTAAGACACACAACAAAGGAATTCAGTGAAGTACACAATCTCAATATGTGTCGCTGTACCTCGATGTGTTTTGCCTTGTAGTATACCGTTACCTGTAGTACTTTCTGAGTTGCATTCTGTGAAGAATGTCCTAAGCTTTATCAGTGGGATCTTCTGCTCCCTCAGGACTGAAAATAACTTCCTCTTGACATTCTTCAACAATGCACAAACAGGGACAAAATTTAATCAGTCCAGAAAGTTTAAAGTTGGGTTTATAAATCACAAACACAATGGTGAAACGGTTTACATACAAAGCCAATTGTGTCACAGAGGCCTGATTTGAAATAGACAACCAGGATGCCAAGTTGTTCCACGGTCTGCTCATTCCATGTTGATGGATTACTGATTCATAATAAAAAATGTCAGAGGTCAAAAAAATATCAAATGCAATCTATAGACACACACCATTTCCATTTGTTTTATGTCCTTTTAAAACCAATGATGAAATCATTTTCTACAACATAGATGAAAGATGTGCACAAATGCACTTGAAGCTATGACTCACCCATAAGCAGTGTTTCCACTGAGGAGCAGTGACTGTACAGCGGTGACCTGAGAATCAGAAAGATCTTCACAGTTCTTTAGTTTCTCCAAAATGAAAGGGTCAGAGTTCTGGATGTAGGAGGAGTCCAGTGTGCAGGCCATATTTCCCAGAACCTCCACCTGATCCCTGGTCAGACTCACACCAGATATACCCTACAACATCACAACCCATGAAGAAAAGTCACACAGAATCTATAAGAATGAGGAGGGTCTTGTGTGGATTCCACTGTTTAGTGTCTATTGTTTAAGCCTGAACATGTTCCTATTTTCACTTGTTTTCAACAATGGAATTGCATAAGAGACGAATTGATTATAATTTGATGGCTGATTTGCAGATTTAAGAGCTAATATTGAATGTGTTGGTCTATGAATATTTTACTGTGTGTATTACCAGGCAGTCCTTTGCATTGTTGAACAGTATGGTTGTTTTGTCAAGGACAGGAGAAAGAACTGAGAAATCTGCTCTGCCAAGGGCACGGAAATATGATTGGCAGTTCACATTCTGTATTGTCTCGTAGCTACAACACACACACACACACACACACACACACACACACACACAGCCAGCATATGACCTTTTTTTCTTGATATCATATACTTGAATACAGTATTTTCTGTATGTGAATATGTTCCACACCTGTAGTACAGAAGCATATCAGAGGGGACATCCATAAAGCTTTCGACTAGATCTTCTTGCACATAGTTGTACATGCAGGTCAGCTGAAACACAGAATGTGTTGTGTGATTGTGTGTTTTCTCATTTACTAGTAAAGGTTTGGGTCTACTTGCTGTCTCTGATTTATTCTGTGTGCAGAATGTGATTAAATATCAGAGTGTATGTACCTGAGCCTCTGTCAGGACGACCTTGTCTCTGCCTGCACGTGGTCTACAGGCTTTCACTAGATCTTTGGCTTTCTTCTGTGGGAGAGTCTGAGTTGAGCTACAGAGAATCCCTGCAGTACTGATGCTGACAGACTGCAGGAGAAACACACCACAGTCACAAATAGACATACACAGTGATGGGTGTATTCACAGAACAGATCTTTACATTAGCTATATTAGATAGACTGTGTGTGTGTGTGTGTGTGTGTGTGTGTGTGTGTGTGTGTGTGTGTGTGTGTGTTTTCCTAACTCACTCTTCTGGATTATTACAGGCACTGGCCACTGCACCGAAGAACATCATAGCCTGGTAAAAATGAAAAAAAGTCTTAACATTTTTTGATGAGTTTTATAGCCTGACATCCAAACAAGTCAGGAAATCAGATTTGGGGAACTGCTGCTATTACAGTCGAGGCATGAGACTTTAGTTTTTCAGTGTAACAAAGTGGGTGGGTTTAGGTACCTGTTCATGACTCCAGCTCTTGTTATTGATGAGTGAAATTTCCACAGAGCTCAGTGATGTCAATAGAACAAGTGGAATATACATCACTAGTGCATCCGGAACATTTTGTATGACAGAGGTTTGGTCTACAGAGATTACCTGGAACAACGTGTTAGAGCGGACTTCAACAAAGCAACTGCATGTTACTGCACTTTTATAGGAGAAGGTAATAAATATATGTTTGTGTGTGTGTGTGTGTGTGTGTGTGTGTGTGTGTGTAAAACAAAGTGAATACCTTTTGGACAAATGTCTGTTGTAGAATAACTGGGGCTGATAGAATATTAGCAATGAATGTTGGATTCTGAGATAAAGACAGAAGCTCAGAAGATGGGATGATGGATATGGCTGTAGAAGGAACACCACCAATAAGTGTTCCCAATGATACCAGAGAGGAGGCACTGTTGATCTGTGAGAGTAAAACAATCATATCCTTAACTTTAAAAAAATTCTGATTCTGAATTTTAGAACTTGTGCAATAAGAAAGAAATTAAATTACAGACCTTTTGTTAACACGGTATAGTTAGTAAATGTATAAACATAAATAGAATTTTGACATGGTGATTTTGATCAAAATGGCAAGCTTTCACTTTCTGTAACATAGAGCAACATTCCTGACAAATGGGCAGTGTACGCTTACATTAAAGCCTGAACTAATGATGCTCTGGATGAGGGCATTCAATTGGCCCTGGTCCCAGCCACTGATGATACTGAGTGTTGACAGAGCACCGCTTATCACATTGGGAGGGGCGGAGTTTATCTGGCCCACAGTCAAGCCCACACACTGGCTTCCCAATGTTTGGATGGTGGCTGCAGATATATCAGGGAACTTTGCTACCAGCACCGCTGTGACCTGAAAGGAGAAGAAGGTTAGAGGTGACTGGCACTACTACACAAGAAGTGATTAGTGAACACACAAGTCTTATTGATTGATTACCTCTGGATTTATTTCTGTGCAGAAGATGTTGATGCTAGTCAGGATTGTCTGAATGTCTGCATCTCCAAGAGGAACAAACATGGAGGAAGGACTTTGACACAGCAGCTCAGGTGGCAATCTATAAAACACAAACAACCTTTTAGAATGCATACACAGATATTTGCATGTATATATGGTATTTTACATGTGGGGTTTGAATCTATAAAGGGTTGGATGAATAAATAAAATAAATTTAATTTTGTTCAATGTTGAGGTTTGAGTGGTACCCGAGAGGGCTGAAGTCAGGATTCTGGATGTACAACTGTGTTGTATAATACTCCAAGACACTGGCTGAAATTCCTGGGTTGTTGAACAACTGAAGATTTTCAGAGTTCTTCAGGAACACACTTGACTAAAGACACAATAAAACACACATTATCACAGCACTACAAACTGTGTACATTGTGTGATGTAGTTAACAGAAATATGTTTGAATGACTAATATAGATAATTGCAGGTGTGTGTGTGTGTGTGTGTGTGTGTGTGTGTGTGTGTGTGTGTGTGTGTGTGTGTGTGTGCACTACCATGCTTCCTGATAGAAAGGATTGTAGATCACTGAGGGTGATGAAGGTGATGAAGAATCCAATGTTGTCTGCAAACCAGGCAGTGGAGTTCAGAAGAGGATCTGAAGAGTTATAGCAGCGGGGCTGGCATCTGCAAAATACACAATCACATGTTGAGACACCCATGTAGTGCACACACAAACAAAGGAAATGCTTGTACAGAGAGAACTAGAAAAAAGAAACAAGAAAAATGTAGTTATTCTTACTGCCACTTCTCAGATACACTTTTATAGAGCTGTACACATCAGCTGGGGAGAAATCAGCTGCAGAAAAATTAAAGTTGTCCCCCAGGATAGACACCCTGCTCACAAACACATACGTACAGGAGATTTCTTTACTATATGACGTCAGTTTTTTTTTGCCACCAGACATGTGGCAGTGTTTATGATGAAAACCCTGTTTAATGAAACATCCAATAAAGAACTCACAGTTTCCTGTATGACAGACAAGAGGCACCACTGAGCTGGGTGGAGCTGATGAGCTGAGATCTGAGGTAGGGCAGGTAGTGAACCAGTATAACATTAAACCACTGTTCTACATCAGCCTGAGTTGAGGCACTGAGAGCACGAGGCCACACACACTCCAATGTTTGGCTGGCCAGAACTGAGGACAAAACAGGCTCCTGTAGAGAGAAACAGTGATTACTCTATCAGCCATTCCTGACAGAATAAAGGCAAGTAATCTACATGGACAAAAATCTAGGTGAAATAAAAACTGGCCTACCATCTCCAGGTACTGATTGGTCCTACTGTACTTGTCAAGTAGTGTGCAGAGCTGGGAACCATTAACAACTGTGTTCGGTCTGTTCAGAAACTCACCAAGTTCTTCTGGAGAGATGGAGCTCAAGAGCTAGAAAACACAGAAGAAAGACAAAGCATTAACTACAGATAGTGATGTGCTTAACTCATTGGCTTTCCTATAGTGAGCGAAGCACTGAAGCAATTGGTGTTATAGAGCAAACACACCTCTGTCTGTCGGTCATCTGGGATAAGAGACAGGAAGTCTATTAGGTCAGGGAATCCAAAACTGAGGAACAACTGTTTCAGGAACATGTAAAAGCTTCCACCACCATAGCAACTCAGGCCTGCGAAGCAACAGAGGACACTGATGTAAAAGGTCTGTGGTGAATTCAGATTGAGCATCTAGGACACTCCTGACTTACCCTAACCCTAACATTATCAGCCTGAAATCACATCATCTTATCACTGCCTACCTAGTAGCCTGAAACAGCATATAAACACACACACACACACACACACACCTTGGCTGGACTGGTACTTGAGATAGTCTTGTATGTAATTGAAAACAGTGATGGACTGTGTTGCAGAGAGGTCACGGTACACATTATCAAGTCCTTTCACTCTGTAAATACAGCAAAAGTGGGAAACAAATTCAAATTCTAAAAGTAACAAAATAATCATTTGCTGTGTTTGTGTTATGAAAAGATGCTCACATCTCTCTGTAGGATTCACAGCCGATGGTCATGGGGATGATCGACAGGGTGTTTGAACCAATACCAGGAAGTAAGATGGAAAGGTAATTATGGAACCACAGGGCAAAGTCCTCTGGGCTGAAATGTTGGAAGTGAGGCACCAGATCTAAGAGTGTTATGTTCAGAATGGTGTCTGAAATTGCTGAAGGAATGCTAGTGAGGTTCATCTGCAATCACAAGGTATCATCCATCAATTAGTATGCACAGAATAATGTCTTTTTTGATAAAAAAAAAAAAAAAAAAAAAAAAAAGAAAAAATTGTGATCTGGTCTTTAGGCAACAGAGATGCTCACTTGTTTTGCAGTCTGGCTGAAGTTTGTGAAGAACATGCCAAGTTGATTGAGATCAAAAGATGCGATCATACTGCTAAACACCTCTCTAATCACTAAGTCATTTTCCAACACTCCTGTATCCGGCTGCAAGATGAACTGAGCCTTCTGCTCAATGGACAGTAAACCAAACACTGCAACCTGCAGGAAAAAAACATTCATATCACATTATGTTTACACCAGGTCTTCAAGTAAAACAAATGGACACTGCTGCAGCAGCTGTCTGTTCTCTTTGTCAAAACCCAGAAACCAACTGTTACTACTACAGTCAGCTGCAACTCCACAAGAAACATAAAGTTGGTGCAATTGGGATGTTACTCACACTAGAGAAATTTGCATTTAAAATCTTCAGCTCTGTCAAGGTGGCATAATTGAAGAAACTGCCAAGGTTCGTTAAAAGCCAGTCATTGCTGCCTGAAGTTGTGGAAACACAGCCAGGATCTAGATGGAACCAAGATCATTAGTTCAACTAATTACACCATTCTAAATTGGCCTGTTTAGTTTTATTCAGACAAAAGAAACACCCTTAATTCAAGCAGGTGAAAACAAATTCAAAAATGTCAGTTTTCTGTATTACAACAACTAAAAGGGGAGTACTTACCTGGTGAGCCATCTTTTGAGAGGAAAGGAAAGATGAATGAAGAAAAGACCAGCTGCTTCTGTTTCTCTGTCATGAGTGATTCTTGACTACTGAGAGCTTTCACACTATGTTTGGTGAGAACAGATTGGATATTCTCATCAATTATTTCCTCATGTCCTATATAACACATCTGAAGTTCAGAAATGTCATTGTCCATACTTACACAATTTGGTAGGTCTCACAGCTGAATTTTGTGAAACTGAGGCTGGATAGAAAGTCTGTGGATGCTGATGAAAACAATGGTCTGAGCCTCATCTGGAACCACTCGTTGATGAAAGTGGCATTCATCAACTGTGCTGCAGTGAAGTCCTTGATTATCACCTCCCAGATAGCATCAAGTATATGTGGGTCAGTCTGAATGCTCTTATCTGTCTACATGACAGAGTGAAAGATTACATACTTCAATGCATATTTCCACAAAACATTTTTTATACTACAGCACCTGTCAGGATTATGGCAAGTTTATTCATTCATTTCATTGACTGCAAATCCAATTTTTTTACCACCACTGGGTCCCAACTCCTATGTAATACTCCCTTAATCCTAGAATCGGTGTGGCAGAATGAGCCAAGCAACAGTGAGAACCTGGACTACTGGAGACTCAAACACAATTAAAACAGGGATTAGTTTAGCTCAAACCCACTGGTCTCGGTGCCCCAAAATTGTTCTGCCGATCCCGATGGTTGCAACCTGTTCTTCTGCCAGTGCACCCTCATGCTCCTCTCCCAACCACAAGCATATCCGACTGACCAAACAATGATTGGATATGTAATCCTCCACCAACAACAACACAACAGACATCTGAGAGTTCCAATGCGCTTGCTGCCCCAGCTATTCGCCATTTTGAAAGGAGGTCAGGTGCCGGTTCGCCCACCGCAGCGGCAAACAATAGATAGACTGTGTGTGTGTGTGTGTGTGTGTGTGTGTGTGTGTGTGTGTGTGTGTGTGTGTGTGTGTTTTCTAACTCACTCTTCTGGATTATTACAGGCACTGGCCACTGCAATCAAGAACATCATAGCCTGGTAAAAATGAAAAAAAGTCTTAACATTTTTTAATGAGTTTTATAGCCTGACATCCAAACAAGTCAGGAAATCAGATTTGGGGAACTGCTGCTATTACAGTCGAGGCATGAGACTTTAGTTTTTCAGTGTAACAAAGTGGGTGGGTTTAGGTACCTGTTCATGACTCCAGCTCTTGTTATTGATGAGTGAAACTTCCACAGAGCTCAGAGATGTCAGTAGAACAAGTGGAATATACATCACTAGTGCATCCGGAACATTTTGTATGACAGAGGTTTGGTCTACAGAGATTACCTGGAACAACGTGTTAGAGCGGACTTCAACAAAGCAACTGCATGTTACTGCACTTTTATAGGAGAAGGTAATAAATATATGTTTGTGTGTGTGTGTGTGTGTGTGTGTGTGTGTGTAAAACAAAGTGAATACCTTTTGGACAAATGTCTGTTGTAGAATAACTGGTGCTGATAAAATGTTATTGATGAACGTTACATTTTGTGATAAAGACATAATCTGAGAAGATGGGAGGATGGAGATGGTTGCAGAAGGAACACCACCAATAAGTGTTCCCAGTGACAAGACTGAGGAGGCACTGTTGATCTGTGAGAGTAAAACAATCATATCCTTAACTTTAAAAAAATTCTGATTCTGAATTTTAGAACTTGTGCAATAAGAAAGAAATTAAATTACAGACCTTTTGTTAACACGGTATAGTTAGTAAATGTATAAACATAAATAGAATTTTGACATGGTGATTTTGATCAAAATGGCAAGCTTTCACTTTCTGTAACATAGAGCAACATTCCTGACAAATGGGCAGTGTACGCTTACATTAAAGCCTGAACTAATGATGCTCTGGATGAGGGCATTCACTTGGCCCTGGTCCCAGCCACTGATGATACTGAGTGTTGACAGAGCACCGCTTATCACATTGGGAGGGGCGGAGTTTATCTGGCCCACAGTCAAGCCCACACACTGGCTACCCAACTTTTGGATGGCATCTGTTGTTATATTGGGGAACTTTGCTACCAGCACCGCTGTGACCTGAAAGGAGAAGAAGGTTAGAGGTGACTGGCACTACTACACTAGCTGATTAGTAAACAGGCAGAGACTTATTTATTGATCACCTCTGGATTAAATTCTGTGCAGAAGTTGTTGATCTTAGTGAGGATGGTCTGAATGTCTGCATCTCCAAGAAAAACAAACACGGAGGCAGGACTTTGACACAGCAGCTCAGGTGGCAATCTATAAAACACAAACAACCTTTTAGAATGCATACACAGATATTTGCATGTATATATGGTATTTTACATGTGGGTTTGAATCTATAAAGGGTTGGATGAATAAATAAAATAAATTTAATTTTGTTCAATGTTGAGGTTTGAGTGTTACCTGAGTGGGCTGAAGTCAGGATTCTGGATGTACAACTGTGTTGTATAATACTCCAAGACACTGGCTGAAATTCCTGGGTTGTTGAACAACTGAAGGTTTTCAGAGTTCTTCAGGAACACACTTGACTAAAGACACAATAAACACACATTATCACAGCACTACAAACTGTGTACATTGTGTGATGTAGTTAACAGAAATATGTTTGAATGACTAATATAGATAATTGCAGGTGTGTGTGTGTGTGTGTGTGTGTGTGTGTGTGTGTGTGTGTGTGTGTGTGTGTGTGTGCACTACCATGCTTCCTGATAGAAAGGATTGTAGATCACTGAGGGTGATGAAGGTGATGAAGAATCCAATGTTGTCTGCAAACCAGGCAGTGGAGTTCAGAAAAGGATCTGAGGAGTTATAGCAGCGGGGGCTGGCATCTGCAAAATACACAATCACATGTTGAGACACCCATGTAGTGCACACACAAACAAAGGAAATGCTTGTACAGAGAGAACTAGAAAAAAGAAACAAGAAAAATGTAGTTATTCTTACTGCCACTTCTCAGATACACTTTTATAGAGCTGTACACATCAGCTGGGGAGAAATCAGCTGCAGAAAATTAAAGTTGTCCCCAGGATGGACACCCTGCTCACAAACACACATATAGAGGAAATGTTTTACTAGGGATACTTGTTTTTGCCACCAGACATGTGGCAGTGTTTATGATGAAAACCCTGTTTAATGAAACATCCAATAAAGAACTCACAGTTTCCTGTATGACAGACAAGAGGCACCACTGAGCTGGGTGGAGCTGATGAGCTGAGATCTGAGGTAGGGCAGGTAGTGAACCAGTATAACATTAAACCACTGTTCTACATCAGCCTGAGTTGAGGCACTGAGAGCACGAGGCCACACACACTCCAATGTTTGGCTGGCCAGAACTGAGGACAAAACAGGCTCCTGTAGAGAGAAACAGTGATTACTCTATCAGCCATTCCTGACAGAATAAAGGCAAGTAATCTACATGGACAAAAATCTAGGTGAAATAAAAACTGGCCTACCATCTCCAGGTACTGATTGGTCCTACTGTACTTGTCAAGTAGTGTGCAGAGCTGGGAACCATTAACAACTGTGTTCGGTCTGTTCAGAAACTCACCAAGTTCTTCTGAGAGATGGAGCTCAAGAGCTAGAAAACACAGAAGAAAGACAAAGCATTAACTACAGATAGTGATGTGCTTAACTCATTGGCTTTCCTATAGTGAGCGAAGCACTGAAGCAATTGGTGTTATAGAGCAAACACACCTCTGTCTGTCGGTCATCTGGGATAAGAGACAGGAAGTCTATTAGGTCAGGAATCCAAAACTGAGGAACAACTGTTTCAGGAACATGTAAAAGCTTCCACCACCATAGCAACTCAGGCCTGCGAAGCAACAGAGGACACTGATGTAAAAGGTCTGTGGTGAATTCAGATTGAGCATCTAGGACACTCCTGACTTACCCTAACCCTAACATTATCAGCCTGAAATCACATCATCTTATCACTGCCTACCTAGTAGCCTGAAACAGCATATAAACACACAAACACACAAACCTTGGCTGGACTGGTACTTGAGATAGTCTTGTATGTAATTGAAAACAGTGATGGACTGTGTTGCAGAGAGGTCACGGTACACATTATCAAGTCCTTTCACTCTGTAAATACAGCAAAAGTGGGAAACAAATTCAAATTCTAAAAAGTAACAAAATAATCATTTGCTGTGTTTGTGTTATGAAAAGATGCTCACATCTCTCTGTAGGATTCACAGCCGATGGTCATGGGGATGATCGACAGGGTGTTTGAACCAATACCAGGAAGTAAGATGGAAAGGTAATTATGGAACCACAGGGCAAAGTCCTCTGGGCTGAAATGTTGGAAGTGAGGCACCAGATCTAAGAGTGTTATGTTCAGAATGGTGTCTGAAATTGCTGAAGGAATGCTAGTGAGGTTCATCTGCAATCACAAGGTATCATCCATCAATTAGTATGCACAGAATAATGTCTTTTTTGATAAAAAAAAAAAAAAAAAGAAAAAATTGTGATCTGGTCTTTAGGCAACAGAGATGCTCACTTGTTTTGCAGTCTGGCTGAAGTTTGTGAAGAACATGCCAAGTTGATTGAGATCAAAAGATGCGATCATACTGCTAAACACCTCTCTAATCACTAAGTCATTTTCCAACACTCCTGTATCCGGCTGCAAGATGAACTGAGCCTTCTGCTCAATGGACAGTAAACCAAACACTGCAACCTGCAGGAAAAAAACATTCATATCACATTATGTTTACACCAGGTCTTCAAGTAAAACAAATGGACACTGCTGCAGCAGCTGTCTGTTCTCTTTGTCAAAACCCAGAAACCAACTGTTACTACTACAGTCAGCTGCAACTCCACAAGAAACATAAAGTTGGTGCAATTGGGATGTTACTCACACTAGAGAAATTTGCATTTAAAATCTTCAGCTCTGTCAAGGTGGCATAATTGAAGAAACTGCCAAGGTTCGTTAAAAGCCAGTCATTGCTGCCTGAAGTTGTGGAAACACAGCCAGGATCTAGATGGAACCAAGATCATTAGTTCAACTAATTACACCATTCTAAATTGGCCTGTTTAGTTTTATTCAGACAAAAGAAACACCCTTAATTCAAGCAGGTGAAAACAAATTCAAAAATGTCAGTTTTCTGTATTACAACAACTAAAAGGGGAGTACTTACCTGGTGAGCCATCTTTTGAGAGGAAAGGAAAGATGAATGAAGAAAAGACCAGCTGCTTCTGTTTCTCTGTCATGAGTGATTCTTGACTACTGAGAGCTTTCACACTATGTTTGGTGAGAACAGATTGGATATTCTCATCAATTATTTCCTCATGTCCTATATAACACATCTGAAGTTCAGAAATGTCATTGTCCATACTTACACAATTTGGTAGGTCTCACAGCTGAATTTTGTGAAACTGAGGCTGGATAGAAAGTCTGTGGATGCTGATGAAAACAATGGTCTGAGCCTCATCTGGAACCACTCGTTGATGAAAGTGGCATTCATCAACTGTGCTGCAGTGAAGTCCTTGATTATCACCTCCCAGATAGCATCAAGTATATGTGGGTCAGTCTGAATGCTCTTATCTGTCTACATGACAGAGTGAAAGATTACATACTTCAATGCATATTTCCACAAAACATTTTTTATACTACAGCACCTGTCAGGATTATGGCAAGTTTATTCATTCATTTCATTGACTGCAAATCCAATTTTTTACCACCACTGGGTCCCAACTCCTATGTAATACTCCCTTAATCCTAGAATCGGGTGTGGCAGAATGAGCCAAGCAACAGTGAGAACCTGGACTACTGGAGACTCAAACACAATTAAAACAGGGATTAGTTTAGCTCAAACCCACTGGTCTCGGTGCCCCAAAATTGTTCTGCCGATCCCGATGGTTGCAACCTGTTCTTCTGCCAGTGCACCCTCATGCTCCTCTCCCAACCACAAGCATATCCGACTGACCAAACAATGATTGGATATGTAATCCTCCACCAACAACAACACAACAGACATCTGAGAGTTCCAATGCGCTTGCTGCCCCAGCTATTCGCCATTTTGAAAGGAGGTCAGGTGCCGGTTCGCCCACCGCAGCGGCAAACAAACTCCCCTGCCTTGGAGTTCCACTGGGGTTGTTGCCCAGCCTCAGTTTCCTGCTGAGAGCATTGCTCCACCTCTGTTTCTGCTAAAGAGGCTGCCCACCCTTTGTGCCCCTCTGAGAGTGCCAAACAGTCTTAGAGAGTGCCAGAGAGGGTGTCTCACCACTCCTGAGCTCCGCAAAGGAGCGTTTGCTCCAAAGTCCTGCATAGCGTCCCATAGAGAGCACTGTTCTGTTCCTAATTCTCACAAAGAGTGCCAGAGGAAGTGACATTTGCGACGCCCTCTAAATCACCTTCTCCGAAAGGTGCTGCTCTGCCCCCGAGTCCTGCAGATGTCGCCACTGGACCACTACTCCCTATTCCCTGCTCCCTATTCCATTGTCCCTATCGGTGTCCTAAATGTTTTGCACCTGTTCCTTGTTAGTCCCCAGTGTATTTAAGTTACCCCTTCAGCTTTTGTTCTTGTTGGTTTATTAACATGTCGTTTCAGGTTGTGCCATGTCGTGAGGTCCGCATGCTGTTATGTTCCTGTGCCCTGATGCTTTTGTTTTGCTGTTATGTACCGGTTTTCTATTTCAAGTCCAATGTTGTTTCTTGAGCCATATGTGACTTTACATTCCAAAGTTTTCTGTTCTTGGTTTAATGACTTAAGTTAATAACAAACTGTGAACTTGTCAATTCCGACTGTGTCCCTGCATGTGAGTTCTAACACCTCCCTGAGCGACTTGGATTCGAGACCCAGGGGTGACAAGCAACAATCAAATTTGCATACCATGCTTGAAAACCTTTGCAATGCGTCACCCAAAGAGCCAGCAAAAGTTTGGAAGAACAACTTCCAAGCATCTTTAGAGTATTTCAGGCTGCTTGGCAGTTTGCATGTGAGCAGAGTGAACAGATCCTCAGATGACAATACAGCAACCTTAAAAGGCAACAAACAAAGGTTTCTGTGGTCAACTCATTTTCTGCATAACATTAGTAAAGCTGGAAACAGATATTTTATTCACGAAATACTTACCGGTGAACAGGCATAGTCAGAAATGCTAAAGTTACATAGTACTGTAGAGACATTTCCGGATGCAAATTCACTATCAAGTCGGTCACTATGTAGAAAAACAAGAAGAATGTTTTTATTTTTTTCAAAACATTTTTTTCTGTAAAGTTGAGTCCTTTTTCATTTCATAAATAAAACTCACCTGTTTACACCATAACAAGGGTTGCGGTTGATGATGCTAAGATTCAGTGTGTCCAGATCAGTTTGGTTCTGTTGTGACACCCAGGACTGAACTGCTGAGGAGTACTCAAACAGTTTCAGATCAGCAATGTTTATACCCATTAGACCTCTCACTGTGCTCACATTCAGGGTCTGGCAAACAAAAAAGTACTTGTTATCTATTTTATCTTCAGTTTTCAATATTTTAATATATTTAATTCAAACATTCAATATTTCAGCAACAAATTCCCTGGTTAATATTTTCTTCTTTATACCTTGAAAACAGCAGGGTTCAGACTAATGAATACAGTGATGTCCATGTTAATGTCCTGAGTGGATAAAAATTCGATATCCTCCACTGGAGCACCACCTACAAACACACAAACACACCACACACACACACACACACACACACACACACACACACACACACACACACCTCAACATGTTCATATGTACAATTAACTTAAATTCAGACACAATTCAGACTTTTTAAAAACATGTATTTTTTAGTCTTCCTGTATGCATGAATGTTTGTTTTACCCAGGTAAGGTATCATGAGCTGGTAGTATATTGTGGCACTTCTGTGAAAGTTGCTAAATGAATACTTGACAATGATGTACAGAGTAGATTTCTGTTCAAAGGAACATGAGGACAGATCTGGAGACAGGACCATCCTGCAAAGAGAAAAAAATTTATATTAAAATTCAGATCATTCTTCATCTCTTTATTTTGTTTGTCCATGTTTGTGTATGTGAGCAGGGACTTACATTAAGCTCTCAGGAGTGATATTTTCCAGTATACTGATGTCTAATGTACAGATGTAGGAACCAATGACATTTATTTCAGCACTTCCCAGAGAGTGATCACCCATGCTCAGATACCTCATAATTACTGCTTTTCCCTTAAAAAAATAATACACAAGCGTTTTTGTAGCAAGCACAACAGTATCTGAGAAATACAAAATGTCAGCCAGTATGCTTGCAGTATAAACTTTCTTCGGCTTCTCCGTTAGGGGTCGCCACAGCGGATTATCCGTATTCATGATCCGCATGTTTGATTTGGCACGTTTTACGCTGAATGCCCTTCCTATTGCAACCCTCCCCATTTATCCGGCTTGGGACCGCACTAAGAGTGCACTGGCTTGTGCAACCCATTACTGGGGTTGGTTCCCTGACCGTATAACTAGTTAAAATCATTTATGAAATAATTCAGTATTAAACTAACACTAGACCAAGCTCTGCCTGCTTTCTAAAAATACCTTCATATACATTTCCACCTCTATTGTCAGTGATAACATTTTCATCATCATGGTTGTGTACATCAATTGTAAGAAATAAAACATTTTGCATTTTTTAAATTCTAGTCTCTAAAGGGGATTGAACATGCTCTTTGACTTTTATCTGCAAAAGTGTTTTATCTGCAACTCTGTCATTATATCTAATCAATGAAGGATCACAGATACTTTCTCTCACCCTCACTAAATCATCCCAGATGAGCTCTCTCTCTCATTCTTTCTTTCTTTCTCTCTCTCTCTCTCTCTCTCTCTTTCTCACATATGCACAAACAACCTTTTATTACCTTTTCTGGTTCCCAGTATCCATCATTTGAATCCATCAAAGAGGACAGTGTGTCAATCATAGTAATGTTCCACTTGCTAATGTCATCAATTGTGGCCAAACGAGAAGTTGAACCCAGTAGTTGCAGCACATGATCACCAAGGCCTGATGGGAAAATCTACGATACACACACGAAATCAACAATTTATAATCAAATCAAAACAAATCTTGTGTGGGCAAATTTAGCATACACACAAAGACAGACTTCTAATTAACAACCCAAAAACAAACCCTATTTGACAGTGGGACACCATGCAAAAATCATATTTATACACAAACTGGAAATATTTTCAGAATTCTATGACTAAAAAGCTGAGACAACCTTTTCTTTCCTGTTGTGTTATACAGTCCAGTATTTAGTGTCTCTGACCTGGTTTAACTTGTTAAGAATGACCGTCTGGAGGCTGGTGTCCACCACTCTCTCAGTGATAGCTGCCAGGTTTTCCTGCAAGACGGTGATGTCCAGATACAGATCAAACTGGATGGCATTAAAACCGAAAGGAAAAGCTGCATCTGCAATTGTTGTTGCTGTAATGTTGCTCACTGTAAGACACACAACAAAGGAATTCAGTGAAGTACACAATCTCAATATGTGTCGCTGTACCTCGATGTGTTTTGCCTTGTAGTATACCGTTACCTGTAGTACTTTCTGAGTTGCATTCTGTGAAGAATGTCCTAAGCTTTATCAGTGGGATCTTCTGCTCCTCAGGACTGAAAATAACTTCCTCTTGACATTCTTCAACAATGCACAAACAGGGACAAAATTTAATCAGTCCAGAAAGTTTAAAGTTGGGTTTATAAATCACAAACACAATGGTGAAACGGTTTACATACAAAGCCAATTGTGTCACAGAGGCCTGATTTGAAATAGACAACCAGGATGCCAAGTTGTTCCACGGTCTGCTCATTCCATGTTGAGGATTACTGATTCATAATAAAAATGTCAGAGGTCAAAAAAATATCAAATGCAATCTATAGACACACACCATTTCCATTTGTTTTATGTCCTTTTAAAACCAATGATGAAATCATTTTCTACAACATAGATGAAAGATGTGCACAAATGCACTTGAAGCTATGACTCACCCATAAGCAGTGTTTCCACTGAGGAGCAGTGACTGTACAGCGGTGACCTGAGAATCAGAAAGATCTCCACAGTTCTTCAGTTTCTCCAAAATGAAAGGGTCAGAGTTCTGGATGTAGGAGGAGTCCAGTGTGCAGGCCATATTTCCCAGAACCTCCACCTGATCCCTGGTCAGACTCACACCAGATATACCCTACAACATCACAACCCATGAAGAAAAGTCACACAGAATCTATAAGAATGAGGAGGGTCTTGTGTGGATTCCACTGTTTAGTGTCTATTGTTTAAGCCTGAACATGTTCCTATTTTCACTTGTTTTCAACAATGGAATTGCATAAGAGACAATTGATTATAATTTGATGGCTGATTTGCAGATTTAAGAGCTAATATTGAATGTGTTGGTCTATGAATATTTTACTGTGTGTGTATTACCAGGCAGTCCTTTGCATTGTTGAACAGTATGGTTGTTTTGTCAAGGACAGGAGAAAGAACTGAGAAATCTGCTCTGCCAAGGGCACGGAAATATGATTGGCAGTTCACATTCTGTATTGTCTCGTAGCTACAACACACACACACACACACACACACACACACACACACACACACAGCCAGCATATGACCTTTTTCTTGATATCATATACTTGAATACAGTATTTTCTGTATGTGAATATGTTCCACACCTGTAGTACAGAAGCATATCAGAGGGGACATCCATAAAGCTTTCGACTAGATCTTCTTGCACATAGTTGTACATGCAGGTCAGCTGAAACACAGAATGTGTTGTGTGATTGTGTGTTTTCTCATTTACTAGTAAAGGTTTGGTCTACTTGCTGTCTCTGATTTATTCTGTGTGCAGAATGTGA
Source organism: Silurus meridionalis (assembly GCF_014805685.1). NCBI lineage: Eukaryota > Metazoa > Chordata > Actinopteri > Siluriformes > Siluridae > Silurus > Silurus meridionalis. Next base: position 36,036,408 of record NC_060884.1, on the reverse strand, counting down.
TTAAATATCAGAGTGTATGTACCTGAGCCTCTGTCAGGACGACCTTGTCTCTGCCTGCACGTGGTCTACAGGCTTTTACTAGATCTTTGGCTTTCTTCTGTGGGAGAGTCTGAGTTGAGCTACAGAGAATCCCTGCAGTACTGATGCTGACAGACTGCAGAGAAACACACCACAGTCACAAATAGACATACACAGTGATGGGTGTATTCACAGAACAGATCTTTACATTAGCTATATTAGATAGACTGTGTGTGTGTGTGTGTGTGTGTGTGTGTGTGTGTGTGTGTGTGTGTGTTTTCCTAACTCACTCTTCTGGATTATTACAGGCACTGGCCACTGCAATCAAGAACATCATAGCCTGGTAAAATGAAAAAGTCTTAACATTTTTGATGAGTTTTATAGCCTGACATCCAAACAAGTCAGGAAATCAGATTTGGGGAACTGCTGCTATTACAGTCGAGGCATGAGACTTTAGTTTTTCAGTGTAACAAAGTGGGTGGGTTTAGGTACCTGTTCATGACTCCAGCTCTTGTTATTGATGAGTGAAACTTCCACAGAGCTCAGAGATGTCAGTAGAACAAGTGGAATATACATCACTAGTGCATCCGGAACATTTTGTATGACAGAGGTTTGGTCTACAGAGATTACCTGGAACAACGTGTTAGAGCGGACTTCAACAAAGCAACTGCATGTTACTGCACTTTTATAGGAGAAGGTAATAAATATATGTTTGTGTGTGTGTGTGTGTGTGTGTGTGTGTGTGTGTGTGTAAAACAAAGTGAATACCTTTTGGACAAATGTCTGTTGTAGAATAACTGGGGCTGATAGAATATTAGCAATGAATGTTGGATTCTGAGATAAAGACAGAAGCTCAGAAGATGGGATGATGGATATGGCTGTAGAAGGAACACCACCAATAAGTGTTCCCAATGATACCAGAGAGGAGGCACTGTTGATCTGTGAGAGTAAAACAATCATATCCTTAACTTTAAAAAAATTCTGATTCTGAATTTTAGAACTTGTGCAATAAGAAAGAAATTAAATTACAGACCTTTTGTTAACACGGTATAGTTAGTAAATGTATAAACATAAATAGAATTTTGACATGGTGATTTTGATCAAAAATGGCAAGCTTTCACTTTCTGTAACATAGAGCAACATTCCTGACAAATGGGCAGTGTACGCTACATTAAAGCCTGAACTAATGATGCTCTGGATGAGGGCATTCACTTGGCCCTGGTCCCAGCCACTGATGATACTGAGTGTTGACAGAGCACCGCTTATCACATTGGGAGGGGCGGAGTTTATCTGGCCCACAGTCAAGCCCACACACTGGCTTCCCAATGTTTGGATGGTGGCTGCAGATATATCAGGAACTTTGCTACCAGCACCGCTGTGACCTGAAAGGAGAAGAAGGTTAGAGGTGACTGGCACTACTACACAAGAAGTGATTAGTGAACACACAAGTCTTATTGATTGATTACCTCTGGATTTATTTCTGTGCAGAAGATGTTGATGCTAGTCAGGATTGTCTGAATGTCTGCATCTCCAAGAAAAACAAACACGGAGGCAGGACTTTGACACAGCAGCTCAGCAGGCAATCTATAAAAACACAAACAACCTTTTAGAATGCATACACAGATATTTGCATGTATATATGGTATTTTACATGTGGGGTTTGAATCTATAAAGGGTTGGATGAATAAATAAAATAAATTTAATTTTGTTCAATGTTGAGGTTTGAGTGGTACCGAGAGGGCTGAAGTCAGGATTCTGGATGTACAACTGTGTTGTATAATACTCCAAGACACTGGCTGAAATTCCTGGGTTGTTGAACAACTGAAGGTTTTCAGAGTTCTCCAGGAACACACTTGACTAAAGACACAATAAAACACACATTATCACAGCACTACAAACTGTGTACATTGTGTGATGTAGTTAACAGAAATATGTTTGAATGACTAATATAGATAATTGCAGGTGTGTGTGTGTGTGTGTGTGTGTGTGTGTGTGTGTGTGTGTGTGTGTGTGTGCACTACCATGCTTCCTGATAGAAAGGATTGTAGATCACTGAGGGTGATGAAGGTGATGAAGAATCCAATGTTGTCTGCAAACCAGGCAGTGGAGTTCAGAAAAGGATCTGAGGAGTTATAGCAGCGGGGGCTGGCATCTGCAAAATACACAATCACATGTTGAGACACCCATGTAGTGCACACACAAACAAAGGAAATGCTTGTACAGAGAGAACTAGAAAAAAGAAACAAGAAAAATGTAGTTATTCTTACTGCCACTTCTCAGATACACTTTTATAGAGCTGTACACATCAGCTGGGGAGAAATCAGCTGCAGAAAAATTAAAGTTGTCCCCCAGGATAGACACCCTGCTCACAAACACATACGTACAGGAGATTTCTTTACTATATGACGTCAGTTTTTTGCCACCAGACATGTGGCAGTGTTTATGATGAAAACCCTGTTTAATGAAACATCCAATAAAGAACTCACAGTTTCCTGTATGACAGACAAGAGGCACCACTGAGCTGGGTGGAGCTGATGAGCTGAGATCTGAGGTAGGGCAGGTAGTGAACCAGTATAACATTAAACCACTGTTCTACATCAGCCTGAGTTGAGGCACTGAGAGCACGAGGCCACACACACTCCAATGTTTGGCTGGCCAGAACTGAGGACAAAACAGGCTCCTGTAGAGAGAAACAGTGATTACTCTATCAGCCATTCCTGACAGAATAAAGGCAAGTAATCTACATGGACAAAAATCTAGGTGAAATAAAAACTGGCCTACCATCTCCAGGTACTGATTGGTCCTACTGTACTTGTCAAGTAGTGTGCAGAGCTGGGAACCATTAACAACTGTGTTCGGTCTGTTCAGAAACTCACCAAGTTCTTCTGGAGATGGAGCTCAAGAGCTAGAAAACACAGAAGAAAGACAAAGCATTAACTACAGATAGTGATGTGCTTAACTCATTGGCTTTCCTATAGTGAGCGAAGCACTGAAGCAATTGGTGTTATAGAGCAAACACACCTCTGTCTGTCGGTCATCTGGGATAAGAGACAGGAAGTCTATTAGGTCAGGGAATCCAAAACTGAGGAACAACTGTTTCAGGAACATGTAAAAGCTTCCACCACCATAGCAACTCAGGCCTGCGAAGCAACAGAGGACACTGATGTAAAAGGTCTGTGGTGAATTCAGATTGAGCATCTAGGACACTCCTGACTTACCCTAACCCTAACATTATCAGCCTGAAATCACATCATCTTATCACTGCCTACCTAGTAGCCTGAAACAGCATATAAACACACAAACACACAAACCTTGGCTGGACTGGTACTTGAGATAGTCTTGTATGTAATTGAAAACAGTGATGGACTGTGTTGCAGAGAGGTCACGGTACACATTATCAAGTCCTTTCACTCTGTAAATACAGCAAAAGTGGGAAACAAATTCAAATTCTAAAAAGTAACAAAATAATCATTTGCTGTGTTTGTGTTATGAAAAGATGCTCACATCTCTGTAGGATTCACAGCCGATGGTCATGGGGATGATCGACAGGGTGTTTGAACCAATACCAGGAAGTAAGATGGAAAGGTAATTATGGAACCACAGGGCAAAGTCCTCTGGGCTGAAATGTTGGAAGTGAGGCACCAGATCTAAGAGTGTTATGTTCAGAATGGTGTCTGAAATTGCTGAAGGAATGCTAGTGAGGTTCATCTGCAATCACAAGGTATCATCCATCAATTAGTATGCACAGAATAATGTCTTTTTGATAAAAAAAAAAAAAAAAAAGAAAAAATTGTGATCTGGTCTTTAGGCAACAGAGATGCTCACTTGTTTTGCAGTCTGGCTGAAGTTTGTGAAGAACATGCCAAGTTGATTGAGATCAAAAGATGCGATCATACTGCTAAACACCTCTCTAATCACTAAGTCATTTTCCAACACTCCTGTATCCGGCTGCAAGATGAACTGAGCCTTCTGCTCAATGGACAGTAAACCAAACACTGCAACCTGCAGGAAAAAAACATTCATATCACATTATGTTTACACCAGGTCTTCAAGTAAAACAAATGGACACTGCTGCAGCAGCTGTCTGTTCTCTTTGTCAAAACCCAGAAACCAACTGTTACTACTACAGTCAGCTGCAACTCCACAAGAAACATAAAGTTGGTGCAATTGGGATGTTACTCACACTAGAGAAATTTGCATTTAAAATCTTCAGCTCTGTCAAGGTGGCATAATTGAAGAAACTGCCAAGGTTCGTTAAAAGCCAGTCATTGCTGCCTGAAGTTGTGGAAACACAGCCAGGATCTAGATGGAACCAAGATCATTAGTTCAACTAATTACACCATTCTAAATTGGCCTGTTTAGTTTTATTCAGACAAAAGAAACACCCTTAATTCAAGCAGGTGAAAACAAATTCAAAAATGTCAGTTTTCTGTATTACAACAACTAAAAGGAGTACTTACCTGGTGAGCCATCTTTTGAGAGGAAAGGAAAGATGAATGAAGAAAAGACCAGCTGCTTCTGTTTCTCTGTCATGAGTGATTCTTGACTACTGAGAGCTTTCACACTATGTTTGGTGAGAACAGATTGGATATTCTCATCAATTATTTCCTCATGTCCTATATAACACATCTGAAGTTCAGAAATGTCATTGTCCATACTTACACAATTTGGTAGGTCTCACAGCTGAATTTTGTGAAACTGAGGCTGGATAGAAAGTCTGTGGATGCTGATGAAAACAATGGTCTGAGCCTCATCTGGAACCACTCGTTGATGAAAGTGGCATTCATCAACTGTGCTGCAGTGAAGTCCTTGATTATCACCTCCCAGATAGCATCAAGTATATGTGGGTCAGTCTGAATGCTCTTATCTGTCTACATGACAGAGTGAAAGATTACATACTTCAATGCATATTTCCACAAAACATTTTTTATACTACAGCACCTGTCAGGATTATGGCAAGTTTATTCATTCATTTCATTGACTGCAAATCCAATTTTTTTTTACCACCACTGGGTCCCAACTCCCTATGTAATACTCCCTTAATCCTAGAATCGGTGTGGCAGAATGAGCCAAGCAACAGTGAGAACCTGGACTACTGGAGACTCAAACACAATTAAAACAGGGATTAGTTTAGCTCAAACCCACTGGTCTCGGTGCCCCAAAATTGTTCTGCCGATCCCGATGGTTGCAACCTGTTCTTCTGCCAGTGCACCCTCATGCTCCTCTCCCAACCACAAGCATATCCGACTGACCAAACATGATTGGATATGTAATCCTCCACCAACAACAACACAACAGACATCTGAGAGTTCCAATGCGCTTGCTGCCCCAGCTATTCGCCATTTTGAAAGGAGGTCAGGTGCCGGTTCGCCCACCGCAGCGGCAAACAAACTCCCTGCCTTGAGTTCCACTGGGGTTGTTGCCCAGCCTCAGTTTCCTGCTGGGAGCATTGCTCCACCTCTGTTTCTGCTAAAGAGGCTGCCCACCCTTTGTGCCCCTCTGAGAGTGCCAAACAGTCTTAGAGAGAGTGCCAGAGAGGTGTCTCACCACTCCTGAGCTCCGCAAAGGAGCGTTTGCTCAAAGTCCTGCATAGCGTCCCATAGAGAGCACTGTTCTGTTCCTAATTCTCACAAAGAGTGCCAGAGAAAGTGACATTTGCGACGCCCTCTAAATCACCTTCTCCGAAAGGTGCTGCTCTGCCCCCGAGTCCTGCAGATGTCGCCACTGGACCACTACTCCCTATTCCTGCTCCCTATTCCATTGTCCCTATCGGTGTCCTAAATGTTTTGCACCTGTTCCTTGTTAGTCCCCAGTGTATTTAAGTTACCCCTTCAGCTTTTGTTCTTGTTGGTTTATTAACATGTCGTTTCAGGTTGTGCCATGTCGTGAGGTCCGCATGCTGTTATGTTCCTGTGCCCTGATGCTTTTGTTTTGCTGTTATGTACCGGTTTTCTATTTCAAGTCCAATGTTGTTTCTTGAGCCATATGTGACTTTACATTCCAAAGTTTTCTGTTCTTGGTTTAATGACTTAAGTTAATAACAAACTGTGAACTTGTCAATTCCGACTGTGTCCCTGCATGTGAGTTCTAACACCTCCCTGAGCGACTTGGATTCGAGACCCAGGGGTGACAAGCAACAATCAAATTTGCATACCATGCTTGAAAACCTTTGCAATGCGTCACCCAAAGAGCCAGCAAAAGTTTGGAAGAACAACTTCCAAGCATCTTTAGAGTATTTCAGGCTGCTTGGCAGTTTGCATGTGAGCAGAGTGAACAGATCCTCAGATGACAATACAGCAACCTTAAAAGGCAACAAACAAAGGTTTCTGTGGTCAACTCATTTTCTGCATAACATTAGTAAAGCTGGAAACAGATATTTTATTCACGAAATACTTACCGGTGAACAGGCATAGTCAGAAATGCTAAAGTTACATAGTACTGTAGAGACATTTCGGATGCAAATTCACTATCAAGTCGGTCACTATGTAGAAAAACAAGAAGAATGTTTTATTTTTTCAAAACATTTTTTCTGTAAAGTTGAGTCCTTTTTCATTTCATAAATAAAACTCACCTGTTTACACCATAACAAGGGTTGCGGTTGATGATGCTAAGATTCAGTGTGTCCAGATCAGTTTGGTTCTGTTGTGACACCCAGGACTGAACTGCTGAGGAGTACTCAAACAGTTTCAGATCAGCAATGTTTATACCCATTAGACCTCTCACTGTGCTCACATTCAGGGTCTGGCAAACAAAAAAGTACTTGTTATCTATTTTATCTTCAGTTTTCAATATTTTAATATATTTAATTCAAACATTCAATATTTCAGCAACAAATTCCTGGTTAATATTTTCTTCTTTATACCTTGAAAACAGCAGGGTTCAGACTAATGAATACAGTGATGTCCATGTTAATGTCCTGAGTGGATAAAATTGATATCCTCCACTGGAGCACCACCTACAAACACACAAACACACACACACACCTCAACATGTTCATATGTACAATTAACTTAAATTCAGACACAATTCAGACTTTTTAAAAACATGTATTTTTTAGTCTTCCTGTATGCATGAATGTTTGTTTTACCCAGGTAAGGTATCATGAGCTGGTAGTATATTGTGGCACTTCTGTGAAAGTTGCTAAATGAATACTTGACAATGATGTACAGAGTAGATTTCTGTTCAAAGGAACATGAGGACAGATCTGGAGACAGGACCATCCTGCAAAGAGAAAAAAATTTATATTAAAATTCAGATCATTCTTCATCTCTTTATTTTGTTTGTCCATGTTTGTGTATGTGAGCAGGGACTTACATTAAGCTCTCAGGAGTGATATTTTCCAGTATACTGATGTCTAATGTACAGATGTAGGAACCAATGACATTTATTTCAGCACTTCCCAGAGAGTGATCACCCATGCTCAGATACCTCATAATTACTGCTTTTCCCTTAAAAAAATAATACACAAGCGTTTTTGTAGCAAGCACAACAGTATCTGAGAAATACAAAATGTCAGCCAGTATGCTTGCAGTATAAACTTTCTTTCGGCTTCTCCCGTTAGGGGTCGCCACAGCGGATTATCCGTATTCATGATCCGCATGTTTGATTTGGCACGTTTTTACGCTGAATGCCCTTCCTATTGCAACCCTCCCCATTTATCCGGCTTGGGACCGCACTAAGAGTGCACTGGCTTGTGCAACCCATTACTGGGGTTGGTTCCCTGACCGTATAACTAGTTAAAATCATTTATGAAATAATTCAGTATTAAACTAACACTAGACCAAGCTCTGCCTGCTTTCTAAAAATACCTTCATATACATTTCCACCTCTATTGTCAGTGATAACATTTTCATCATCATGGTTGTGTACATCAATTGTAAGAAATAAAAACATTTTTGCATTTTTTTTAAATTCTAGTCTCTAAAGGGGATTGAACATGCTCTTTGACTTTTATCTGCAAAAGTGTTTTATCTGCAACTCTGTCATTATATCTAATCAATGAAGGATCACAGATACTTTCTCTCACCCTCACTAAATCATCCCAGATGAGCTCTCTCTCTCTCTCTCTCTCTCTCTCTCTCTCTCTCTCTCTCTTTCTCACATATGCACAAACAACCTTTTATTACCTTTTCTGGTTCCCAGTATCCATCATTTGAATCCATCAAAGAGGACAGTGTGTCAATCATAGTAATGTTCCACTTGCTAATGTCATCAATTGTGGCCAAACGAGAAGTTGAACCCAGTAGTTGCAGCACATGATCACCAAGGCCTGATGGGAAAATCTACGTATACACACACGAAATCAACAATTTATAATCAAATCAAAACAAATCTTGTGTGGGCAAATTTAGCATACACACAAAGACAGACTTCTAATTAACAACCCAAAAACAAACCCTATTTGACAGTGGGACACCATGCAAAAATCATATTTATACACAAACTGGAAATATTTTCAGAATTCTATGACTAAAAAGCTGAGACAACCTTTTCTTTCCTGTTGTGTTATACAGTCCAGTATTTAGTGTCTCTGACCTGGTTTAACTTGTTAAGAATGACCGTCTGGAGGCTGGTGTCCACCACTCTCTCAGTGATAGCTGCCAGGTTTTCCTGCAAGACGGTGATGTCCAGATACAGATCAAACTGGATGGCATTAAAACCGAAAGGAAAAGCTGCATCTGCAATTGTTGTTGCTGTAATGTTGCTCACTGTAAGACACACAACAAAGGAATTCAGTGAAGTACACAATCTCAATATGTGTCGCTGTACCTCGATGTGTTTTGCCTTGTAGTATACCGTTACCTGTAGTACTTTCTGAGTTGCATTCTGTGAAGAATGTCCTAAGCTTTATCAGTGGGATCTTCTGCTCCTCAGGACTGAAAATAACTTCCTCTTGACATTCTTCAACAATGCACAAACAGGGACAAAATTTAATCAGTCCAGAAAGTTTAAAGTTGGGTTTATAAATCACAAACACAATGGTGAAACGGTTTACATACAAAGCCAATTGTGTCACAGAGGCCTGATTTGAAATAGACAACCAGGATGCCAAGTTGTTCCACGGTCTGCTCACTCCATGTTGAGGGATTACTGATTCATAATAAAAAATGTCAGAGGTCAAAAAAATATCAAATGCAATCTATAGACACACACCATTTCCATTTGTTTTATGTCCTTTTAAAACCAATGATGAAATCATTTTCTACAACATAGATGAAAGATGTGCACAAATGCACTTGAAGCTATGACTCACCCATAAGCAGTGTTTCCACTGAGGAGCAGTGACTGTACAGCGGTGACCTGAGAATCAGAAAGATCTCCACAGTTCTTCAGTTTCTCCAAAATGAAAGGGTCAGAGTTCTGGATGTAGGAGGAGTCCAGTGTGCAGGCCATATTTCCCAGAACCTCCACCTGATCCCTGGTCAGACTCACACCAGATATACCCTACAACATCACAACCCATGAAGAAAAGTCACACAGAATCTATAAGAATGAGGAGGGTCTTGTGTGGATTCCACTGTTTAGTGTCTATTGTTTAAGCCTGAACATGTTCCTATTTTCACTTGTTTTCAACAATGGAATTGCATAAGAGACGAATTGATTATAATTTGATGGCTGATTTGCAGATTTAAGAGCTAATATTGAATGTGTTGGTCTATGAATATTTTACTGTGTGTGTATTACCAGGCAGTCCTTTGCATTGTTGAACAGTATGGTTGTTTTGTCAAGGACAGGAGAAAGAACTGAGAAATCTGCTCTGCCAAGGGCACGGAAATATGATTGGCAGTTCACATTCTGTATTGTCTCGTAGCTACAACACACACACACACACACACACACACACACACACACACACACACAGCCAGCATATGACCTTTTTTTCTTGATATCATATACTTGAATACAGTATTTTCTGTATGTGAATATGTTCCACACCTGTAGTACAGAAGCATATCAGAGGGGACATCCATAAAGCTTTCGACTAGATCTTCTTGCACATAGTTGTACATGCAGGTCAGCTGAAACACAGAATGTGTTGTGTGATTGTGTGTTTTCTCATTTACTAGTAAAGGTTTGGGTCTACTTGCTGTCTCTGATTTATTCTGTGTGCAGAATGTGATTAAATATCAGAGTGTATGTACCTGAGCCTCTGTCAGGACGACCTTGTCTCTGCCTGCACGTGGTCTACAGGCTTTTACTAGATCTTTGGCTTTCTTCTGTGGGAGAGTCTGAGTTGAGCTACAGAGAATCCCTGCAGTACTGATGCTGACAGACTGCAGGAGAAACACACCCACAGTCACAAATAGACATACACAGTGATGGGTGTATTCACAGAACAGATCTTTACATTAGCTATATTAGATAGACTGTGTGTGTGTGTGTGTGTGTGTGTGTTTTCCTAACTCACTCTTCTGGATTATTACAGGCACTGGCCACTGCAATCAAGAACATCATAGCCTGGTAAAATGAAAAAGTCTTAACATTTTTGATGAGTTTTATAGCCTGACATCCAAACAAGTCAGGAAATCAGATTTGGGGAACTGCTGCTATTACAGTCGAGGCATGAGACTTTAGTTTTTCAGTGTAACAAAGTGGGTGGGTTTAGGTACCTGTTCATGACTCCAGCTCTTGTTATTGATGAGTGAAACTTCCACAGAGCTCAGAGATGTCAGTAGAACAAGTGGAATATACATCACTAGTGCATCCGGAACATTTTGTATGACAGAGGTTTGGTCTACAGAGATTACCTGGAACAACGTGTTAGAGCGGACTTCAACAAAGCAACTGCATGTTACTGCACTTTTATAGGAGAAGGTAATAAATATATGTTTGTGTGTGTGTGTGTGTGTGTGTGTGTGTGTGTGTGTGTAAAACAAAGTGAATACCTTTTGGACAAATGTCTGTTGTAGAATAACTGGGGCTGATAGAATATTAGCAATGAATGTTGGATTCTGAGATAAAGACAGAAGCTCAGAAGATGGGATGATGGATATGGCTGTAGAAGGAACACCACCAATAAGTGTTCCCAATGATACCAGAGAGGAGGCACTGTTGATCTGTGAGAGTAAAACAATCATATCCTTAACTTTAAAAAAATTCTGATTCTGAATTTTAGAACTTGTGCAATAAGAAAGAAATTAAATTACAGACCTTTTGTTAACACGGTATAGTTAGTAAATGTATAAACATAAATAGAATTTTGACATGGTGATTTTGATCAAAATGGCAAGCTTTCACTTTCTGTAACATAGAGCAACATTCCTGACAAATGGGCAGTGTACGCTACATTAAAGCCTGAACTAATGATGCTCTGGATGAGGGCATTCACTTGGCCCTGGTCCCAGCCACTGATGATACTGAGTGTTGACAGAGCACCGCTTATCACATTGGGAGGGGCGGAGTTTATCTGGCCCACAGTCAAGCCCACACACTGGCTTCCCAATGTTTGGATGGTGGCTGCAGATATATCAGGAACTTTGCTACCAGCACCGCTGTGACCTGAAAGGAGAAGAAGGTTAGAGGTGACTGGCACTACTACACAAGAAGTGATTAGTGAACACACAAGTCTTATTGATTGATTACCTCTGGATTTATTTCTGTGCAGAAGATGTTGATGCTAGTCAGGATTGTCTGAATGTCTGCATCTCCAAGAAAAACAAACACGGAGGCAGGACTTTGACACAGCAGCTCAGCAGGCAATCTATAAAAACACAAACAACCTTTTAGAATGCATACACAGATATTTGCATGTATATATGGTATTTTACATGTGGGGTTTGAATCTATAAAGGGTTGGATGAATAAATAAAATAAATTTAATTTTGTTCAATGTTGAGGTTTGAGTGGTACCGAGAGGGCTGAAGTCAGGATTCTGGATGTACAACTGTGTTGTATAATACTCCAAGACACTGGCTGAAATTCCTGGGTTGTTGAACAACTGAAGGTTTTCAGAGTTCTCCAGGAACACACTTGACTAAAGACACAATAAAACACACATTATCACAGCACTACAAACTGTGTACATTGTGTGATGTAGTTAACAGAAATATGTTTGAATGACTAATATAGATAATTGCAGGTGTGTGTGTGTGTGTGTGTGTGTGTGTGTGTGTGTGTGTGTGTGTGCACTACCATGCTTCCTGATAGAAAGGATTGTAGATCACTGAGGGTGATGAAGGTGATGAAGAATCCAATGTTGTCTGCAAACCAGGCAGTGGAGTTCAGAAAAGGATCTGAGGAGTTATAGCAGCGGGGGCTGGCATCTGCAAAATACACAATCACATGTTGAGACACCCATGTAGTGCACACACAAACAAAGGAAATGCTTGTACAGAGAGAACTAGAAAAAAGAAACAAGAAAAATGTAGTTATTCTTACTGCCACTTCTCAGATACACTTTTATAGAGCTGTACACATCAGCTGGGGAGAAATCAGCTGCAGAAAAATTAAAGTTGTCCCCCAGGATAGACACCCTGCTCACAAACACATACGTACAGGAGATTTCTTTACTATATGACGTCAGTTTTTTGCCACCAGACATGTGGCAGTGTTTATGATGAAAACCCTGTTTAATGAAACATCCAATAAAGAACTCACAGTTTCCTGTATGACAGACAAGAGGCACCACTGAGCTGGGTGGAGCTGATGAGCTGAGATCTGAGGTAGGGCAGGTAGTGAACCAGTATAACATTAAACCACTGTTCTACATCAGCCTGAGTTGAGGCACTGAGAGCACGAGGCCACACACACTCCAATGTTTGGCTGGCCAGAACTGAGGACAAAACAGGCTCCTGTAGAGAGAAACAGTGATTACTCTATCAGCCATTCCTGACAGAATAAAGGCAAGTAATCTACATGGACAAAAATCTAGGTGAAATAAAAACTGGCCTACCATCTCCAGGTACTGATTGGTCCTACTGTACTTGTCAAGTAGTGTGCAGAGCTGGGAACCATTAACAACTGTGTTCGGTCTGTTCAGAAACTCACCAAGTTCTTCTGAGAGATGGAGCTCAAGAGCTAGAAAACACAGAAGAAAGACAAAGCATTAACTACAGATAGTGATGTGCTTAACTCATTGGCTTTCCTATAGTGAGCGAAGCACTGAAGCAATTGGTGTTATAGAGCAAACACACCTCTGTCTGTCGGTCATCTGGGATAAGAGACAGGAAGTCTATTAGGTCAGGGAATCCAAAACTGAGGAACAACTGTTTCAGGAACATGTAAAAGCTTCCACCACCATAGCAACTCAGGCCTGCGAAGCAACAGAGGACACTGATGTAAAAGGTCTGTGGTGAATTCAGATTGAGCATCTAGGACACTCCTGACTTACCCTAACCCTAACATTATCAGCCTGAAATCACATCATCTTATCACTGCCTACCTAGTAGCCTGAAACAGCATATAAACACACAAACACACAAACCTTGGCTGGACTGGTACTTGAGATAGTCTTGTATGTAATTGAAAACAGTGATGGACTGTGTTGCAGAGAGGTCACGTACACATTATCAAGTCCTTTCACTCTGTAAATACAGCAAAAGTGGGAAACAAATTCAAATTCTAAAAGTAACAAAATAATCATTTGCTGTGTTTGTGTTATGAAAAGATGCTCACATCTCTCTGTAGGATTCACAGCCGATGGTCATGGGGATGATCGACAGGGTGTTTGAACCAATACCAGGAAGTAAGATGGAAAGGTAATTATGGAACCACAGGGCAAAGTCCTCTGGGCTGAAATGTTGGAAGTGAGGCACCAGATCTAAGAGTGTTATGTTCAGAATGGTGTCTGAAATTGCTGAAGGAATGCTAGTGAGGTTCATCTGCAATCACAAGGTATCATCCATCAATTAGTATGCACAGAATAATGTCTTTTTGATAAAAAAAAAGAAAAAAAGAAAAAATTGTGATCTGGTCTTTAGGCAACAGAGATGCTCACTTGTTTTGCAGTCTGGCTGAAGTTTGTGAAGAACATGCCAAGTTGATTGAGATCAAAAGATGCGATCATACTGCTAAACACCTCTCTAATCACTAAGTCATTTTCCAACACTCCTGTATCCGGCTGCAAGATGAACTGAGCCTTCTGCTCAATGGACAGTAAACCAAACACTGCAACCTGCAGGAAAAAAACATTCATATCACATTATGTTTACACCAGGTCTTCAAGTAAAACAAATGGACACTGCTGCAGCAGCTGTCTGTTCTCTTTGTCAAAACCCAGAAACCAACTGTTACTACTACAGTCAGCTGCAACTCCACAAGAAACATAAAGTTGGTGCAATTGGGATGTTACTCACACTAGAGAAATTTGCATTTAAAATCTTCAGCTCTGTCAAGGTGGCATAATTGAAGAAACTGCCAAGGTTCGTTAAAAGCCAGTCATTGCTGCCTGAAGTTGTGGAAACACAGCCAGGATCTAGATGGAACCAAGATCATTAGTTCAACTAATTACACCATTCTAAATTGGCCTGTTTAGTTTTATTCAGACAAAAGAAACACCCTTAATTCAAGCAGGTGAAAACAAATTCAAAAATGTCAGTTTTCTGTATTACAACAACTAAAAGGGGAGTACTTACCTGGTGAGCCATCTTTTGAGAGGAAAGGAAAGATGAATGAAGAAAAGACCAGCTGCTTCTGTTTCTCTGTCATGAGTGATTCTTGACTACTGAGAGCTTTCACACTATGTTTGGTGAGAACAGATTGGATATTCTCATCAATTATTTCCTCATGTCCTATATAACACATCTGAAGTTCAGAAATGTCATTGTCCATACTTACACAATTTGGTAGGTCTCACAGCTGAATTTTGTGAAACTGAGGCTGGATAGAAAGTCTGTGGATGCTGATGAAAACAATGGTCTGAGCCTCATCTGGAACCACTCGTTGATGAAAGTGGCATTCATCAACTGTGCTGCAGTGAAGTCCTTGATTATCACCTCCCAGATAGCATCAAGTATATGTGGGTCAGTCTGAATGCTCTTATCTGTCTACATGACAGAGTGAAAGATTACATACTTCAATGCATATTTCCACAAAACATTTTTTATACTACAGCACCTGTCAGGATTATGGCAAGTTTATTCATTCATTTCATTGACTGCAAATCCAATTTTTTTACCACCACTGGGTCCCAACTCCTATGTAATACTCCCTTAATCCTAGAATCGGTGTGGCAGAATGAGCCAAGCAACAGTGAGAACCTGGACTACTGGAGACTCAAACACAATTAAAACAGGGATTAGTTTAGCTCAAACCCACTGGTCTCGGTGCCCCAAAATTGTTCTGCCGATCCCGATGGTTGCAACCTGTTCTTCTGCCAGTGCACCCTCATGCTCCTCTCCCAACCACAAGCATATCCGACTGACCAAACATGATTGGATATGTAATCCTCCACCAACAACAACACAACAGACATCTGAGAGTTCCAATGCGCTTGCTGCCCCAGCTATTCGCCATTTTGAAAGGAGGTCAGGTGCCGGTTCGCCCACCGCAGCGGCAAACAAACTCCCCTGCCTTGGAGTTCCACTGGGGTTGTTGCCCAGCCTCAGTTTCCTGCTGGGAGCATTGCTCCACCTCTGTTTCTGCTAAAGAGGCTGCCCACCCTTTGTGCCCCTCTGAGAGTGCCAAACAGTCTTAGAGAGAGTGCCAGAGAGGGTGTCTCACCACTCCTGAGCTCCGCAAAGGAGCGTTTGCTCCAAAGCGTCCCATAGAGAGCACTGTTCTGTTCCTAATTCTCACAAAGAGTGCCAGAGAAAGTGACATTTGCGACGCCCTCTAAATCACCTTCTCCGAAAGGTGCTGCTCTGCCCCCGAGTCCTGCAGATGTCGCCACTGGACCACTACTCCCTATTCCCTGCTCCCTATTCCATTGTCCCTATCGGTGTCCTAAATGTTTTGCACCTGTTCCTTGTTAGTCCCCAGTGTATTTAAGTTACCCCTTCAGCTTTTGTTCTTGTTGGTTTATTAACATGTCGTTTCAGGTTGTGCCATGTCGTGAGGTCCGCATGCTGTTATGTTCCTGTGCCCTGATGCTTTTGTTTTGCTGTTATGTACCGGTTTTCTATTTCAAGTCCAATGTTGTTTCTTGAGCCATATGTGACTTTACATTCCAAAGTTTTCTGTTCTTGGTTTAATGACTTAAGTTAATAACAAACTGTGAACTTGTCAATTCCGACTGTGTCCCTGCATGTGAGTTCTAACACCTCCTGAGCGACTTGGATTCGAGACCCAGGGGTGACAAGCAACAATCAAATTTGCATACCATGCTTGAAAACCTTTGCAATGCGTCACCCAAAGAGCCAGCAAAAGTTTGGAAGAACAACTTCAAGCATCTTTAGAGTATTTCAGGCTGCTTGGCAGTTTGCATGTGAGCAGAGTGAACAGATCCTCAGATGACAATACAGCAACCTTAAAAGGCAACAAACAAAGGTTTCTGTGGTCAACTCATTTTCTGCATAACATTAGTAAAGCTGGAAACAGATATTTTATTCACGAAATACTTACCGGTGAACAGGCATAGTCAGAAATGCTAAAGTTACATAGTACTGTAGAGACATTTCGGATGCAAATTCACTATCAAGTCGGTCACTATGTAGAAAAACAAGAAGAATGTTTTATTTTTTCAAAACATTTTTTTCTGTAAAGTTGAGTCCTTTTTCATTTCATAAATAAAACTCACCTGTTTACACCATAACAAGGGTTGCGGTTGATGATGCTAAGATTCAGTGTGTCCAGATCAGTTTGGTTCTGTTGTGACACCCAGGACTGAACTGCTGAGGAGTACTCAAACAGTTTCAGATCAGCAATGTTTATACCCATTAGACCTCTCACTGTGCTCACATTCAGGGTCTGGCAAACAAAAAAGTACTTGTTATCTATTTTATCTTCAGTTTTCAATATTTTAATATATTTAATTCAAACATTCAATATTTCAGCAACAAATTCTGGTTAATATTTTCTTCTTTATACCTTGAAAACAGCAGGGTTCAGACTAATGAATACAGTGATGTCCATGTTAATGTCCTGAGTGGATAAAATTGATATCCTCCACTGGAGCACCACCTACAAACACACACACACACACACACACACACACACACACACACACACACACACACACACACACACACACACCTCAACATGTTCATATGTACAATTAACTTAAATTCAGACACAATTCAGACTTTTTAAAAACATGTATTTTTTAGTCTTCCTGTATGCATGAATGTTTGTTTTACCCAGGTAAGGTATCATGAGCTGGTAGTATATTGTGGCACTTCTGTGAAAGTTGCTAAATGAATACTTGACAATGATGTACAGAGTAGATTTCTGTTCAAAGGAACATGAGGACAGATCTGGAGACAGGACCATCCTGCAAAGAGAAAAAAATTTATATTAAAATTCAGATCATTCTTCATCTCTTTATTTTGTTTGTCCATGTTTGTGTATGTGAGCAGGGACTTACATTAAGCTCTCAGGAGTGATATTTTCCAGTATACTGATGTCTAATGTACAGATGTAGGAACCAATGACATTTATTTCAGCACTTCCCAGAGAGTGATCACCCATGCTCAGATACCTCATAATTACTGCTTTTCCCTTAAAAAAATAATACACAAGCGTTTTTGTAGCAAGCACAACAGTATCTGAGAAATACAAAATGTCAGCCAGTATGCTTGCAGTATAAACTTTCTTTCGGCTTCTCCCGTTAGGGGTCGCCACAGCGGATTATCCGTATTCATGATCCGCATGTTTGATTTGGCACGTTTTTACGCTGAATGCCCTTCCTATTGCAACCCTCCCCATTTATCCGGGCTTGGGACCGGCACTAAGAGTGCACTGGCTTGTGCAACCCATTACTGGGGTTGGTTCCCTGACCGTATAACTAGTTAAAATCATTTATGAAATAATTCAGTATTAAACTAACACTAGACCCGAAGCTCTGCCTGCTTTCTAAAAATACCTTCATATACATTTCCACCTCTATTGTCAGTGATAACATTTTCATCATCATGGTTGTGTACATCAATTGTAAGAAATAAAAACATTTTTGCATTTTTTTTAAATTCTAGTCTCTCTAAAGGGGATTGAACATGCTCTTTGACTTTTATCTGCAAAAGTGTTTTATCTGCAACTCTGTCATTATATCTAATCAATGAAGGATCACAGATACTTTCTCTCACCCTCACTAAATCATCCCAGATGAGCTCTCTCTCTCTCATTCTTTCTTTCTTTCTCTCTCTCTCTCTCTCTCTCTCTCTCTCTCTCTTTCTCTCTCTCTCTCTTTCTCACATATGCACAAACAACCTTTTATTACCTTTTCTGGTTCCCAGTATCCATCATTTGAATCCATCAAAGAGGACAGTGTGTCAATCATAGTAATGTTCCACTTGCTAATGTCATCAATTGTGGCCAAACGAGAAGTTGAACCCAGTAGTTGCAGCACATGATCACCAAGGCCTGATGGGAAAATCTACGTATACACACACGAAATCAACAATTTATAATCAAATCAAAACAAATCTTGTGTGGGCAAATTTAGCATACACACAAAGACAGACTTCTAATTAACAACCCAAAAACAAACCCTATTTGACAGTGGGACACCATGCAAAAATCATATTTATACACAAACTGGAAATATTTTCAGAATTCTATGACTAAAAGCTGAGACAACCTTTTCTTTCCTGTTGTGTTATACAGTCCAGTATTTAGTGTCTCTGACCTGGTTTAACTTGTTAAGAATGACCGTCTGGAGGCTGGTGTCCACCACTCTCAGTGATAGCTGCCAGGTTTTCCTGCAAGACGGTGATGTCCAGATACAGATCAAACTGGATGGCATTAAAACCGAAAGGAAAAGCTGCATCTGCAATTGTTGTTGCTGTAATGTTGCTCACTGTAAGACACACAACAAAGGAATTCAGTGAAGTACACAATCTCAATATGTGTCGCTGTACCTCGATGTGTTTTGCCTTGTAGTATACCGTTACCTGTAGTACTTTCTGAGTTGCATTCTGTGAAGAATGTCCTAAGCTTTATCAGTGGGATCTTCTGCTCCTCAGGACTGAAAATAACTTCCTCTTGACATTCTTCAACAATGCACAAACAGGGACAAAATTTAATCAGTCCAGAAAGTTTAAAGTTGGGTTTATAAATCACAAACACAATGGTGAAACGGTTTACATACAAAGCCAATTGTGTCACAGAGGCCTGATTTGAAATAGACAACCAGGATGCCAAGTTGTTCCACGGTCTGCTCACTCCATGTTGAGGGATTACTGATTCATAATAAAAAATGTCAGAGGTCAAAAAAATATCAAATGCAATCTATAGACACACACCATTTCCATTTGTTTTATGTCCTTTTAAAACCAATGATGAAATCATTTTCTACAACATAGATGAAAGATGTGCACAAATGCACTTGAAGCTATGACTCACCCATAAGCAGTGTTTCCACTGAGGAGCAGTGACTGTACAGCGGTGACCTGAGAATCAGAAAGATCTCCACAGTTCTTCAGTTTCTCCAAAATGAAAGGGTCAGAGTTCTGGATGTAGGAGGAGTCCAGTGTGCAGGCCATATTTCCCAGAACCTCCACCTGATCCCTGGTCAGACTCACACCAGATATACCCTACAACATCACAACCCATGAAGAAAAGTCACACAGAATCTATAAGAATGAGGAGGGTCTTGTGTGGATTCCACTGTTTAGTGTCTATTGTTTAAGCCTGAACATGTTCCTATTTTCACTTGTTTTCAACAATGGAATTGCATAAGAGACGAATTGATTATAATTTGATGGCTGATTTGCAGATTTAAGAGCTAATATTGAATGTGTTGGTCTATGAATATTTTACTGTGTGTGTATTACCAGGCAGTCCTTTGCATTGTTGAACAGTATGGTTGTTTTGTCAAGGACAGGAGAAAGAACTGAGAAATCTGCTCTGCCAAGGGCACGGAAATATGATTGGCAGTTCACATTCTGTATTGTCTCGTAGCTACAACACACACACACACACACACACACACACACACACACACACACACAGCCAGCATATGACCTTTTTTTCTTGATATCATATACTTGAATACAGTATTTTCTGTATGTGAATATGTTCCACACCTGTAGTACAGAAGCATATCAGAGGGGACATCCATAAAGCTTTCGACTAGATCTTCTTGCACATAGTTGTACATGCAGGTCAGCTGAAACACAGAATGTGTTGTGTGATTGTGTGTTTTCTCATTTACTAGTAAAGGTTTGGTCTACTTGCTGTCTCTGATTTATTCTGTGCAGAATGTGATTAAATATCAGAGTGTATGTACCTGAGCCTCTGTCAGGACGACCTTGTCTCTGCCTGCACGTGGTCTACAGGCTTTTACTAGATCTTTGGCTTTCTTCTGTGGGAGAGTCTGAGTTGAGCTACAAGAGAATCCCTGCAGTACTGATGCTGACAGACTGCAGGGAGAAACACACCCACAGTCACAAATAGACATACACAGTGATGGGTGTATTCACAGAACAGATCTTTACATTAGCTATATTAGATAGACTGTGTGTGTGTGTGTGTGTGTGTGTGTGTGTGTGTGTGTGTGTGTGTGTGTGTGTGTGTGTGTTTTCCTAACTCACTCTTCTGGATTATTACAGGCACTGGCCACTGCACCAAGAACATCATAGCCTGGTAAAATGAAAAAGTCTTAACATTTTTGATGAGTTTTATAGCCTGACATCCAAACAAGTCAGGAAATCAGATTTGGGAACTGCTGCTATTACAGTCGAGGCATGAGACTTTAGTTTTTCAGTGTAACAAAGTGGGTGGGTTTAGGTACCTGTTCATGACTCCAGCTCTTGTTATTGATGAGTGAAACTTCCACAGAGCTCAGAGATGTCAGTAGAACAAGTGGAATATACATCACTAGTGCATCCGGAACATTTTGTATGACAGAGGTTTGGTCTACAGAGATTACCTGGAACAACGTGTTAGAGCGGACTTCAACAAAGCAACTGCATGTTACTGCACTTTTATAGGAGAAGGTAATAAATATATGTTTGTGTGTGTGTGTGTGTGTGTGTGTGTGTGTGTGTAAAACAAAGTGAATACCTTTTGGACAAATGTCTGTTGTAGAATAACTGGGGCTGATAGAATATTAGCAATGAATGTTGGATTCTGAGATAAAGACAGAAGCTCAGAAGATGGGATGATGGATATGGCTGTAGAAGGAACACCACCAATAAGTGTTCCCAATGATACCAGAGAGGAGGCACTGTTGATCTGTGAGAGTAAAACAATCATATCCTTAACTTTAAAAAAATTCTGATTCTGAATTTTAGAACTTGTGCAATAAGAAAGAAATTAAATTACAGACCTTTTGTTAACACGGTATAGTTAGTAAATGTATAAACATAAATAGAATTTTGACATGGTGATTTTGATCAAAAATGGCAAGCTTTCACTTTCTGTAACATAGAGCAACATTCCTGACAAATGGGCAGTGTACGCTTACATTAAAGCCTGAACTAATGATGCTCTGGATGAGGGCATTCACTTGGCCCTGGTCCCAGCCACTGATGATACTGAGTGTTGACAGAGCACCGCTTATCACATTGGGAGGGGCGGAGTTTATCTGGCCCACAGTCAAGCCCACACTGGCTTCCCAATGTTTGGATGGTGGCTGCAGATATATCAGGGAACTTTGCTACCAGCACCGCTGTGACCTGAAAGGAGAAGAAGGTTAGAGGTGACTGGCACTACTACACAAGAAGTGATTAGTGAACACACAAGTCTTATTGATTGATTACCTCTGGATTTATTTCTGTGCAGAAGATGTTGATGCTAGTCAGGATTGTCTGAATGTCTGCATCTCCAAGAAAAACAAACACGGAGGCAGGACTTTGACACAGCAGCTCAGCAGGCAATCTATAAAACACAAACAACCTTTTAGAATGCATACACAGATATTTGCATGTATATATGGTATTTTACATGTGGGGTTTGAATCTATAAAGGGTTGGATGAATAAATAAAATAAATTTAATTTTGTTCAATGTTGAGGTTTGAGTGGTACCGAGAGGGCTGAAGTCAGGATTCTGGATGTACAACTGTGTTGTATAATACTCCAAGACACTGGCTGAAATTCCTGGGTTGTTGAACAACTGAAGGTTTTCAGAGTTCTCCAGGAACACACTTGACTAAAGACACAATAAAACACACATTATCACAGCACTACAAACTGTGTACATTGTGTGATGTAGTTAACAGAAATATGTTTGAATGACTAATATAGATAATTGCAGGTGTGTGTGTGTGTGTGTGTGTGTGTGTGTGTGTGTGTGTGTGTGTGCACTACCATGCTTCCTGATAGAAAGGATTGTAGATCACTGAGGGTGATGAAGGTGATGAAGAATCCAATGTTGTCTGCAAACCAGGCAGTGGAGTTCAGAAAAGGATCTGAGGAGTTATAGCAGCGGGGGCTGGCATCTGCAAAATACACAATCACATGTTGAGACACCCATGTAGTGCACACACAAACAAAGGAAATGCTTGTACAGAGAGAACTAGAAAAAAGAAACAAGAAAAATGTAGTTATTCTTACTGCCACTTCTCAGATACACTTTTATAGAGCTGTACACATCAGCTGGGGAGAAATCAGCTGCAGAAAAATTAAAGTTGTCCCCCAGGATAGACACCCTGCTCACAAACACATACGTACAGGAGATTTCTTTACTATATGACGTCAGTTTTTTTTTGCCACCAGACATGTGGCAGTGTTTATGATGAAAACCCTGTTTAATGAAACATCCAATAAAGAACTCACAGTTTCCTGTATGACAGACAAGAGGCACCACTGAGCTGGGTGGAGCTGATGAGCTGAGATCTGAGGTAGGGCAGGTAGTGAACCAGTATAACATTAAACCACTGTTCTACATCAGCCTGAGTTGAGGCACTGAGAGCACGAGGCCACACACACTCCAATGTTTGGCTGGCCAGAACTGAGGACAAAACAGGCTCCTGTAGAGAGAAACAGTGATTACTCTATCAGCCATTCCTGACAGAATAAAGGCAAGTAATCTACATGGACAAAAATCTAGGTGAAATAAAAACTGGCCTACCATCTCCAGGTACTGATTGGTCCTACTGTACTTGTCAAGTAGTGTGCAGAGCTGGGAACCATTAACAACTGTGTTCGGTCTGTTCAGAAACTCACCAAGTTCTTCTGGAGAGATGGAGCTCAAGAGCTAGAAAACACAGAAGAAAGACAAAGCATTAACTACAGATAGTGATGTGCTTAACTCATTGGCTTTCCTATAGTGAGCGAAGCACTGAAGCAATTGGTGTTATAGAGCAAACACACCTCTGTCTGTCGGTCATCTGGGATAAGAGACAGGAAGTCTATTAGGT
Source organism: Silurus meridionalis (assembly GCF_014805685.1). Classification (NCBI taxonomy): domain Eukaryota; kingdom Metazoa; phylum Chordata; class Actinopteri; order Siluriformes; family Siluridae; genus Silurus; species Silurus meridionalis. The sequence continues at coordinate 36,012,993 of NC_060884.1, read as the reverse complement.
CAGGGAATCCAAAACTGAGGAACAACTGTTTCAGGAACATGTAAAAGCTTCCACCACCATAGCAACTCAGGCCTGCGAAGCAACAGAGGACACTGATGTAAAAGGTCTGTGGTGAATTCAGATTGAGCATCTAGGACACTCCTGACTTACCCTAACCCTAACATTATCAGCCTGAAATCACATCATCTTATCACTGCCTACCTAGTAGCCTGAAACAGCATATAAACACACAAACACACAAACCTTGGCTGGACTGGTACTTGAGATAGTCTTGTATGTAATTGAAAACAGTGATGGACTGTGTTGCAGAGAGGTCACGGTACACATTATCAAGTCCTTTCACTCTGTAAATACAGCAAAAGTGGGAAACAAATTCAAATTCTAAAAGTAACAAAATAATCATTTGCTGTGTTTGTGTTATGAAAAGATGCTCACATCTCTGTAGGATTCACAGCCGATGGTCATGGGGATGATCGACAGGGTGTTTGAACCAATACCAGGAAGTAAGATGGAAAGGTAATTATGGAACCACAGGGCAAAGTCCTCTGGGCTGAAATGTTGGAAGTGAGGCACCAGATCTAAGAGCGTTATGTTCAGAATGGTGTCTGAAATTGCTGAAGGAATGCTAGTGAGGTTCATCTGCAATCACAAGGTATCATCCATCAATTAGTATGCACAGAATAATGTCTTTTGATAAAAAAAAAAAAAAAAACAAGAAAAAATTGTGATCTGGTCTTTAGGCAACAGAGATGCTCACTTGTTTTGCAGTCTGGCTGAAGTTTGTGAAGAACATGCCAAGTTGATTGAGATCAAAAGATGCGATCATACTGCTAAACACCTCTCTAATCACTAAGTCATTTTCCAACACTCCTGTATCCGGCTGCAAGATGAACTGAGCCTTCTGCTCAATGGACAGTAAACCAAACACTGCAACCTGCAGGAAAAAAACATTCATATCACATTATGTTTACACCAGGTCTTCAAGTGAAACAAATGGACACTGCTGCAGAAGCTGTCTGTTCTCTTCGTCAAAACCCAGAAACCAACTGTTACTACTACAGTCAGCTGCAACTCCACAAGAAACATAAAGTTGGTGCAATTGGGATGTTACTCACACTAGAGAAATTTGCATTTAAAATCTTCAGCTCTGTCAAGGTGGCATAATTGAAGAAACTGCCAAGGTTCGTTAAAAGCCAGTCATTGCTGCCTGAAGTTGTGGAAACACAGCCACTATCTAGATGGATCCAATATCATTAGTTCAAGCAGGTGAAAACAAATTTAAAACTGTTAGTTTCTTTATTACAACAACTAAAAGTTCACTACGTACCTGGTGAGCCATCTTTTGAGAGGAAAGGAAAGATGAATGAAACAAAGACCAGCTGCTTCTGTTTATCTGTCATGAGTGATTCTTGACTACTGAGAGCTTTCACACTATGTTGGGTAAAAATAGAATAGATTTTCATCAATTACTTTATGTTCTATATAACACGTCTCAAGTTCTTAAATGTCCATACTTACACAATTTGATAGGTCTCACAGCTGAAGTTTGTGGAACTGAGAATGGATAAAAAGTCTGTGGACACTGATGATAAAAATAGACTGAGTCTTATCTCGAACCACTCGCTAATAAAAGTGCCATTTATCAGCTGTGCTGTGGTAAAGTTCTTAATTATTACTTCCCCAAGGGCATTAAGTATACTTGGATCAGCCAAGGCAATGCTGAGGTTCTGCAAGAATATGATACATGTAATATACATGTAATTTCCAAAGAATAGAAATGGTTATATTACAGTACCACTGAAAATTCCATACCCTGTTATAAACCTTGTCCAGTGCTTCATTCAGAGGCACATTCAAATTGTCAAAAAAGTTTCCAAACTTCTTTTGGGTACTTTATGCCCTCTGGCAGTTCACATTCTGTATTGTCTCGTAGCTACAACACACACACACAGCCAGCATATGACCTTTTTTCTTGATATCATATACTTGAATACAGTATTTTCTGTATGTGAATATGTTCCACACCTGTAGTACAGAAGCATATCAGAGGGACATCCATAAAGCTTTCGACTAGATCTTCTTGCACATAGTTGTACATGCAGGTCAGCTGAAACACAGAATGTGTTGTGTGATTGTGTGTTTTCTCATTTACTAGTAAAGGTTTGGTCTACTTGCTGTCTCTGATTTATTCTGTGTGCAGAATGTGATTAAATATCAGAGTGTATGTACCTGAGCCTCTGTCAGGACGACCTTGTCTCTGCCTGCACGTGGTCTACAGGCTTTTACTAGATCTTTGGCTTTCTTCTGTGGGAGAGTCTGAGTTGAGCTACAGAGAATCCCTGCAGTACTGATGCTGACAGACTGCAGAAACACACCCACAGTCACAAATAGACATACACAGTGATGGGTGTATTCACAGAACAGATCTTTACATTAGCTATATTAGATAGACTGTGTGTGTGTGTTTTCCTAACTCACTCTTCTGGATTATTACAGGCACTGGCCACTGCACGAAGAACATCATAGCCTGGTAAAATGAAAAAGTCTTAACATTTTTGATGAGTTTTATAGCCTGACATCCAAACAAGTCAGGAAATCAGATTTGGGAACTGCTGCTATTACAGTCGAGGCATGAGACTTTAGTTTTTCAGTGTAACAAAGTGGGTGGGTTTAGGTACCTGTTCATGACTCCAGCTCTTGTTATTGATGAGTGAAACTTCCACAGAGCTCAGAGATGTCAGTAGAACAAGTGGAATATACATCACTAGTGCATCCGGAACATTTTGTATGACAGAGGTTTGGTCTACAGAGATTACCTGGAACAACGTGTTAGAGCGGACTTCAACAAAGCAACTGCATGTTACTGCACTTTTATAGGAGAAGGTAATAAATATATGTTTGTGTGTGTGTGTGTGTGTGTGTGTGTGTGTGTGTGTGTGTAAAACAAAGTGAATACCTTTTGGACAAATGTCTGTTGTAGAATAACTGGGGCTGATAGAATATTAGCAATGAATGTTGGATTCTGAGATAAAGACAGAAGCTCAGAAGATGGGATGATGGATATGGCTGTAGAAGGAACACCACCAATAAGTGTTCCCAATGATACCAGAGAGGAGGCACTGTTGATCTGTGAGAGTAAAACAATCATATCCTTAACTTTAAAAAAATTCTGATTCTGAATTTTAGAACTTGTGCAATAAGAAAGAAATTAAATTACAGACCTTTTGTTAACACGGTATAGTTAGTAAATGTATAAACATAAATAGAATTTTGACATGGTGATTTTGATCAAAATGGCAAGCTTTCACTTTCTGTAACATAGAGCAACATTCCTGACAAATGGGCAGTGTACGCTTACATTAAAGCCTGAACTAATGATGCTCTGGATGAGGGCATTCACTTGGCCCTGGTCCCAGCCACTGATGATACTGAGTGTTGACAGAGCACCGCTTATCACATTGGGAGGCGGAGTTTATCTGGCCCACAGTCAAGCCCACACACTGGCTTCCCAATGTTTGGATGGTGGCTGCAGATATATCAGGGAACTTTGCTACCAGCACCGCTGTGACCTGAAAGGAGAAGAAGGTTAGAGGTGACTGGCACTACTACACAAGAAGTGATTAGTGAACACACAAGTCTTATTGATTGATTACCTCTGGATTTATTTCTGTGCAGAAGATGTTGATGCTAGTCAGGATTGTCTGAATGTCTGCATCTCCAAGAAAAACAAACACGGAGGCAGGACTTTGACACAGCAGCTCAGCAGGCAATCTATAAAAACACAAACAACCTTTTAGAATGCATACACAGATATTTGCATGTATATATGGTATTTTACATGTGGGGTTTGAATCTATAAAGGGTTGGATGAATAAATAAAATAAATTTAATTTTGTTCAATGTTGAGGTTTGAGTGGTACCGAGAGGGCTGAAGTCAGGATTCTGGATGTACAACTGTGTTGTATAATACTCCAAGACACTGGCTGAAATTCCTGGGTTGTTGAACAACTGAAGGTTTTCAGAGTTCTCCAGGAACACACTTGACTAAAAGACACAATAAAACACACATTATCACAGCACTACAAACTGTGTACATTGTGTGATGTAGTTAACAGAAATATGTTTGAATGACTAATATAGATAATTGCAGGTGTGTGTGTGTGTGTGTGTGTGTGTGTGTGTGTGTGTGTGTGTGCACTACCATGCTTCCTGATAGAAAGGATTGTAGATCACTGAGGGTGATGAAGGTGATGAAGAATCCAATGTTGTCTGCAAACCAGGCAGTGGAGTTCAGAAAAGGATCTGAGGAGTTATAGCAGCGGGGGCTGGCATCTGCAAAATACACAATCACATGTTGAGACACCCATGTAGTGCACACACAAACAAAGGAAATGCTTGTACAGAGAGAACTAGAAAAAAGAAACAAGAAAAATGTAGTTATTCTTACTGCCACTTCTCAGATACACTTTTATAGAGCTGTACACATCAGCTGGGGAGAAATCAGCTGCAGAAAAATTAAAGTTGTCCCCCAGGATAGACACCCTGCTCACAAACACATACGTACAGGAGATTTCTTTACTATATGACGTCAGTTTTTTGCCACCAGACATGTGGCAGTGTTTATGATGAAAACCCTGTTTAATGAAACATCCAATAAAGAACTCACAGTTTCCTGTATGACAGACAAGAGGCACCACTGAGCTGGGTGGAGCTGATGAGCTGAGATCTGAGGTAGGGCAGGTAGTGAACCAGTATAACATTAAACCACTGTTCTACATCAGCCTGAGTTGAGGCACTGAGAGCACGAGGCCACACACACTCCAATGTTTGGCTGGCCAGAACTGAGGACAAAACAGGCTCCTGTAGAGAGAAACAGTGATTACTCTATCAGCCATTCCTGACAGAATAAAGGCAAGTAATCTACATGGACAAAAATCTAGGTGAAATAAAAACTGGCCTACCATCTCCAGGTACTGATTGGTCCTACTGTACTTGTCAAGTAGTGTGCAGAGCTGGGAACCATTAACAACTGTGTTCGGTCTGTTCAGAAACTCACCAAGTTCTTCTGGAGAGATGGAGCTCAAGAGCTAGAAAACACAGAAGAAAGACAAAGCATTAACTACAGATAGTGATGTGCTTAACTCATTGGCTTTCCTATAGTGAGCGAAGCACTGAAGCAATTGGTGTTATAGAGCAAACACACCTCTGTCTGTCGGTCATCTGGGATAAGAGACAGGAAGTCTATTAGGTCAGGGAATCCAAAACTGAGGAACAACTGTTTCAGGAACATGTAAAAGCTTCCACCACCATAGCAACTCAGGCCTGCGAAGCAACAGAGGACACTGATGTAAAAGGTCTGTGGTGAATTCAGATTGAGCATCTAGGACACTCCTGACTTACCCTAACCCTAACATTATCAGCCTGAAATCACATCATCTTATCACTGCCTACCTAGTAGCCTGAAACAGCATATAAACACACAAACACACAAACCTTGGCTGGACTGGTACTTGAGATAGTCTTGTATGTAATTGAAAACAGTGATGGACTGTGTTGCAGAGAGGTCACGGTACACATTATCAAGTCCTTTCACTCTGTAAATACAGCAAAAGTGGGAAACAAATTCAAATTCTAAAAGTAACAAAATAATCATTTGCTGTGTTTGTGTTATGAAAAGATGCTCACATCTCTCTGTAGGATTCACAGCCGATGGTCATGGGGATGATCGACAGGGTGTTTGAACCAATACCAGGAAGTAAGATGGAAAGGTAATTATGGAACCACAGGGCAAAGTCCTCTGGGCTGAAATGTTGGAAGTGAGGCACCAGATCTAAGAGTGTTATGTTCAGAATGGTGTCTGAAATTGCTGAAGGAATGCTAGTGAGGTTCATCTGCAATCACAAGGTATCATCCATCAATTAGTATGCACAGAATAATGTCTTTTTTGATAAAAAAAAAAAAGAAAAAAAAAGAAAAAAATTGTGATCTGGTCTTTAGGCAACAGAGATGCTCACTTGTTTTGCAGTCTGGCTGAAGTTTGTGAAGAACATGCCAAGTTGATTGAGATCAAAAGATGCGATCATACTGCTAAACACCTCTCTAATCACTAAGTCATTTTCCAACACTCCTGTATCCGGCTGCAAGATGAACTGAGCCTTCTGCTCAATGGACAGTAAACCAAACACTGCAACCTGCAGGAAAAAAACATTCATATCACATTATGTTTACACCAGGTCTTCAAGTAAAACAAATGGACACTGCTGCAGCAGCTGTCTGTTCTCTTTGTCAAAACCCAGAAACCAACTGTTACTACTACAGTCAGCTGCAACTCCACAAGAAACATAAAGTTGGTGCAATTGGGATGTTACTCACACTAGAGAAATTTGCATTTAAAATCTTCAGCTCTGTCAAGGTGGCATAATTGAAGAAACTGCCAAGGTTCGTTAAAAGCCAGTCATTGCTGCCTGAAGTTGTGGAAACACAGCCACTATCTAGATGGATCCAATATCATTAGTTCAAGCAGGTGAAAACAAATTTAAAACTGTTAGTTTCTTTATTACAACAACTAAAAGTTCACTACGTACCTGGTGAGCCATCTTTTGAGAGGAAAGGAAAGATGAATGAAACAAAGACCAGCTGCTTCTGTTTATCTGTCATGAGTGATTCTTGACTACTGAGAGCTTTCACACTATGTTGGGTAAAAATAGAATAGATTTTTCATCAATTACTTTATGTTCTATATAACACGTCTCAAGTTCTTAAATGTCCATACTTACACAATTTGATAGGTCTCACAGCTGAAGTTGTGGAACTGAGAATGGATAAAAGTCTGTGGACACTGATGATAAAAATAGACTGAGTCTTATCTCGAACCACTCGCTAATAAAAGTGCCATTTATCAGCTGTGCTGTGGTAAAGTTCTTAATTATTACTTCCCCAAGGGCATTAAGTATACTTGGATCAGCCAAGGCAATGCTGAGGTTCTGCAAGAATATGATACATGTAATATACATGTAATTTCCAAAGAATAGAAATGGTTATATTACAGTACCACTGAAAATTCCATACCCTGTTATAAACCTTGTCCAGTGCTTCATTCAGAGGCACATTCAAATTGTCAAAAAAAAGTTTCCAAACTTCTTTTGGGTACTTTATGCCCTCTGTCAGTTCACATATTAGAACTTTTGCTATATCATCACTGGTTAGAACAGCAACCTTGAAACAAACATACACAAAGTAGGAACAATTTTTATGTAGTAAAATATTTAAAGCATCTATGTAATTGAGACAACAATTCAGTAGTTTTCAAGGGAATAAGTGATTGCTCACTGATGAACAGGCATAATCAGTGATACTGAAGTTGCACACTACTGCAGATGCATTTTCATACAAGAACGTAGTCTTAATTGCTTGCCTGTGAAGAAAATAAATAACATAAACCATCATTCTCAAGTTACTTTTTCTGAATTACAATAATGGTTACCACAGCTTACCTGTCTACACCTTTGCATGGGCTTACTGTAACAGTGGCCATGGTTTCAAAAGAATTCATGTTTTTTATACTTGTACTGGGAGAAGCAGTGGTGGTAACAAGAATACTACTAGTGTCAGGTGTGTTGAAAGTGTCGCCAGTGATGATTTTAAAAGCTGTTATGATTTCAGTATTTGCAGTTGGAGAAGCATTGGTGTTAAGATCAGTGTTGGCTGAGGCAGATGTGGTGACAATTGGTTCATCAGAAGTTTCACTGATTATAGAAGAGACAGCTGTGGGGGTAAAGGGGGCATTGTTAGTGGCAGGTGTGTTAACAGTTTCACCGGAAATGTTTTCAAAAGCTGTCATCATTTTAGTATTTGAGGTTAGAAAAGCACTGGTGTTGAAATCGTCATTGGTTGAAGCAATGGTGTTGACATTTGCCCCATCAGAAGTGCTGATTTCAAAGTTTGTATTCGAGGCTGCAGAGGGGGTAATTAGAGAATTGATAGTAACAGGTGTGTTGACAGATTCACTGGAGATGGTTTCAAAAACTGTAATGATTTCAGTATTTGCAGTTGGAGAAGCATTGTTTATAGGGTCAGTGTTGGCTAAGGTAGATGTGGTGAGAATTGCTTCATCAGAAGTTCCTATTTCACTGCTTGTATTAGGGACAGCTGTGGGGGTAAAGGGGGCATTGCTAGTGGCAGGTGTGTTGACAGTTTTACCGGCGATGTTTTTGAAAAATGTGATGATTTCAGTATTTGCAGTTGGAGAAGCATTGGTGTTCAGATCAGTGTTGGCTGAGGCAGATGTGGTGACAATTGGTTCATCAGAAGTTTCACTGATTATAGAAGAGACAGCTGTGGGGGTAAAGGGGGCATTGTTGGTGGCAGGCGTGTTAACAGTTTCACCGGAGATGTTTCCAAAAGCTGTGATGATTTCAGTATTTGAGGTTAGAAAAGCACTGGTGTTGAAATCGTCATTGGTTGAAGCAATGGTGTTGACATTTGCCCCATCAGAAGTGCTGATTTCAAAGTTTGTATTCGAGGCTGCAGAGGGGGTAATTAGAGAATCGATAGTAACAGGTGTGTTGACAGATTCACTGGAGATGGTTTCAAAAACTGTAATGATTTTAGTATTTGCAGTAGGAGAAGCATTGGTTAAAGGGTCAGTGTTGGCTAAGGCAGATGTGGTGAGAATTGGTTCATCAGAAATTCTTATTTCACTGCTTGTAGTAGGGACAGCTGTGGGGGTAAAGGGGGCATTGCTAGTGGAAGGTGTGTTGACAGTTTCACCAGAGATGTTTACAAAAGCTGTGATGATTTCAGTATTTGCAGTTGAAGAAGCATTGGTGTTCAGATCAGTGATGGTTGATGGAGATGTGGTGACAGTTTGTTCATCAGAAGTGCTGATTTCAAAGTTTGTAATTGGGGAAGGAGTGGGCATAACTAGAGAATTGCTAGTAGCAGGTGTTTTGGCAGTTTCCCCAGAGATGATTCCAAAAGTTGTGATTATTTCAGTTTTTGGAGTTGGAGAAACATTGGTGTTAAGATCAGTGTTGGTTGAGGCAGATGTGGTGACATTTGCTCCATTGGAATTACTGATTTCAAAGGTTGTCATTGGGGATGCAGTGGGGGTAACTAGAGAATTGCTAGTGGCAGGTGTGTTGACAGTTTCACTGGAGATGTTTTTAAAAACTGTGATGATTTCATTATTTGTAGTTGGAGAAGCATTGGTTTCAAGATCAGTGTTGGCTGAGGCAGATGTGGTGACAAATGGTTCATCAGAAGTTCCTATTTCACTGCTTGTATTAGGGAAAGCTGTGGAATCAAAAGGGGCATTGCTAGTGGCAGGTGTTTTGACAGTTTTACCAGAGATGTTTTCAAAAGCTGTGATGATTTCAGTATTTGCAGTTGGAGAAGCATTGGTGTTCAGATCAGTGATGGTTGATGGAGATGTGGTGACAGTTTGTTCATCAGAAGTGCTGAATTCAAAGTTTGTCATTGGGGCTGCAGAGGGGGTAATTAGAGAATTGATAGTAACAGGTGTGTTGACAGATTCACTGGAGATGGTTTCAAAAACTGTAATGATTTCAGTATTTGCAGTAGGAGAAGCATTGTTTATAGGGTCAGTGTTGGCTAAGGTAGATGTGGTGAGAATTGCTTTATCAGAAGTTCCTATTTCACTGCTTGTATTAGGGACAGCTGTGGGGGTAAAGGGGGCATTGCTAGTGGCAGGTGTGTTGACAGTTTTACCAGAGATGTTTTCAAAAACTGTGATGATTTCAGTATTTGCAGTTGGAGAAGCATTAGTGTTCAGATCAGTGTTGGCTGAGGCAGATGTGGTGACAATTGGTTCATCAGAAGTTTCACTGATTATAGAAGAGACAGCTGTGGGGGTAAAGGGGGCATTGTTGATGGCAGGTGTGTTAACAGTTTCACCGGAGATGTTTTCAAAAGCTGTGATGATTTCAGTATTTGAGGTTAGAAAAGCACTGGTGTTGAAATCGTCATTGGTTGAAGCAATGGTGTTGACATTTGCCCCATCAGAAGTGCTGATTTCAAAGTTTGTATTCAAGGCTGCAGAGGGGGTAATTAGAGAATTGATAGTAACAGGTGTGTTGACAGATTCACTGGAGATGGTTTCAAAAACTGTAATGATTTTAGTATTTGCAGTAGGAGAAGCATTGGTTGAAGGGTCAGTGTTGGCTAAGGCAGATGTGGTGAGAATTGGTTCATCAGAAATTCTTATTTCACTGCTTGTAGTAGGGACAGCTGTGGGGGTAAAGGGGGCATTGCTAGTGGAAGGTGTGTTGACAGTTTCACCGGAGATGTTTTCAAAAGCTGTGATGATTTCAGTATTTGCAGTTGAAGAAGCATTGGTGTTCAGATCAGTGATGGTTGATGGAGATGTGGTGACAGTTTGTTCATCAGAAGTGCTGATTTCAAAGTTTGTAATTGGGGAAGGAGTGGGCATAACTAGAGAATTGCTAGTAGCAGGTGTTTTGGCAGTTTCCCCAGAGATGATTTCAAAAGTTGTGATTATTTCAGTTTTTGGAGTTGGAGAAACATTGGTGTTAAGATCAGTGTTGGTTGAGGCAGATATGGTGACATTTGCTCCATTGGAATTACTGATTTCAAAGGTTGTCATTGGGGATGCAGTGGGGGTAACTAGAGAATTGCTAGTGGCAGGTGTGTTGACAGTTTCACTGGAGATGTTTTTAAAAACTGTGATGATTTCATTATTTGTAGTTGGAGAAGCATTGGTTTCAAGATCAGTGTTGGCTGAGGCAGATGTGGTGACAAATAGTTCATCAGAAGTTCTTATTTCACTGCTTGTATTAGGGACAGCTGTGGAAGTAAAGGGGGCATTGCTAGTGGCAGGTGTTTTGACAGTTTTACCGGAGATGTTTTCAAAAGCTGTGATGATTTCAGTATTTGCAGTTGGAGAAGCATTGGTGTTCAGATCAGTGTTGGCTGAGGCAGATGTGGTGACAATTGGTTTATCAGAAGTTTCACTGATTATAGAAGAGACAGCTGTGGGGGTAAAGGGGGCATTGTTGGTGGCAGGTGTGTTAACAGTTTCACCGGAGATGTTTTCAAAAGCTGTGATGATTTTAGTATTTGAGGTTAGAAAAGCACTGGTGTTGAAATCGTCATTGGTTGAAGCAATGGTGTTGACATTTGCCCCATCAGAAGTGCTGATTTCAAAGTTTGTATTCGAGGCTGCAGAGGGGGTAATTAGAGAATTGATAGTAAAAGGTGTGTTGACAGATTCACTGGAGATGGTTTCAAAAGCTGTGATGATTTCATTATTTGCAGTTGGAGAAGCATTGGTTTCAAGATCAGTGTTCTTCGATGGAGATGTGGTGACAAATGGTTCATCAGAAGTTCTTATTTCACTGCTTGTAGTAGGGACAGCTGTGGGGGTAAAGGGGGCATTGCTAGTGGAAGGTGTGTTGACAGTTTCACCGGAGATGTTTTCAAAAGCTGTGATGATTTCAGTATTTGCAGTTGGAGAAGCATTGGTGTTCAGATCAGTGTTCTTTGATGGAGATGTGGTGACAGTTGGTTCATCAGAAGTGCTGATTTCAAAGTTTGTAATTGAGGAAGCAGTGGGGGTAACTAAAAAATTGCTAGTGGCAGGTGTGTTGACAGGTTCACAGGAGATGTTTTTAAAACCTGTGATGATTTCATTATTTGCAGTTGGAGAAGCATTGGTTTCAAGATCAAAGTTGGTTGAGGCAATGGCGTTGACATTTGCTCCATCAGAAGTAGTGATTTCAAAGTTTGCATTTGGGGATGCAGTGGGGGTAAATGGGTTATTGCGAGTGGTAGGCGTATTGGCAGTTTCACTGGAGATTATTTCAGTAGCTGTAATGATTTCAGTATTTCTAGTTGGAGAAGCATTGGTTTGAAAGGCAGTGTTGGCTGAGGCAGATGTGGGGAGAATTGGTTCATCAGTTCTTATTTTACTGCTTGTAATAGGGACCGTTGTGGGGGTAAAGGGGGCATTGCTAGTGGCAGGTGTCTTGACAGTTTCACTGGAGTTGTTTTCAAAAGCTGTAATTAGTTCAGTAATTGAGGTTGGAGAAGCATTGGTGTTGAACTCGTCATTGGTTGAAGCAATGGTGTTGACATTTGCCCCGTCAGAAGTGCTGATTTCAAAGTTTGTAATTGGGACTGCAGAGGGGGTAGATTCACTGGAGATGGTTTCAAAAGCTGTAATGATTTCAGTATTTGCAGTAAGAGAAGCATTGGTTTTAGGGTCAGTGTTGGCTGAGGCAGATGTGGTGAGAATTGGTTCATCAGAAGTTCTAATTTCAAAGTTTGTAATTGGGGAAGGATTAGGCTTAACTAGAGACTTGCTAGTGGCAGGTGTTTTGGCAGTTTCGCCAGCGATGATTTCAAAAGTTGTAATGATTTCAGTATTTGCAGTTGGAGAAGCATTGGTGTTAAGATCAGTGATGGTTGATGGAGATGTGGTGACAGTTGGTTCATCAGAAGTACTGATTTCAAAGTTTGTAATTGGGGTAGCAGGTTGGGTAACTAGAGAATTGCTAGTGGCAGGTGTTTTGACAGTTTCACTGGAAATGTTTTTCAAAACTGTAATGATTTCAGTATTTGAGGTTGGAGAAGCATTGGTGTTAAGATCATCATTTGTTGAAGCAATGGTCTTGACATTTGCTATTTCAGAAGTACTGATTTCCAAGTTTGTAATTGGGGATGCAGTAGCGGTAAAGGTGGCATTGCTAGTGTTATTGGCAGGTGTTTTGGCTGTTTCAGTGGAGATGTTCTTAAACTCTGTTATGATTTCAGTATATGGGGTTGGAAAAACGTTGGGAATAAGTTCATCATTGGTTGAAGCAATGGTGTTGACATTTGCCCCAGTATAAGTGCTGATTTCAAAGTTTGTCATTGGGGATGCAGAGGGGGTAACTAGAGAATTGCTATTCGCAGATGTGTTGGCAGTTTCACCAGAGATGTTTTTAAAAGCTGTAATGCTTTCAGTATTTGCAGTAGGAGAAGCATTTGTATTAAGATTCAACTTGGTTGAGGCAATGGAGTTGACATTTGCCCCATCAGAAGTAGTTATTTCAAAGTTTGCATTTGGAGATGCAGTGGGGGGAAATAGGTCTTTGCTAGTGGAAGGCGTATTGGCAGTTTCACTGGCGATTATTTCAAAATCTGTGATGATTTCAGTATTGGCAGTTAGAGAAGCATTGGTGTTAAGACTACTGTTGGTTGTAGCAATTGTTTTGATGTTTGCTCTATCAGAAGTACTGATTTCAAAGTTTGTAATCGGGGATATAGTGGGGGTCACTAGAGAATTGCTAGTGGAAGGTGTGTTGACAGTTTCACTGGAGATGTTTTCAAAGGCTGTGATGATTTCAGTGTTGGCAGTTGGAGAAACATTGGAAATAAGCACAGTGTTGGTAGTGGTACTGGTGCTGGTGTTGATGATGCCAAGATTCAGCATATCTAATTTAAACTTGATTTGTTGTGAAACCCAGAACTGAACTACCGAAGAGTTCTCAAACAGCTTTAAGTCAGCCACATTTACTCCGATCAGATCTTGAACAGTTCTTACATTCAAAGCCTATCAAAAACACACACACAATGGATTTAATTTCTTAGATTTAACCAGTTATTCTCATATTTTTATATATTATTCTAAATGTATATAATAAATTAATTTATTTTCATATTGTTTTTCATACTTTAAGAACAGCAGGATTCAGACTAGAGAATGTTGTGATGTCCATGTTGATATTATGAGTCGAAAGAGCTTGTATGTCCTCAACAGGAGCACCACCTAAAACATATATTTTAAAAACTAAAAGCTTCGATCCAAAAGGAACTTAAACATAACACAAACAATGAAATATAATACAAACATAACATGTTAAGAATGTCTGAGGAAAGATAAAGTGTCTCTGAGCATTTTCAGCCTTCAGAATAAACTTTGGTAATGTTACTCCTAGTCAAATCTTTGACTGATATTTATCTTTCCTCAGTTTTTCTGTTACCAATTTAAGTATTATCCTTTTACATAATAGCTATCCCCAAGCTATTCCCTGTAGCATAACATTTAATGTAGCCTGAAATAATATTATTTGAGCTAGAACAGCCTTAATGTCCCCTTGAACCAGTCTTGTGATTTGAGAAATTGATGCACAACAGGAACTTTTTTGTTTTGTGAATTTTATATGAATGATTAAAAATTCCTGCCAAATAAAATTAATTAGCCCAACTATATAGCCTGCAATGGGCACTGGCTACCTAAATCCTTGTGTTGTAAAGACAAAATTATATGTGCATGTATAAATGATTAGGTGGTGTGGCATGGATGCAGGTGTTGGTCAATATTTAATTGTTTTGGGAGATTATATCTAAAAGTTCAAAATGTTGCTTATGTATTGGCAAATGTTTTACCCAGGTAAGGAATCATGAGCTGGTAGTATGTTGTGGCACTGCTGTGAAAGTTGCTAAATGAATACTTGACAATGGTGTACAGAGTAGATTTCTGTTTAAAGGAACATGAGGACAGATCTGGAGACAGGACCATCCTGCAAAGAGGAAAATTAAACATTGAAATTCAGATTATACTTTATTTTGTTTGTCCATGTTTGTGTATGTATGTAGGTACATGTGAGCAGGCACTTACATTAAGTTCTCAGGAGTGATATTTTCCAGTATACTGATGTCTAATGTACAGATGTAGGAACCAATGACATTTATTTCAGCACTTCCCAGAGAGTGATCACCCATGCTCAGATACCTCATAATTACAGCTTTTCCCTAAAAAAATGCACAAGCATTTTTGTAGCAAGCACAACAGTATCGGAGACATAAAAATGTCAGCTAGTATGCTTGATGTATAACTGGTTAAAAACATTTATGAAATAATTCAGTTTTAAATAAACACTAGACCTGAAGCTCCACTTGCTTTCTAAAAAATACCTTCACATACATTTCCACCTCTATTGTCAGTGATAACATTTTTATCATCATGGTTGTGTACATCAATTGTCTGCACAAAACATAGTTTTTTAGTAAATTTCAGTCTCTCTGAGGGGATTAAACATGCTCTTTGTCTTTTAGTCATAAAAAAGTCTCTCTCTCTTTCTCTCTCTCTCTCTCTCTCTCTCTCTCTCTCTCTCTCTCTCTCTCTCTCTCTACATCTCTATGTCTATTCGATAAAAGATCACAAATACTCTCCCTCAACCTTACCTTTATTTACATGTATTTCTGTCTTTCTATTATGGATAAAAGATTCTAAAATAAAACATGTGGTCTTTCTTGCTACCATAAGTAGCACTTACTTATTACAGATTTATGGTCCCTTTTTACTGTTTTTTGTATATAATAAAATTTGATAATAATCAGTCAGCACCAAACTACTTCACCTCTCTCTCTCTCTCTCTCACTCACACACACACACACACACACCCCTTCATTACCTTTTCTGTTTTCCATTGTCCATCATTTACATCCATCAAAGAGGACAGTGTGTCAATCGTAGTAATGTTCCACTTGCTAATGTCATCAATTGTGGCCACACGAGAAGTTGAACCCAGTAGTTGCAGCACATCATCATTAAGGCCTGATGGGTGTATCTAGATATGCACACAAAATAAATTAACATTAACAATTTATAATATACCAACCCACAAACCCTGTTTGACAGTGGGATGCCATGTAAGAATCATATTCAACCTTTTAGCCTTCATAACTGCTTTTTGGACTCACAGCTGAAAATTCCCTACCTATATTTAAATGTTAACAGTTCCTGAAAAAGGTGGGCTACTGTCAGGCTGACGACGCGGAAGCGGAAATAACTCGAGCATTGTCTTTATTCACACAAAACAGTTCAACAAATAAACACTCACTGCTGCCGAGGCGAGAAAACAAACAAGGAATATCCGCTCGAGACGAGTAATCCAAAAATGAAACCTAGAGTCCGAAATGAAAGTAAACAGCAGCGGCTAAGAGTGATCCAGAAGGAACAGAACCAGGATACAAAACCAGCGGGGAATGCTGGCGGTCGAGCAGCCACGGATATCACCAGCATGACAATACAAGAACCGACAGCCTGTGACTCGAGAACGTGAGTCTATATAGTCTGAATCCTAACGAGTCACAGCTGTCGGTGATCGGGCAGGCACGGGATAATGAGGCACCATGAGAGCTACTGAGGGGGGCGTGGCAGGGTGCATCTCTGACAGCGGCCGAGGAAGGCGTGGCAGGGTGCATCTCTGACAGCGGCCGAGGGGGGCGTGGCAGGGGAATCCCTGACAGCTACATACACAATTTTAATATATTTGAAAAGAAGACACTTTGAGCTTCTCCAATAATTTTATCTGTTAAAAATATGTTAGTTTTCTCTTTGACGGAGGAGATCCTTGAATATTATATTATCAAACCTCCCCTTTATCTCCAAGATTTTAGAGAAAATTGTAGCACAGCAGTTATGCTACTTAGGAATAAAACATTTTAAATGTATCAGACAGGATTTGGGCCTCATCATAGCACAGAGACGGTGCTAGTTAAAGGGGTAAATTACTGTTATTGGACTCTGATTAGGGTTTTGTTCCTTTACTTGTTTTGCTCAACCTCAGTGCAGCTTATCACACCATTGATCATAATCTCCTGCTTACTGGACTGGAGAACGTTGTGGGACTAAAGGGAACAGCTCTCTTACCTTAGGTCTTATTTCACTGATCGCTATCAGTTAGTAAATGGTAAGGTCTCCACACTCTCTGAGGTAAAGTTTCCGCAAGAATCTGTCTTAGGCCCACTGCTTATTTTTATTTTTTTTTTTAATAAACATGGTATTAGCTACTATTGCTTTGTTAATGATACACAGTTGTATTTTCCCATTCAGGAACTTGACGCTCTGAACCACGTGTGAAATCTGGCCAATAGGCAAGTTATGACGTCATAGGCGGGCGATGTCGCAACGACCAGGAGTTACAAAATGGCTGCGTGGTGGTAGCGACACTGGCTTCTGCTTGTTCAGGTAAGCGCTTTGTGTGTGAGTCTGTACAAGTAATGGCTGGCAAACAAAAATATCGACTTTGTGTTCATCCGTGTCCCCATTTCATTATGGGGAAGGATACACACAATCGGTGGGTTGTTAGGGCTAGGGAGTGCGGCTATGGGGAGGAGATGCTAGCTAGCTATCCCACCCCTAGCGTAGCATCTTTGCTAAAGGCCCTGGTGTTCCCTATGAAGCCATTGTGTGCTACTTAGCCGTTAGTGTGGAAGGCTTATGCGGCAGCAGGTCAAGCTGCGGGTTGCCTCCACACCATGGGTGTGTTGCAGGCATACCAAGCTGACTTGCTGCGGGATTTGGATGAGGGACTTAGCTCCAGGGCTGACGATGTTAAGGAGTTGCGTCGCACTGCAGACCTAACCCTTAGGGCGACCAAGCGCACGGCGCGGGCTGTCGGTCGGTCCATGCCAGCCCTGGTAGCCACAGAAAGGCATCTGTGGCCCACCTTGTCAGATATACCTGACAAGGATCTAGCCGTGCTGCTGCATTCTCCGATGGCTCCTCTTTGTTCGGCGAAGCTGTAACGGCGGTTGTCGACAGGTTCCAGGAGTTTAAAAGGCAGCATTTCAGCGGTACCTCCCTCGCCGCTCCCAGGGGGCCGTTCAGTGGCGGCCCCAGCCTGGTCAAGTCAAGTCAAGTCAAGTTTATTTCTATAGCGATTTTCACAACAGACATTGTCTCAAAGCAGCTTTACAGAAATCAACAGTCAAGGTGAATGGTGTGTATTTATCCCTGATGAGCAAGCTGTGGCAACTGTGGCAAGGAAAAACTCCTTTAGATGTTATGAGGGAGAAACCATGAGAGGAACCAGACTCAAAAGGGGAACCCATCCTCATTTGGGTGACATCAAGAGTTTGATCATAAATCTTTCAACAATACAGAACACTGGAGAGTGAGAACTAAAATGAGTACTGGAGTATAAGATTATAAGTAATGTTCTTTCTACAGTCTTATACAGTCTTTATGGTTATAAAACTAGGAGCTACTGAGCAACTCATAAAATAGCTCAACATTTGTGATCATCACAGATCCAACACCAGCTTCTCCATGCCAGAGCCTTTAAACACTCCAGGAGGTCCAGTGTCAAAACTCCACACATGTAGTGGGATCCAATTGGCACTGGTATGTCCCTAGATGATTTGGGATGTTTGCAAGTTTGTCATCTACTTCTTTAAAAGTCCATAATCTTCATGAGGTGGGACGTGACTGGAGCTGGCCAAACCTCAGGATGCCTCAGGATGGGGAGAGAAAAAGAAGCAGTTGAGAAAAAATAGCATAGCTGCTGTTCATGATATTAACAGCACAAGTTGATAATGTGCATGTGATCAGATCCTTCCAGGCAATGTCTCCCTCCACCTCTGCCCGAAAGATCACTGCGGATGGGGAGGCCCGCCGCATCTCAGGAGCCCCTGATGGCTGCAGGGTGCTGCTCTAGCTGATCAGAGATAGGAGGCCGGCTTGTTAGCCCTGCCACGGGATGTGTTTCAGGGCGCAGCCTCCCTCCAGCGGTCTGCACCCTCTACCTCTGTCCAAAAGATCACTGCAGATGGGGGAGGCCCACCGCCTCTCAGGAGGCTTTAATGGTTGGGCACCGCTCCAGCCGCTCTAAATGGGTTGTAGGACAACCCCGAGGGGTTGGTTCCCTTGAGGGATGTGTCCCACCGTGGTGGGACCCGAGCAGGCTCTGGTCCTGAAACAGGAGGTGCATGCTCTCCTGAGAAAAAGGGCCATCATGGTGGTTCCCCCCTCGGTCAGAGAGTCAGGCTACTACAGCCTGTACTTTGTTGTCCTGAAGAAGGAAGGTGGGTTGCGTCTGATCCTAGATCTCCACTCCCTGAACCACTCACTCATGAGGCTCAGGTGAGGGGGCACCCTGTGTTGGTCCGTACGGATAATACTGCAGTGGTCTCTTATATCAACCACCAGGGGGGTCTCCAGTCTTGTCCCTCATACAAGCTGGCACCAGAGTTCCTTCTGTGGTCCCAGGGGAACCTCCTCTCACTGAGAGCTGTTCATATCCCGGGACAGTTAAATTGGAAATCAGATACCCTCTCTAAACAAAGGCCGAGGTCTGGGGAATGGAGACTCCACCCCGAGGTGGTGGAAAAGATATGGCGGAGGTTTTACAGAGCCCAGGTGTATCTGTTTGCGACTCAGGTGACTTTGCACTGTCCCGTCTGGTTCTTTCTCTCTCACCCAGCCAGGTTAGGGCTGAATGGCATGGTGCAGACGTGTCTGGGGCTACGTCTGTACGCCTTCCCCACGATCGCACTGCTTTTGGGAGTTCTGGAGTGAGTTTGCTGGGAGGGGGCCCATGTCCTCCTGGTAGCACCTTAATAGCCGGGCAAATCATGGTTTGTGGACCTGGTGTCTCTCCTTGAGGGACCTTCTTGGGGAATTCCTCCCAGGAGGGATCACCTCTTGCAGGCAGGGGGGACCCCCACCTGGAATTGAAAAGGCTGTGGCTGTGGCCCCTGAGGGGAAACAGTTTGTAGCAGCTGGTCTCTCCGCTGAGGTAGTGGAGACCATCCTCCATTCCAGAGCTCCCTCCACGAGGAGGTCATACGCTGCAAGGTGGCGGTTGTTCATGACTTGGTGTTAAACCAGGTTGGTTCAGTTCTGGAGTTTTTACAGGAACAGTTTGCCACAGGGTTGACTCCTTCAACCCTGAAGGTTTACGTGTACGCTATCGCAGCTTATGTTACCCAGCCTGCAGTGCAGTCACTGGGTAGACTAGGACCACATGCAGCTAGAAGCAAACTTTCCGATTACGTAGCATCTCTGGATGGTGTTTCTGTTTCAGCATGTACAGCAGTCAAAGACCTTGGTGTTATTATTGACCCTAGTCTTTCCTTTGAGGCTCACATGAATAATATCACCAGGATCGCCTTCTTTCACCTTAGAAATATTGCTAAAATTAGAAATATGATTTCGTTACAGGATGCAGAAAAACTAGTTCATGCTTTTGTTACTTCTTGATTAGACTACTATAACGCCTTACTGTCTGGGTGTGCAAATAAGTGCAGAAATAAGCTTAAGTTAGTTCAGAATGCAGCAGCAAGAGATCTCACTTGATCCAGAGGTGGCAAAAGTACACACTTCCTTTACTTAAGTAGAAGTACAGATACTCATGGTTTAAAATACTCGGGTAAAAGTTGAAGTACTGATTAAACTTTTTTACTCAAGTGAAAGTAAAGAAGTCTTGGCTCTGACATGTACTTAAGTAAAAAGTAGTTTGTGTCGCCATTATGAGGGAAAAACCCACAAAACGCCACCTAGAGGGTTAATTGTGTAAAACATGGCGGATTTTGTGTTTGATTTGAGACTTGGCGCATAAATAAAACAAAAGTTTACTGATTAAAATATTTTTATCGGGAGTTTATTTATTTATTTTATATCTAAGTAAAGAAAGGACGTCGTGGATAAATGTATTTTTTCCCGAAGGTTTTAATTTCGCCTCTTTTATATTTAGATATTTATTAATGTATTTACATTTTTTATAAAAATGGTAAAAACAGAAATGCGCGCTGAATTGATAGCGCGTTAATAAAACTTAGTGCCATTTACAATAATTTTTATTTTGACAGCCAAATATATATATATATATATATATATATATATATATATATATATATATATATATATATATATATATATATATAATACAAAACAAATAAAAATGTTGTATCCAGGCTGAAGATCCACATATAGAACACAAGCAGAGAAAAGATGATGATGATCATGAATGTGTCTGTTCTCAGTCATGTTTACATCACTGACTCCCTCTGTCTCATCCACGTTAACCCCAAACTTCTTACTGCCTTCTGCCTGCTCATTTTAAGCTTCATAAACTAGTCTACATCTGTGGTGAGTGAGAGTCAGGACTTTATACACCAGCGGATTGAAAAAGATGCGCAGTAACAGGAAATTGGTTGTTCGGCTGAAATCGACGCGCAGTGAGAAAAAAATAATAATAAAAATTTCACCAAATCAATGGATTAAAACTAAAGTAACGAGCCGGTTTTGAAAATGTAAGAAGTAAAAAGTACAGATATTTGTGTAAAAATGTAATGAGTAAAAGTAAAAAGTTGTCTGGAAAATAAATAGTGGAGTAAAGTACTGATACCAGAAAAATCTACTTAAGTACAGTAACAAAGTATTTGTACTCCGTTACTTCCCACCTCTAACTAGATCTAGGAAATATGACCACATCTCCCCTGTTTTAGTCAGTCTACACTGGCTCCCAATCAAATCTTGCATTGATTATAAAATACTACTACTGACGTATAAAGCACTTAACGGTCTCGCACCGCAGTATCTGAGTGAACTTCTGTACCAGTAAGATCCTCCACGCCTACTTAGATCAAATGGTGCTGGCTATCTGTTGGTTCCTCAAATAATGAAGACTACAGCAGGGGGCAGATCTTTCTCTTATAAAGCCCCACAGTTATGGAACAACCTTCAATCAGTGTTCGGGACTCAGACACAGTCTCAGTGTTCAAGTTGAGGTTGAAAACATTTATTCAGTCAAACCTTTAATCAGTAGATTTTTTTTCTTAGGTAAAGGCTCATATCTGGAGGGAACATGGATATAGAGTGTTTGGTGAACTGGGCTATTTGTATGCTGTCGTCCCCTCACATTCACACGTTCACTCAGGTTTGTTGATGGTGGTATGGTGGGTCGTCTCTTATCCCAGAGATCCCTCATGTCTGTGTTACCTTCTGGTTCTCCCTTTTATTTATGCTGCCATAGCGAGTCTTGCCAGAGTCCAAACTGCACAGTGACATTAACTTCATACAACAATAAGGACACCTAATAATCCATATCCTTCTCTTCCTGTCACCCCCTTCTCTCTCTCTCTCTCTCTCTCTCTCTCTGT
The DNA here is from genome assembly GCF_014805685.1 of Silurus meridionalis. NCBI lineage: Eukaryota > Metazoa > Chordata > Actinopteri > Siluriformes > Siluridae > Silurus > Silurus meridionalis. Next base: position 35,991,081 of record NC_060884.1, on the reverse strand, counting down.
CGAGTTAAACTTGCTCCTGAGGCTCAAGTGACCATTGTTCCTGCTCCTCTCCCCTCCGTGGATCTTCCCACTTCGTCCAGGCCTGCCTCTGGATAGTGTTCTCTTCCACTGGAGGCCACTCTGTGCAGCTTGGGACGGTTTCTCATCAACACTTTGGGTGGTTCCATGAAATTCCAGAGTAAGAATGGGTGCTTTGAGGATGGATTGGACTGTAGTTAATGCCAACAGTCTCCTACACTGACTCAGGACTACAGTTTTCTTCTGATCACCATCACTGTACCCCGCAACATTGTATATTCAATTCAATTCAATTCATTTTTATTTGTATAGCGCTTTTAACAATGAACATTGTCTCAAAGCAGCTTTACACAGATAATGTGGTCATTAAATGTAAATATGTTCTTTGTAAGTATGTTTGTCCCCGATGAGCAACTGTGGCAAGGAAAAACTCCCCGAGATATATATCGGCTTCAAATGGACATTCGGTGCAACCCAGATGAGGATGGGTTCCCTCTAGAGTCTGGTTCCTCTCAAGGTTTCTTCCTTATGCCATCTTGGGGAGTTTTTCCTTTTAATGTACTTTTAATCACCACATTATATGTTTAAAGCTGCTTTAAAACAATGTTCATTGTTAAAAGCGCTATACAAATAAAAATGAATTTATTTTAATTTAATTTAATAGACTTGGCTGTTGTGTTGGCGGCTCTGTCCGAGCCCTTCTTCGAGCCCCTGGCCAAGGTGGCCTTTAGGTACCTGTCGGTGAAGACCGCTTTCCTCATGTCGATTTTCTACCTGAAGAGGATCGGGGATCTACAGGCTCTGTCTGTCCGTCTCGCCTGGAGTTGGCATGACCAGCGTGTTTTTTTACACGAAACCTGGGTATGTACCTAAGGTGCCTACAGCTCCCGCACGACCTGTCATGCTGCAGGCGTTTTGTCCTCCTCCGTTCCTAGCCCCCGACCAGGAGAAGCAGAACCGGCTGTGACATTTATCTCCACAGGATGGCTGCATCCCTGTGCCACACTCCCTGCGTCCCTGTGACTTCGGTAATAGTCAGTGCTGTTTATATTCCACCTAAAGCGGACATGGACACTGCAGTATTGGACTTACATGAGACACTAACGCAACACCAAACACAGCATCGGGACGCTGCGCTCATTGTGGTAGGAGATTTCAACAGTGCCAACCTCAAGCGCGCATTCCCGAACTTTTATCAGCACATCACCTGCCCCACCAGGGGCGAAAGAACACTGGACCACTGCTATACAACATTCAAGAACAGCTACAAGGCACAACCACGTCCACCGTTTGGGAAATCGGACCATGCTGCAAACAAAGGCTGAAACAGGACGCTCCGTTCAGAGGGAGGTCGTGCGCTGTACTGACCAATCGGTGGCCGCTCTGCAGGACGCTTTAGATGATGCAGACTGGGACATGTTTCGGCGCAGCTCCAATGACGTCATGTCAACAACCAAAGAAACGGGAACTACACAAAGATGCTGTTTGTGGACTACAGCTCAGCATTTAACACTATAATTCCCTCCACACTCACCTCTAAGTTGGAGGTCCTGGGACAGCCTGCCGCTGTGTCAATGGATCTCTAACTTCCTGACTGACAGACCACAAGCTGTACGGGTGGGAAAACACACCTCATCCACCCTCACCCTCAGCACTGGAGCTCCCCAGGGTTGTGTTCTGAGCCCCCTGCTGTACTCATTGTACATGTATGACTGTGTGGCCACTTCCAAATCCACAACCATCATCAAGTTTGCTGACGACACTGTTGTGGTGGGCCGGATCTCCAACAACGACGAGACGGCCTACCTTCAGGAAGTTAAAAACCTGGAGAGATGGTGCCAGGCGAACAACCTTGTCCTAAACGTCAGCAAGACTAAGGAGTTGATCGTGGACTTCAGCACGAAGCAGGAGCGGTCATACCAAGCGCTAAACATCAACGGGACCCCAGTGGAGAGAGTGGAGAGTTTCCGGTACCTTGGTGTTTACATCACACAGGACCTGTCTTGGTCCTATCACATCAACACCCTGGTGAAGAAGGCCCAGCAGCGTCTGTACCACCTGAGATGCTTTAGGGACTTTAAACTACCCTCTCAGGTGCTAAAGACTTTTTACACCTGCACCATTAAGAGTGTTCTGATGGGTAGCATCACTTCCTGGTTCGGGAACAGCACCATGCAGGACAGGCGAGCCCTCCAGAGGGTGGTGCGTTCAGCTGAACGCACCATCCACACCGAGCTCCCTAACCTGCAGGACATCTACAGCACGCGGTGCCGGACCAGAGCCAGGAAGATTGTGAAGGACCTTAGCCATCCCAATAATGGACTCTTTTCTCTGTTGCGTTCAGGGAAACGCTTCTGCTCCCTGAAAGCAAACACAGAGAGAATGAGGAGGAGCTTCTTCCCGCAGGCCATTCAGAGTTTAAACCAGGAAACACCCAGGATCTAAAAACTGGTCCACTCTCTCCATCCATCATTAGACCTTTTTTCCCTGCACATATCACACTTTTCGTGCTACGACACTTTAGACACTGAACTTGCACAGCACAGTGCACTTTACATTTCATATTTTTTATATTCTTATTTTTTATACCACACCATTCCACACAAGGACACTTTACACCATACCTTACTGCACACGGACACTTATGGACACTTTACACCACACCAGACCGCACACGGTCACATATATATGTATATCTTTATATCCTCATATAGTTTTTTATACTTTATTTATCTGCCTTATTTTTCTTATTATTTTTTTTATATTTTGTTATTATATATATATTTTTTTATTCTCCTTTTCACCCCATTTTATTCCCTCATGCCGGACCGTCGTAAAAAGCATTTCACTGCATGTTGTACCCTGTATGTATGTGTATGTGACAAATAAAATTTTATTTTATTTTATTTGATTTCTCTTTGTAGAAGCCAGTGACACTACCACCACGCAGCCATTTTGTAGCTCCTGGTTGTTGCGACATCGCCAGCAGATGACATCACGAATTGCCTATTGATCAGATTTCACACATGGTTCAGCGCGTGGACAACGCAGGGGCGTACCCGAAAGCATTGCTAGGCAGCGTCTCTTTCCCTCGGGGAACAAGGGTTACATATGTAGCATATCAGCTTAACAATTTTGAGAAGTGTGTAAAGGACACTAGACAGTGGATGCTTGATAACTACCTTCTGCTCAACTCAGATAAGACAGAAGTACTTTTACTAGGACCACATGCATCTAGAAGTAAACTTTCTGATTAAGTAGCATCTCTTGATGGTGTTTCTGTCTCAGTGTGTACAACAGTCAAAGACCTTGGTGTGATTATTGACCCGAGTCTTTCCTTAATAATATTACCAGGATTGTCTTCTTTCACCTTAGAAATATTGCTAAAATTTGAAATATGATGTCATTACAGGGTGCAGAAAAACTAGTCCATGCTTTTTTTACATCTAGATAAGACTACTGTAATGCTTTGCTGTAGCCCCTTGTGGCGAAAGCCCCGTAACTGCTGCTGCACCAGGGCCTAGGGAGCGTGAGCCCCAAGCTCACACTGCATACCAGAGGTCCACTAATGATATAAACACCCCAGAGAATCCCTGCTCGGCCAAATTGTACCGGGAGAAGCCCTGCTCGTCTAAAACTGGCCCAGAGAAGCTCTGCTTGTCTGAACCGGACCCAGTTAAATCAGATGAAACTGGAAAATTAACAGTGGACTCTGGAGCAGTGTTGGAGCTGCCTGCGCTGGTAGAGGCAGGCACAGGTGTGCAGAGCTGTCGCCAGGAGACACTGGTCATTACACCAGTTCAAGGAAATGGGGAAGACGTGGAGATGGAAGATGAGCCCCTGTTTAAAATACCTATTAAGAGAAAGAAGCGAGGTAAGGGACAAGAAAAAAGCAAGCTAAAAAAGAGTTAAAGGTAATGAAATAGAGTTAGACATCAAAGATACAATGTCAGACGTCAGAATCACTGGAGGAACCGTTGAACATGTTCTATAGCGCTAAAGAGTTTTTAAGATCCACCAAATAGCAAAAGAATGTATCAGTATAAGATTTTTTCCCAGACCGGAAACAGTTTGTTTATGATATAAAGCATTTTAGAAGAGAAGGGGCTTTTACAGACCAAGAAATTGTTAGATCAAAAAAGCTGATAACAAAGGTCAATAGGGAGAACTCTGATGAAGACTGATAGTGTGGTGGTTTTTACTTTGAGAGCTTTTTTTAGCATTTGTTTGTTTTGGTTGTATTTCATTTTAATAAATGGGCTTCAGGTTGCGAGCCTTAACATGATTGAAACGAGGGAATACAGAAGAAAAACAAAACTATATGAGTTTATTAAACAGTAACATTTAGATGTTGTTATGCTACAGGAGATCCACAGCAACAGCAGTAATGCTGATGATTGGATGAAGGAGTGGGACGGGATGGTGATTTTAAGCTACGTCACTTGGTGTTGCCTTGCTTTTTACTCACAAATTTATTCCTGTTTCTTACACAGTGGAAGAACTTTTAAATGGGAGGCTTTTGAAAGTAAATGCATTTTATGAGAATAAGGTTTTTGTTTTTATCTGTGTGTATGCTCCCACCAGTGCAGTGGAGAGTTTTTTACACAAACTCAATAATGTAATTTTAAACTGCAGCACTGCAGAGTTTTTAGTTTTGGGAGGTGATTTTAATTGTACAGCACTCAATTTAGACAGTAACCATGCAGAACCTCATTTAGCTTTCCTTAAGTGCATGTGGGGGATGGTGGAGGCCCACAATCTATGTGACATTTGGAGAAATCTAAATAAGAAACAGAGACAGTACACATGGGCCCACAGCATAGACAACACGCTCTCTTTGGCAAGATTAGATTGCTTAATTTATTTTATTGTTTTAAGAATCAAATGACTTTTTTTTACAAAGTGTTTGATTTTTCCAGTAGGCATCTCGGATCACTGTGTGGTTCCGTGCTCTATAAGAAAAAAGAACATAAAACCTAGGAGTGCCTACCGCACCTTTAGAATATGCTAATTTTAGTTAAACTCCAGAATTGGGAGGCCACAGGACATCGAGGGCATATTGAAGCCCACAAAAAGAAAAAATAAATGACCTGCTGGACACTACAGCACAGGGGGCGCTGGTCCGCTCATGCTTTAAATGCGCTACCGAGATGGATGGAACAGAAAAGATTCATGCATGCTATGTGAACAAAATCAGGGGATCTTGTGTCAGAGCCCAATGAAATTCGCAAGCAGACAGTCAGCTTTTTCTCGAAGCTGTATAGCAGTGAGTGTTTAGGGGCACAGGTAGTGGAGGAGAGCTTCCTCAAAGACCTGCCTAAGCTCCCAGAGTCAGTGGCCAGAGAATTGGACAGGGAGCTGACACTAGCTCTCCTTTCTTTCTAAATCTCTGGAACGCACTGTCCAACTGTCTGTCTTTTTCTCACAGAACAACCTCCATGATCCTAACCAGTCTGGATTCAAAGGTGGCACATTCCACAGAGACAGCCCTTTTGGCTGTTTCTGAGAAACTGCATGCTGCTCGGTCAGCCAAGCTGTAATCTGTTCTTATCTTCCTGGACCTTTTAGCAGCATTTGACACAGTTAACCACAAGACACTTTTGTCAACCCTCATGAGCCTCGGTATCTGTGGAACAGAATGGGTAGGTTTGCTTCCTAACTGGAAGGTCGCTCATACCAAGTAACATAGAGGGGATCCACATCTGCTTCATGCAGACTCACCACTGGTGTCCCACAAGGCTCGGTACTTGGTCCCCTCCTTTTCTCCCTCTATACCCACTCCATAGGTGAAGTCATATCCTCACATGGGTTTTCTTATCACTGCTATGCAGATGACACTCAACTCATCTTTTCTTTCCCTCCATCAGATACCACAGCTTCCGCTCGGATCTCAGCATGCTTAACAGACATATCTTCATGGATGATTGCTCACCAACTAAAACTCAACCCCAGCTAAACAGAACTGCTGGTCATCCCAGGTGATTCATCTCCAGGTCAAGATCTCCAAATAACACTTCATGACTCTCTGCTCTCCCCTTCAGCCACTGCTCGTAACCTTGGGGTAACTATGGACAATGAACTGTCCTTCTTTCCACATGTCGCTAATGTTGCTCGTTCTTGTCAATTTCTTCTCTATAACATCCGAAGGATTTGACCATTTCTGTTCACACAGGCTGCCCAGGTACTTGTTCAGCCTCTTGTCATTTCAAGACTTGACTACTGCAACTCTCTGCTGGCAGGTCTTCCCCTAAACGCTATTCATCCATGGCAAATGATCCAAAATGCAGCTGCACGACTTGTGTTCAATCTGCCCAAGTTCTCCCACACCATCCCACTGCTGCGCTTCCTTCATTGGCTTCCAGTAACTGCACGTATCAGATTTAAAACACTGATGCTTGCCTACAAGGCCAAAAATAGACCAGCACCATCTTACCTCAGTGACCTCATAATATCTCGCACTGCACCACGCTGTCTGAAATCCTCCAGCACTGCTCGACTGGTACCACCTTCTCTCAGAATGAGAGGTTAGTACACTTAAAGGCTCTTCTCTGTTCTGGCACCGTGGTGGTGGAATGAACTTATAGATGTCCGTACAGCAGAGTCCCGGACTATCTTCAAGTGACGACTTCAAACCTACCTCTTCCTGAAATACTTAAATTAGCACTTTCCAAGTTTGTAGAATTCAAGAGTTATATTTATATTAAGTTTGTAATCTTGCGTACCAGTGTAAATTTGTTCATTACTAGAGACTCAAAGCACTTTTGTACGTCGCTCTGGATAAGGGCTTCTGCTAAATGCCACAAATGTAAATGTAAATGTAGCTGAGCTTCAGGAGGCTCTCTAAGTCATAGAGAACGGGCGGGCACCAGATATAGATGGTCTCCCTGTCGAGTTTTTCAAGGCATTCTGGGAAACTATAGGGCAGGATGTGCTAGAGGTCCTACAGTACAGTGTGAGAGGGGGTCAGCTCCCATCATGCTGCAGGAAAGCAGTCCTGACACTGCTGCCAAAAAGGGAGACCTGACCCACCTGAAAAACTGGCGCATAGTGTCACAACTGGGCACTGACTGCAAGCTGCTGTCAAAAGCTTTAGCCCTTGAGACTGTTGAAGGTGATGGAGATCATTCACTATGACCAGATGTACTGTGTGCCTGACCCAGGTTGATTTTTGATAACACTTACCTAATTTGTGACATTTTGGACATCTCTCCAAGCTATTGGGCTTCAAACTGGTTTGATTTTCCTAGACCAGGAAAAAACTTTTAACCGGTTTGAGCATGAATGTTTGTGGAAGGTGCTGGAAAGCTTTGGATTCAACCCTGGTTTCATAGCCATGATCAAGGTGCTGTACAGTGAAGCTGAGAGTGTACTGAGGTTAATGGCTTTTTTTGTGCCCCTGTTAGCGTGTACAGAGGGATCAGGCAGGGCTGTTCACTGCCAGGAATGCTGTACACTCTAGCAATTGAACCTCTTTTAATCATTCTAGGAAGTTGTCGTTCTGGTTTTAATATTTCACACGCCGATGCTTAACTTTACCTGTCAGCATATGCAGACGGCTTGACAGTAATGGTGGGATCCCAGTTTGATGTAAATATTTTAAGTGATGTTTTAAGAAACTTCAAAATTTTATCTTCAGCAAAAGAACACTGGGGAAAGTGAACAGTGAAGCAGTTTTAGTTGGGGAGTGGGGAGGTGGGGAGCCGACACTCCTAGAAGGCTTGGTGTGGAAAAAAGGCAGTTTTAAATACTTGGGTGTCTACCTGGGGAGTAATGAGTTTTTCAGAACCTGTTAGCAAACATCCAGGCCCTGCTCGTTGACTTCTTCTGGGATGGTCTGCACTTAAATCTGCAGAGTGTCCTCTATCTGCCCAAGGAGGAAGGAGGCCATGGATGGTTTATCTCACCAGCAGAATTGCAGCCTTTCGCCTCTAGTTTATCCAGAGACTCTTAACCGTGCCCATGAACTTGGTATAGAGGACAGCAGCCAGTGGACTTTTGCACATGTCAGTAGCACACTGAATGTTACTGGATTTACTGTGGACTTTTAAAAATAATGACTTTTTTAAAAAAAGCATTAAGGGCTGCAGAACATTACACTGGCTGCTGGAGGAACCCCTGGTCAACGGGAGTCGGCTGGACATCTCTGGTGCGACCACCCCCACACTGTCCAGAGCTTTAGTCTCCTCAAAGATCTTCACACTCCGAGAGCTGGTGAACATCGCAGACAGACCTGTCACGAGGTGAGGACCTTGCTGCACGTATAGGACAATGGTCCCTGCACGTTGCTAACCAGCTCCTACACTGCTTGGTGATCCACACTAAAAGCAGAGGAGCATGTTCCGCTGAAGGACTACAAAGTTGGTGAGATTGGCGCTACAGAGGAGGACATTGCTCCTGACCTCGACTGATGGGTTAGGGTTAGGGTGACAGGGCCTGTGTTAAGGTTTTAAACAAGAAAAAGCTGAGTGGGAGGGTGGACACCCCATGGAGAAGTGTTTGGGTTTTAATGATGACATTAACACAGACACTGTTGCCCCCATCCGGTTAAAAAAGATTAGAGAACAAGCACCTGCACCTTGGTATAATAGTCATATGCATGCCCTCAAGAGAACAGCCCGTAATCTGGAGAGAAAATGGAGGAAAACTAAATTGGAGGTATTTAGAATTGCGTATAAAGACAGTGTGCTCAGCTACAGACAGGCGCTAAAAGTTGCTAGAGCTGATCACCTGAGCAAACTCATAGAAAACAAAAAAAAAACAATCCCAGGTTCCTTCTCAGTACAGTAGCTAAATTAACTACAAATCAGGGATCTGAGAAATGTGTTCCATCACAGTTTAGTAGTGAGGACTTTATGAATTTCTTCACTGAAAAAATTGATAAAATTAGAAAAACAATTGTGGCGGTCCAACCTCTGACAGCATCTCCTGATCCAATCTTACCTACAACTCCACATCTACACTGTTTTACATGTACAGGACAGGAAGAGCTGTATAATGTTATTACCAAAGCTATATCAACAACATGTCAGTTAGATCCCATTTTAACTAATCTATTGAAGGAAGTGTTATATTATGAACTCTTCACTATCGTTAGGTCACATCCTTAAATCCCTCAAGTAAGCAGTTATTAAGCCCCTCATTAAAAAACCTAATCTGGATCCAAACACACTATCGAATTACAGGCCCATTTTAAATCTCCCATTTATGTCTAAGATTTTAGAAAAGATTGTCGCTGCCCAGTTCTGTTCCCACTTGCAAGAGAACAATATCTTTGAAGCGTTTCAGTCAGGTTTTAGGCCCCATCATAGCACAGAAACTGCTCTAGTTAAAATCACTAATGACCTGTTTTTAGCTTCAGACTAAGGCTTCATCTTGCTGTTAGTTTTACTAGATCTGCATTCGACACTATAGACCATGATCTTTTCCTAGATCGCTTACAGAATTACATCAGCATTCAGGGACAGGCATTAAGCTGGCTTAAATCCTACCTGTCCGATCGTTACCATTTCGTAGACTTAAATGGAAAGCTATCCAGGCTAATGCTAGTAAATTATGGCGTGCGACAAGGTTTAGTTCTAGGACCCTTGCTCTTTACAATATACATGCTTCCCTTTGTAAATATTATTAGAAGGCATGGAATTAGCTTCCATTGTTACGCTGATGATACCCAGCTATATATCTCAACAAAACCAGGCGATTTAGCTTGCATAACTGAGTGTGTTAAAAAAATAAGAGATTGGATGACTCATAACTTTCTACTATTAAAATCTGATAAGACGGAGATTGCTCATCGGCCCAAAAACCAGTATACAGAAGCTTTAGCATCTCAACCTGCATTTAGACAGATGTTCTGTAACCACTAGGTAAACGGTAAAAGACCTGGGAGTTATTTTAGAGCAACTTGTCTTTCAAAAATCATATGAACCAAGTCACAAAAACAGCCTTCTTTCACCTTAGAAATATTTCTAAGCTAAGAAACGTTATCTATATCTGATGCAGAGAAGCTCGTCCATGCGTTCATGACCTCCAGAATAGACTATTGTAATGCATTACTAGGTGGATGTCCTGCATCTTTAATAAACAAGCTACAGTTAGTTCAGAATGCGGCAGCAAGAGTTCTTACAAGGTCAAGAAAATATGATCATATAACCCCAATCTTATCGTCCCTACACTGGCTTCCTGGTTCGAATGGACTACAAACTACTGCTTCTCACTTATAAAGCCCTAAATGGTTTGGCTCCCATGTATCTATCCAGTCTTTTAACACGCTACAATCTGCCACGCTCCCTGAGATCTCAAGACTCTGGACTTCTAGTAGTTCCTAGAATAGCAAAGTCCACTAAAGGTGGTAGATCATTCTTACATTTAGCTCCTAAACTTTGGAACAGTCTTCCTGACAGTGTTCAGGGCTTAGACACACTCTCCCAGTTTAAGTGCAGATTAAAAACATGTCTTTTTAGCAAAGCCTACACATAACATACGTCTCACATCATAACCTTGTGCTCCAGAACATCTGATCACATGCAAATTATCATGTGCTGGTAATATCATGAACAGCAGCTACGCTAATTTCTCTCCACTGTTTCTCTTTCTCTCCCCATCCCGAGGCATCCTGAGTTTTGACCAGCTTCAGTCACATAGAAAGAACATTACTTATAATCTTATACTCCAGTAATCATGTTAGTTCTCACTCTCCGGTGTTCTGTATTGTTGAAAGATTTATGATCAAACTCTTGATGTCACCCAAATGAGGATGGGTTCCCCTTTTGAGTCTGATTCCTCTCAAGGTTTCTTCCTCATAACATCTAAGGGTGTTTTTCCTTGCCACAGTTGCCACGGCTGCTCATCAGGGATAAATACACACCATTCACCTTGACTGTTGATTTCTGTAAAGCTGCTTTGAGACAATGTCTGTTGTGAAAAGCGCTATAGAAATAAACTTGACTTTACTTAAACCAGAGTGGAGGTTACTGTACAAACCACCATTACCTTAAATAGCTGCCTCTGCCTCTTAAATACACTGCATAATCTCTGTGAACTCTTTTATTTGTATTTTAAACCCTGATGTTTTACAGGACGGTCCGTTCTGTTCACAGAGAGAAACTGACTTTCATGCTTTTACTCACTGATCCAGGTTACAGTCACTGTTTGAGCTTTTAAAACGTATTTCAAGTTCTTTTAATGTTTTTAATGTTTTTTTTTACCTCACAGTGTTTTATTCTTGGTTTTAAGTACATTAGGAGAAACAGGTATATGTGCCAGCTAATTAATTTTATTTTTGGTCAAGCAAAAATGGAAATATACCTGTGCAGAAAGAAGAAAGTGGCTCAAAACACTGACTGTGATGCTAACATAATTTTCTCCCAGTTAATAAAATCGAGGATTTTGGTTGATTTTAATTTTTCTAAGAGTGTGGGGAATGTAAAGGTGTTTGAGGCTGTGTGGTGTTGTGGGGAAGCCCCGTGTTATGTAAAAGAGGGAGAACTGCACTTTGCACCAGAACTACTCTAAATGATCACACACACACCCCCAACATAAAACTGTCATTGATTTTATTTATATCTATTTATCATTTTATTTATTTAATTATTTTCCATTTATTATAAATTAACAGGTCAACTTGATGACCTCTGGCATCTAATATGACTTGTGTCAAACAAAGATTTTAAAAAAGTCAAAAGTCTCTCTCTCTCTCTCTCTCTCTCTCTCTCTCTTTCTCTTGGTCTAGTTAAACATGCTCCTGAGGTTCCAGTGACCACTGTTCCTGCCTCTCTTTCCTTTTTGGATCTGCCTACTTCGTCCAGGCCTGCCTCTGGATAGTGAGCTTTGAGGATGTATTTAGACTGTAGTTAATATCAACAGTCTGCTACACTGACACAGGACTACAGTTTGCTTCTAATCACCATCACTGCACCCTGCAACATAGTAATAAATAGACATTCGGTGGAACCCAGATGAGGATGAGTTGTCCTCTTGAGTCTGGTTCCTCTCAAATTTTTCTACCTTATGACATCTCGGGGAGTTTTTCCTTGCCACAGTTGCCACCGGCTTGTTCATCAGGGACAAACTTACACTTCTTATTAATTAATTAAACATCTTATTCATTTTTATCACCAAATTATCTGTGTAAGGCTGCTTTGAGACAAATGTTCATTGTTAAAAGCGATATACAAATAAAATTGAATTAAATTTAAAGGTAATGGGTTAAAAGCCACGTCTCATACATTATATTTCAAACTGAATGAAGATATCATGAAAAATAAAATTCCCACAAACATTTATCTGATCCTATGTCTGGTTCGACCCCTTTTAAGGTCCCTATTCCCCTTCACTCGCCATCCGATCTACAGTTTACTTACCATAGATCATCCGGACTACCTACCATTCTTACGACTGCCTAAGTTGCCCATGCTTCTAGCTATGCTTTAGGTGAAGCACAACTCAGTTAAGTTTATTGTTTCCTGCATTGTCATTTCTTACTCTCTTGTGTTTTGCCTATTCAAGATCAATAAATGACACCTTGTAATACTCCCGGGTTCTTGACGCCTGGTCTATCCATGACAGAAGATCGGACTGCAAAGAACTAACCTCAGTGGATCCCCAACTAGCTCACATCATGGATCCAGTCAAAGAACTCGTCTGTGCTCTCTGGGAGGCGTTTGCTCCAGCTCCTACCAGCCTGATGTCTGTTCCGGCTTTCTATTCTGAGGAGGCGGCCAAATGCAGTGGTGTATGCGAGCGGCGTGCTACCTGGCGTGTGTGTGCACCCACAGTGCAGTATCAAGAAACGGAGGAGAAGTAAAATTGTAGTGTGTGTGTGTGTGTAGCGTCATGCTGACAATAGGTTCACTCTGTCACATCACCTTCCCCCTCTCCAAGCCGCAAGCTTGCCAGGTGGCAAGACAGGTAGTCAGCGGTAAGGTTCTGTTTCCCTGGACGATGTCCAATTCTGAAGTGGTGCAAGGAGAGGTACCACCTGGTCACCCGAGCATTGTGATCCAAGTTAATGCTCTGTGGTCTGTTTCCAGGGTGAATTCTCTTCCTAGCAGGTAATACTTCAGGCTCTCCAGGGCCCATTTGATTGCCAGGCATTTTTTCTTAATGGTGGAGTACCGGGTTTCATGTGGCAGCAGTTTCCGACTCAGGAAGGCAACTGGCCTCTGGTTGCCTTCCTTACCCTCAAGAATCAAGACTGCTCCAATGCCCACCGAAGATGCATCAACCTGGACGGTGAACCGCTTTGTGAAGTCTGGATTGCATAAGACAGGCTCTGCACACATTCTTTCCTTCAGCGTGATGACGGATGTCTCACAGTCGTCAGTCCACCGTATTGGGTTCTTCACTGCCTTTTCCAGCAGGTGGTCAGCGGTCCTGCAGTGGTGGAGAAATTAGGGATGAACCGCCGGTACCATCCCACCAGTCCTAAGAATGACCTGACCTCCTTCTTAGTTGTAGGCCTCGGGCTGTTGCGAATGGCCTCCACCTTGTCCACTTGGGGCCTTAGCTCTTCCTCACCCAAGTGGTAACCCAGGTAGTCGGCCTCAGCCTTGGCCCACGCACATTTGGCCACATTCAGTGTCAGGCCCGCCTCCTGGATCCTCCTTCTGACACCAAATGTGGTAGAGCGGCCTTACGGGTTCGCCTTCTACCCAAATGATGGCAATACTCGCTGTGATGTTCAGTGTAAAGCGGCGTTTATTTACAGCATGCTCAAGCGCAAAGTCCAAAATATATACAAATCCCCAGAAAAGAAAAGTGGGAAAATAACGAAAACATAGAAAATCTGAGGAAAATTAAGAAAACTATATACAAAGTAGGAGCACCTACCAACGTGCATTTACTTCAATAGCTCTCAGACTCCACTAACTCCACTACCAACACTCCTACAACTCCCACCCCGAATTGAAGTGGGAGACTGTTTTTTTTTTTAAAAGGGTAAGCCCCTCCCCTTGGACTCAACCATTTCTCCCAAAGGGGTTGGAATAATGGTAATAATCACAAAAAAAATGTCCCATCACTTCGCTGAAGTGTTCAGCATAGCACTCACCACGCCGGACCAACTCTTCAGTCTGTGCCAAGGGTCTTCCTTATATAGTATAGCCTCCACTTCCGCACCCTAGCCGCCACCAGCAGTTGGAATGAAACTGACCTACTCAACGCATATAGTCAGGGGCTTAACCAAGACATCAAAATGGCTATGGCGATATATGATGACGCACTAGGTCTCGAGGTGCGTCTCCCATTGGCTGGCTGCCTGTGAATCCCAGAAGGCTAAACCACGAGAGAGAGCATCGCCTCGCGACGATGTGGTGATCCTGGTCACTGTATTTGTCAGTGTCCTGCCCGACCCCCACACCCGTTGTAGAGTACCGTGGACCTATCACTTCTGGTTTTGGCCCTAGTAGATACGGGCTCCTCAGGAAATTTCATCTCCCAAGAAAGTCTAGAGCTCCTCTAGATGGCCCATGAGAGAGGGGATGAGGACTGATTTCTCCAGCAGTATTCCAGAATGAGGTGTTTCGACCGTTCCTCCATCGGAGTCACGTCACCAAGTCCTAGGACAATTATGGGAGCACCACCACTACCTGAAGCTGGAAAAGTGTGAGTTCTACCTATCCAATGTACAGTTCCTGGGGTATGGCATCAGTCGGTTGGGGGTACGGATGGGCCTCGTCCAGGTTCCACAAAAGAGCTCTAATGCTTTCTAGTATTCTCAAATTTCTATAGGTGATTTATTCGTAATTTCAGTTTGGTCACCATCCCACTCATGGGTGGAAAGACCAAAACCGTTGTGTGAAACCAGGACACCGAGAAGGCCTTACTCGAGCTCAAAAGGAGGTTCAGTACCGCCCCTCTCCTATTTAAGATCAAAAAATGACACCTTGTTTTACTCCCGGTTCCTGACGCCTGGTCTGTCCAAAACATGTGTCCTAAGTAAATATTTCACATTTTATGAAGTTTTCATGACAAATGAGATTTCTACAAATATTTATCTGAAACTATGTCTGGTCCTTTTTTCCCTCCCCTGTTAGACTCAGGTGACCATTCATACTCTATTCATACACAGTCTCTATTCAAATTAATGGCTGACCGTTTTTATACCTATTTTTTATACATGTTTGGCTTTTGATATTGATTTGGCATTCATATTAATGGCCAAGTAGAAAGACAAGCTATTGTTTTACAGTCATGGCCATTCATATTGATGTCCGGCCATTTAAATCCCAACATACACACACACACACACACACACACACACACACACACACACACACACACACACATACACACACATACACACACACACACATTTCAAGCATTTCTCTTATAAATACAAACAGACAATAAAATGTATAACATCGTATAAAACTGTAAGGCACATGTGTCAAACTAAAGGCCTGCGGCTCGCGGGCCACGTCTATAGATTTATTATTATTGTTATTAATGTCCCGGCGATATGAAGCGCTGATAAACACAAACTACAGATCCCATAATGCAGCGCTTCACAGAACGCTAGATCACCTGGGAATATTCCAGCGCTAATCAAGTCGAGCTTCTGTTGATGTATTTAACCCTATTGTACAGTAATTGTGAAGCCCCTCACAATGGTAAAAAAAAGTTGATTCTGAAAACAAAGCCTTTCAAAACCGATGGGATTCTGAGTAGATGTTTACTGACACTGCCGGTAAACCTGTGTGTCTTATTTGTGGAGCGAATTAAGGAATTGAATCTAAGATGGAACTACAAGACAAAACAGAAGCTGAAAAACCTGAATGCAGAGCAGAAGATACAGAAAATAGAAGAGTTAAAGAAGAATCTGACATTTCAGCAGATGTTTTTCACCAGAGCAAAATCACAAAGTGAAGCTGGTGTGAAAGCAGAGGAGTAATCAGAGTCACATCAGTTAGTTATTTACAGAGGGAGAGTTTCTGAAGAGCTGCATGATGAAGCTGTGAGACGTCTCGTGTTTCACTGGAGATATTTTTATGGAGAGCAAAATATTTTAAAAAAATATTTAAAGTTTAAGATTATTTTTTTATAAAATGGCATAAGAGCAAAGAAATCGTATTGTTTTGAATTGTTGTTTAACGTTTACTTAAAAGTAAAATTTTTATTGATTTGTTCAGGGTTTTTGCTTTGTGCACATCTTAAATAAAACAACTTTTTGAATGTCCATTTTTTCTTTGTTTTCTTTTTTTTTTTTTTAATAAAGTCCAGTTAGTATGAGCTGGAAACAGCTGTTTTTGCAGAATCAACAACACTACACTAATCACAGCATCGGGACCCTGCGCTCATTGTGGTGGGAGACTTTTATAGTGCCAACCTCAAGCGTGCACTACCGAACTTTCAGCAGCACATCACCTGCCCCACCAGGGGCGAAAGGACACTGGACCACTGCTACACACCATTTAAGAACAGCTACAAGGCACAATCACGTCCACCGTTCAGGACTACGACTACCACCCTGTAGCCTTGACCTCAGTAGTGATGAAGTGCTTTGAGAGACTGGTCAGAGACTTCATCACTGCATCACTACCAGACACACTGGACCCTCTACAGTTCGAGTACTGCCCAAACCGTTCTACTAAGGACGCACGCCATTGCTCATCTCCTCCATACTACGATGAGCCACCTGGACTACAGAAAAGGGAATTATACAAGAATGCTGTTTGTGGACTACAGTTCAGCATTCAACACCATAATTCTCTCAACGCCAACCTCAAAGTTGGAGGTTGAAGGTCCTGCCGCTGTGTCAATGGATCTCTAACTTCCTGACAGACAGACCACAAGCCATATGGGTGGGCAAACACACCTCATCCACCTTCACCCTCAGCACTGGAGCTCCCCAGGGTTGTGTTCTGAGCCCCCTGCTGTAATCACTGTACACATATGACTGTGTGGCCACTACCAACCGCTAAACATTAACAGGACCCCAGTGGAGAGAGTGGACAGTTTCCGGTACTTAGGTGTTCACATCACACATTGGTCTTGGTCCTGTCACATCGACACCCTGGTGGAGAAGCCCGGCAGCGTCTGTACCCTCTGACACGCTTAAGGGACTTTAAACTACCCTCTCAGGTGCCAAAGACTTTTTACACTTGCACCATTGAGAGCGTTCTGACGGGTAGCATCACTTCCTGGTTCGGGAACAGCACCATGCAGGACAGGAAAGCCCTCCAGAAGGTGGTGCGTTCATCTGAACGTACTATCCACACCAAGCTCCCTGACCTGCAGGACATCTACAGCACGCGGTGCAGGACCAGAGCCAGGAAGATTATGAAGGACCTCAGCCATCCCAACAATGGACTCTTTTCTTTGTTGCATTCAGGGAAACACTTCCGCTCCCTTAAAGCAAACACAGAGAGAATGAGGAGGAGCTTCTTCACTTTAAGGACAATCACACCAACCATCTTAAATTTTTACTGTTTTACTTTTTACTATCATAAGCATACTTGTATATACACTTTTTTTTCATATATATCTTTATATATTTTATATTTTATATAGTTTATACACTTTATTTATCTGCCTTTTTTTTTTCTTGGTTTATTTTTCTCCCCATCCCATTCCCTCATGCCGGACCGTCGTAAAAAGAATTTCACTGCATGTCGTACTCTCTATGTATGTGTATGTGACAAATTAAATTTGATTTGATTTGATTAGAGAACCAAGAGCTGCAGTCACTTCCTGCCAGTAGGGTCACAGTGCACATGCTCCTCTTTTTGACCACTAAGAGTTTGTAAAGAGTAATAAAACTAAGAACTCACCAACGTGGGTTAAATCCTCCCATATATCATTAGAATCCTGCACTCATTGGATACATTTTCCATCAATGCTACTGGCTAGAAATAAAAGGTTTGAAATTATAGGTGCTGCATAACAAAACATCACAGCAATAGCATATAGAGTGGACGCTCCCGAAATTCCACCTTTCTTTGATTGTTTTTTTTTTTTAATTCGGCCAGATTTATTCTCACATGGTGTTTTAGTGTGACGTAGTTTCCTGTGTTTGACTTGTTTGCCGTGAGTTCCGTGTTTGTATTTCTCTCTGCGTTTTCAAACTTTACTATCTACCTACCTATCCATCCATTTTTTCTCTTTTAATCCTAAATTGTTGTTGTCTTCCTGACTTGTGCCTGTAGTCAGTTAACTCGACTACAGTTGTTGTCTATATACATTGCCTCTCACTCTATCATATCTCTGTATATTAACTCTGTTTGCGATTATGAGCACTATGCCGGCTGTGTGTCTGACTTTGAGCGCAGGTAAGGACTCTTTCGAGTTGCAAACGGTGGCGTTGGAGATGGAAGCTTTGGAGAAACAAATTTGCGAGCTGCATGCAAAGCATGCCCAGCTGCGAGAGCGGAAAGCGGCGCTGGAAACATCCCGGGCGGACGTGCACTCGTCCCAGGTAAATTCCCGGGTTGAACCTAACGCTCCCAGCACATCAACTCCGCGTGTTTCTCTGCCCAGGCCCAGCGCACCTACAAGGCGGCCCGCCCAGGTATCTTTCACTCCGGCACCGGGGCACCACGGACCTTGGATGCGGCAGCAGCGGAAGCCGTGAGCCAAGCCCCGGTCGAGGACGTCTCCCCCGCCACCACCGGCCTTCGAGATCTCGACCGAGAACCGCTTGGCCCCTCTCCGCGAAATGAAACGCGATACTGTGATTCTCAGAGATTCCATCGTCTGGCATGTCGGTGCTACCGGAGCTAAAGGTAAGGTGCACACTCGCTGTTTTCCTGGTGCTCGTGTTCTCGATGTCGCTGCGCAGGTACCCGCGATCCTGAACGAGAACTTCGGAGCTGTTGTTCTCCATGCCGGAACGAACGACACCAGGCTGAAGCAAACGGAGATCTTAAAGAGGGATTTCAGAATCCTGGTGGAGACGGTATGCAGCACATCGCCCACAACGAGGATCATAGTGTCGGGACCTCTTCCCACTTACCAGCGAGGGGCTGAGAAGTTTAGTAGACTTTTAGCTCTAAATGAATGGTTACAGTCATGGTGTCTAGAGCACAAACTTCTCTTTATTAATAACTGGAACTGTTTCTGGGAGTGTCCTAGGTTCTTCCGCCCTGATGGCCTGCACCCCAGCAGAGTTGGAGCAGCAGTGCTATCAAATAACATCTCTAGGATACTTCACACCATCTAACTGGTAAGACATCAGGAAATCTTCAACTATGAGAACACGAATACAACAGACCAAATAGTTACAAGTTCACACACAGCTCAGTTTATAGAAACCGTGTCTATTCCTCATGTAGCAAAACCAAGAATTAAATACACAAGATCCAGAAATAATCTTATTACAGTTAAAACTGAATAATGCCAGATAAACAAACACAAAAAAGTTCTAAAGTTTGGTCTATTAAACATTAGATCACTCACCCTAACCCACACTCAAAGCACTGATTGTAAATGAGATGATCACAGATAATAATCTCTCAGCACTCTGTCTCACTGAGACCTGGATTAAACCAGGTGAATATATGGGTTTAAACATTCGACACCGTCAGGTATGTTTATTAGCATGAGCCCCGTCAGACTGGTCATAGGGGGGGTGTAGGAACCATTTATAGTGCCTCTCTTAATGTTAGTCAGATATTAGGATTCAGCTTTAAATCATTTGAAGTGCTCGTCCTTAAAATTGTACTTTCAGACATACGTAGAAAACTCGCTCTGGTCACTGTGTACAGACCCCCAGGGCCCTATGCTGATTTTCTCCAAGAGTTTGCTTGTTTTCTTTCAGACCTCTTGATTGATTTTGATAAAGTGCTGCTTGTAGGAGATTTTAATATTCATGTAGATGATGTAAACGATGCTCTAGGATTATCATTTGTCGATTTATTAAACTCTTTTGGGGTTAAGCAAAACGTCACCAGACCAACTCATCGCTTTAACCACACATTAGACTTAATAATAATCCCACGGAGCAGACGTCACTGATATAGATATTTTACCTCAGAGTGATGACATCACAGACCATTATCTTATACTGTACACACTACTGGTAGAGCGGATTAGCCGTGTTGCACCACGTTATCGACCTGGTAGGACTATTGTTCCGACCACTAAGGACAGATTCATAAATAACCTGCCTGATTTATCTCAATTTCACACTAAAGAGAACAAGCACCTGCACCTTGGTATAATAGTCATACGCATGCCCGTAATCTGGAGAGAAAATGGAGGAAAACTAAATTGGAGGTATTTAGAATTGCGTATAAAGACAGTATGCTCAGCTACAGACAGGCGCTAAAAGCTGCTAGAGCTGAACATCTGAGCAAACTCATAGAAAATAACAAAACAATCCCAGGTTCCTTTTCAGTACAGTAGCTAAACTAACTACAAATCAGGGATCTGAAAATTGTGTTCCATCACAATTTAGTAGTGAAGACTTTATGAATTTCTTCACTGAAAAAATAGATAACATTAGAAAAACAATTGTGGCAGTTCAACCTCTGAGACCATCTCCTGAGACAGTGTTACCTTCAACTCCACAACTCCACTGTTTTACATGTATAGGACAGGAAGAGCTGTATGATGTTATTATCAAAGCTAAATCAACAACATGTCAGTTAGATCCAATTCCTACTAAATTACTGAAGGAAGTGTTATATACAGCTGGTGAGTCTCTTCTGAATATTATTAACTCCTCATTATCTTTAGGTCATGTCCCTAAATCCCTCAAGCTAGCAGTTATTAAGCCCCTCATTAAAAAACCTGATCTGGATCCAAACACTCTATCTAATTACAGACCAATTTCAAATCTGCCATTTATGTCTAAGATTTTAGAAAAGATTGTCGCTGCCCAGTTCTGTTCCCACTTGCAAGAGAACAATATCTTTGAGGAGTTTTAGTCAGGTTTAGGCCCCATCATAGCACAGAAACTGCCCTAGTTAAAATCACTAATGACCTGTTTTTAGCTTCAGACCAAGGCTTCATCTCGCTGTTAGTTTTACTAGATCTTAGTGCTGCGTTCGACACTATAGATCATGATCTTTTCTAGATCGCTTACAGAATTACATTTGCATTCAGGGACAGGCATTAAGCTGGTTTAAATCCTACCTGTCCGATCGTTACCATTTCATAGATTTAAATGGAGAGTTATCCAGGCTAATGCTAGTGAACTATGGCGTGCCACAAGGTTCAGTTCTAGGACCCCTGCTGTTCACAATATACATGCTTCCCTTAGGAAATATTATTAGAAGGCATGGAATTAGCTTCCATTGTTATGCTGATGATACCCAACTATATATCTCATCTAAACCAGACGATACGCTCAATTAGCTTGGATAACTGAGTGTGTTAAGGAAATAAGAGATTGGATGACCCATAACTTTCTACTTGTAAATTTTGATAAGACGGAGATTTTGCTCATCGGCCCAAAAACTAGTATACAGTAGCACCAGCATCTCAACCTGCATTTAGACGGACGCTCTGTAACCACTAGTTCAACAGTAAAAGACCTGGGAGTTATTTTAGACAGCGACTTGTCTTTCAAAAATCACATCAACCAAGTTACAAAAACAGCCTTCTTTCACCTTAGAAATATTTCTAAGCTAATAAATATGTGGTCTAATGGATTGGCTCCCATGAATCTCTCCAGTCTTTTAACACGCTACAATCCGTCATGCTCCCTGAGATCTAAAAACTCTGGGCTTCTAGTAGTTCCTAGAAAAGCAAAGTCCACTAAAGGTGGTAGAGCATTTTCACATTTAGCTCCTAACCTCTGGAATAGTCTTCCTGACAGTGTTCGGGGCTCAGACACACTCACCCAGTTTAAGTGTAGATTAAAAACATATCTTTTTAGCAAAGCCTACACACAACACACATCACATCATAACCTTGTGCTCCAGAACATCTGATCACCTGCACATTATCAACTTGTGCTGTTAATATCATAAACAGCAGCTACGCTAATTCCTTTCCACTGCTTCTCTTTCTCTCCCCATCCTGAGGCATCATGAGGTTTGGCCAGCTCCAGTAACGTACCACCTCATGAAGATTATGGACTTTAAAGAAGTAGATGCCGAACTCGCAAACATCCTAAACCATCTAGAGACGTACCAGTGCCAATTGTATCCACTGCATGTGTGGAGTTTGACATTGGACCTCCTGGAGTGTTTAAAGGCTCTGGCATGGAGAAGCTGATGCTGGATCTGTGATGATCACAAATGTTGAGCTCAGTAGCTCCTACTTTTATACCAAAGACTGTTGAAAGAACATTTACTTATAATCTTATACTCCAGTGCTCATGTTAGTTCTCACTCTCCGGTGTTCTGTATTGTTGAAAGATTTATGATCAAACTCTTGATGTCACCAAAAGGAGGATGGGTTCCCCTTTTGAGTCTGGTTCCTCTCAAGGTTTCTTTCTCATAACATCTAAGGGAGTTTTTCCTTGCCACAGTCGCCATGGCTGCTCATCAGGGATAAACACACACCATTCACCTTGACTGTTGATTTCTGTAAAGCTGCTTTGAGACAATGTCTGTTGTGAAAAGCGCTATACAAATACAAATAACTTGACTTGACTTGACTTTTTTATTGGGTGGCTTATTTGTTTTGTAACACTATATTCTACCAGCCATATTATTATTTTTTTTTACACCCAGGTGGTGTTTTTTTATGCGAAAGTTATTCCGAAACAAATACAAATGATACAACCCCCAAAGTACGGTGATGTAAACAAAAGAATAACCATATAAATAAACACTTGTTTGGTTGGACAAAAAATGCTTTACAGCATATTATTCAGTGGACCGTTCTCTTTCCTAATAAACCAGGATTTGCAGCAGTGGATGTGTTTGTGACTCATTTTTCACAATAAATGTGTAAGTACTGCATTTTTTTATGCATGTTGTTTTTGTGTGCTGCTTACACGAATTCAGTAAATACATTCATTATACGTTTTCATTGAAAAACTCCTTCTTCTTCATTCGGCTGCTCCCATTAGGGGTCGCCACAGCGGATCATCCGTCTCCATACCACCCTGTCCTCTACATCTGCCTCTTTTACACCAACTACCTGCATGTCTTCCCTCACCACATCCATGAACCTCCTTCTTGGCCTTCCTCTTTTCCTCCTACCTGGTGGCTCCATCCTCAGCATTCTTCTACCAATATAATTCATGTCCCTCCTCTGCACATTTCCAAACCATCTCAATCTCGCCTCCCTCACCTTGTCACCAAAACATCCTACATGCGCTGTCCCTCTAATAAACTCATTTCTAAACGTTTTCATTGAAAAACAGTGATCTAAAATAGCTGCTTAAGGCTTAGACCTTTAGAATGATTTATAGTTAATCATGGTTACTCTCCTCCCTTTTTTATTTTATCTATTGTTAAACATTAACACCTCCAATCAATGGGATATCGGTCGTGCTGGAGAGGCACGTGTGTTGTGTTATACAGTCCAGTATTTAGTGTCTCTGACCTGGTTTAACTTGTTAAGAATGACCGTCTGGAGGCTGGTGTCCACCACTTTCTCAGTGATAGCTGCCAGGTTTTCCTGCAAGACGGTGATGTCCAGATACAGATCAAACTGGATGGCATTAAAACCGAAAGGAAAAGCTGCATCTGCAATTGTTGTTGCTGTAATGTTGCTCACTGTAAGACACACAACAAAGGAATTCAGTGAAGCACACAATCTCAGTATGTGTCGCTGTACCTCGATGTGTTTTGCCTTGTCGTATACCGTTACCTGTAGTACTTTCTGAGTTGCATTCTGTGAAGAATGTCCTAAGCTTTATCAGTGGGATCTTCTGCTCCCTCAGGACTGAAAATAACTTCCTCTTGACATTCTTCAACAATGCACAAACAGGGACAAAATTTAATCAGTCCAGAAAGTTTAAAGTTGGGTTTATAAATCACAAACACAATGGTGAAACGGTTTACATACAAAGCCAATTGTGTCACAGAGGCCTGATTTGAAATAGACAACCAGGATGCCAAGTTGTTCCACGGTCTGCTCACTCCATGTTGAGGGATTACTGATTCATAATAAAAAATGTCAGAGGTCAAAAAAATATCAAATGCAATCTATAGACACACACCATTTCCATTTGTTTTATGTCCTTTTAAAACCAATGATGAAATCATTTTCTACAACATAGATGAAAGATGTGCACAAATGCACTTGAAGCTATGACTCACCCATAAGCAGTGTTTCCACTGAGGAGCAGTGACTGTACAGCGGTGACCTGAGAATCAGAAAGATCTCCACAGTTCTTCAGTTTCTCCAAAATGAAAGGGTCAGAGTTCTGGATGTAGGAGGAGTCCAGTGTGCAGGCCATATTTCCCAGAACCTCCACCTGATCCCTGGTCAGACTCACACCAGATATACCCTACAACATCACAACCCATGAAGAAAAGTCACACAGAATCTATAAGAATGAGGAGGGTCTTGTGTGGATTCCACTGTTTAGTGTCTATTGTTTAAGCCTGAACATGTTCCTATTTTCACTTGTTTTCAACAATGGAATTGCATAAGAGACGAATTGATTATAATTTGATGGCTGATTTGCAGATTTAAGAGCTAATATTGAATGTGTTGGTCTATGAATATTTTACTGTGTGTGTATTACCAGGCAGTCCTTTGCATTGTTGAACAGTATGGTTGTTTTGTCAAGGACAGGAGAAAGAACTGAGAAATCTGCTCTGCCAAGGGCACGGAAATATGATTGGCAGTTCACATTCTGTATTGTCTCGTAGCTACAACACACACACACACACACACACACACACACACACACACACACAGCCAGCATATGACCTTTTTTTCTTGATATCATATACTTGAATACAGTATTTTCTGTATGTGAATATGTTCCACACCTGTAGTACAGAAGCATATCAGAGGGGACATCCATAAAGCTTTCGACTAGATCTTCTTGCACATAGTTGTACATGCAGGTCAGCTGAAACACAGAATGTGTTGTGTGATTGTGTGTTTTCTCATTTACTAGTAAAGGTTTGGGTCTACTTGCTGTCTCTGATTTATTCTGTGTGCAGAATGTGATTAAATATCAGAGTGTATGTACCTGAGCCTCTGTCAGGACGACCTTGTCTCTGCCTGCACGTGGTCTACAGGCTTTTACTAGATCTTTGGCTTTCTTCTGTGGGAGAGTCTGAGTTGAGCTACAGAGAATCCCTGCAGTACTGATGCTGACAGACTGCAGAGAAACACACCACAGTCACAAATAGACATACACAGTGATGGGTGTATTCACAGAACAGATCTTTACATTAGCTATATTAGATAGACTGTGTGTGTGTGTGTGTGTGTGTGTGTGTGTGTGTGTGTGTGTGTGTGTGTTTTCCTAACTCACTCTTCTGGATTATTACAGGCACTGGCCACTGCACGAAGAACATCATAGCCTGGTAAAAATGAAAAAAAGTCTTAACATTTTTTGATGAGTTTTATAGCCTGACATCCAAACAAGTCAGGAAATCAGATTTGGGGAACTGCTGCTATTACAGTCGAGGCATGAGACTTTAGTTTTTCAGTGTAACAAAGTGGGTGGGTTTAGGTACCTGTTCATGACTCCAGCTCTTGTTATTGATGAGTGAAACTTCCACAGAGCTCAGAGATGTCAGTAGAACAAGTGGAATATACATCACTAGTGCATCCGGAACATTTTGTATGACAGAGGTTTGGTCTACAGAGATTACCTGGAACAACGTGTTAGAGCGGACTTCAACAAAGCAACTGCATGTTACTGCACTTTTATAGGAGAAGGTAATAAATATATGTGTGTGTGTGTGTGTGTGTGTGTGTGTGTGTGTGTGTAAAACAAAGTGAATACCTTTTGGACAAATGTCTGTTGTAGAATAACTGGGGCTGATAGAATATTAGCAATGAATGTTGGATTCTGAGATAAAGACAGAAGCTCAGAAGATGGGATGATGGATATGGCTGTAGAAGGAACACCACCAATAAGTGTTCCCAATGATACCAGAGAGGAGGCACTGTTGATCTGTGAGAGTAAAACAATCATATCCTTAACTTTAAAAAAATTCTGATTCTGAATTTTAGAACTTGTGCAATAAGAAAGAAATTAAATTACAGACCTTTTGTTAACACGGTATAGTTAGTAAATGTATAAACATAAATAGAATTTTGACATGGTGATTTTGATCAAAATGGCAAGCTTTCACTTTCTGTAACATAGAGCAACATTCCTGACAAATGGGCAGTGTACGCTTACATTAAAGCCTGAACTAATGATGCTCTGGATGAGGGCATTCACTTGGCCCTGGTCCCAGCCACTGATGATACTGAGTGTTGACAGAGCACCGCTTATCACATTGGGAGGCGGAGTTTATCTGGCCCACAGTCAAGCCCACACACTGGCTTCCCAATGTTTGGATGGTGGCTGCAGATATATCAGGAACTTTGCTACCAGCACCGCTGTGACCTGAAAGGAGAAGAAGGTTAGAGGTGACTGGCACTACTACACAAGAAGTGATTAGTGAACACACAAGTCTTATTGATTGATTACCTCTGGATTTATTTCTGTGCAGAAGATGTTGATGCTAGTCAGGATTGTCTGAATGTCTGCATCTCCAAGAAAAACAAACACGGAGGCAGGACTTTGACACAGCAGCTCAGCAGGCAATCTATAAAAACACAAACAACCTTTTAGAATGCATACACAGATATTTGCATGTATATATGGTATTTTACATGTGGGGTTTGAATCTATAAAGGGTTGGATGAATAAATAAAATAAATTTAATTTTGTTCAATGTTGAGGTTTGAGTGGTACCGAGAGGGCTGAAGTCAGGATTCTGGATGTACAACTGTGTTGTATAATACTCAAGACACTGGCTGAAATTCCTGGGTTGTTGAACAACTGAAGGTTTTCAGAGTTCTCCAGGAACACACTTGACTAAAAGACACAATAAAACACACATTATCACAGCACTACAAACTGTGTACATTGTGTGATGTAGTTAACAGAAATATGTTTGAATGACTAATATAGATAATTGCAGGTGTGTGTGTGTGTGTGTGTGTGTGTGTGTGTGTGTGTGTGTGTGCACTACCATGCTTCCTGATAGAAAGGATTGTAGATCACTGAGGGTGATGAAGGTGATGAAGAATCCAATGTTGTCTGCAAACCAGGCAGTGGAGTTCAGAAAAGGATCTGAGGAGTTATAGCAGCGGGGGCTGGCATCTGCAAAATACACAATCACATGTTGAGACACCCATGTAGTGCACACACAAACAAAGGAAATGCTTGTACAGAGAGAACTAGAAAAAAGAAACAAGAAAAATGTAGTTATTCTTACTGCCACTTCTCAGATACACTTTTATAGAGCTGTACACATCAGCTGGGGAGAAATCAGCTGCAGAAAAATTAAAGTTGTCCCCCAGGATAGACACCCTGCTCACAAACACATACGTACAGGAGATTTCTTTACTATATGACGTCAGTTTTTTTTTGCCACCAGACATGTGGCAGTGTTTATGATGAAAACCCTGTTTAATGAAACATCCAATAAAGAACTCACAGTTTCCTGTATGACAGACAAGAGGCACCACTGAGCTGGGTGGAGCTGATGAGCTGAGATCTGAGGTAGGGCAGGTAGTGAACCAGTATAACATTAAACCACTGTTCTACATCAGCCTGAGTTGAGGCACTGAGAGCACGAGGCCACACACACTCCAATGTTTGGCTGGCCAGAACTGAGGACAAAACAGGCTCCTGTAGAGAGAAACAGTGATTACTCTATCAGCCATTCCTGACAGAATAAAGGCAAGTAATCTACATGGACAAAAATCTAGGTGAAATAAAAACTGGCCTACCATCTCCAGGTACTGATTGGTCCTACTGTACTTGTCAAGTAGTGTGCAGAGCTGGGAACCATTAACAACTGTGTTCGGTCTGTTCAGAAACTCACCAAGTTCTTCTGAGAGATGGAGCTCAAGAGCTAGAAAACACAGAAGAAAGACAAAGCATTAACTACAGATAGTGATGTGCTTAACTCATTGGCTTTCCTATAGTGAGCGAAGCACTGAAGCAATTGGTGTTATAGAGCAAACACACCTCTGTCTGTCGGTCATCTGGGATAAGAGACAGGAAGTCTATTAGGTCAGGGAATCCAAAACTGAGGAACAACTGTTTCAGGAACATGTAAAAGCTTCCACCACCATAGCAACTCAGGCCTGCGAAGCAACAGAGGACACTGATGTAAAAGGTCTGTGGTGAATTCAGATTGAGCATCTAGGACACTCCTGACTTACCCTAACCCTAACATTATCAGCCTGAAATCACATCATCTTATCACTGCCTACCTAGTAGCCTGAAACAGCATATAAACACACAAACACACAAACCTTGGCTGGACTGGTACTTGAGATAGTCTTGTATGTAATTGAAAACAGTGATGGACTGTGTTGCAGAGAGGTCACGGTACACATTATCAAGTCCTTTCACTCTGTAAACACAGCAACAGCGGGAAACAAATAAAAAAAAAGTAACAAATCTTTTATTTGGTGTGTTTGTATTGAAGAGAAGCTCACATCTCCCTGTAGGAGTCACAGCTAATGTTCATGGGGATGATCGACAGGGTTTTTGGACCAATACCAGGAAGAAAGATGGAAAGGTAAGTCTGGAACCACAGGGCAAAGTCCTCTGGGCTGAAACATTGGAAGCGAGGCACCAGATCTAAAACCATCATGTTCAGAATGGTGTCTGAAATTGATGAAGGAATGCTTTTGATGTTCATCTGCAATCACACAATATCAATCATCAATTAGTATGCACAGAATAAATGCATCTTTTTTTCATATTAAAAAAAAAAAAAAAAAATGTGCCCTGGTCTTTAGGCAACAGAGATGCTCACTTGTTTTGCAGTCTGGCTGAAGGTTGTGAAGAACATGGCAAGTTGATTGAGATCAAAAGATGCGATCATACTGCTAAACACCTCTCTCATCATCGAGTCATTTCCCAACACTCCTGTATCCGGATGCAAGATGAACTGAGCCTTCTGCTCAATGGACAGTAAACCAAACACTGCAACCTGCAGGAAAAAACATTCATATCACATTATGTTTACACCAGGTCTTCAAGTAAAACAAATGGACACTGCTGCAGCAGCTGTCTGTTCTCTTTGTCAAAACCCAGAAACCAACTGTTACTACTACAGTCAGCTGCAACTCCACAAGAAACATAAAGTTGGTGCAATTGGGATGTTACTCACACTAGAGAAATTTGCATTTAAAATCTTCAGCTCTGTCAAGGTGGCATAATTGAAGAAACTGCCAAGGTTCGTTAAAAGCCAGTCATTGCTGCCTGAAGTTGTGGAAACACAGCCAGGATCTAGATGGAACCAAGATCATTAGTTCAACTAATTACACCATTCTAAATTGGCCTGTTTAGTTTTATTCAGAGAAAAAAAGTTGAACTGTTAGGTTTCTGTATAGAACAACTAAAAGGGGAGTACTTACCTGGTGAGCCATCTTTTGAGAGGAAAGGAAAAATGAATAAAGAAAAGACCAGCTGCTTCTGTTCCTCTGTCATGAGTGATTCTTGACTACTGAGAGCTTTCACACTATGTTTGGTGAGAACAGATAAGATTTTCTCACCAATTATTTCTTAATGTCCAATATAACACATCTGAAGTTCATACTTACACAATTTGGTAGGTTTCACAGCTAAATGTTGTGAAACTAAGGCTGGATAGAAAGTGTATAGACATTGATGAAAACAATGGTCTGAGCCTCATCTGGAACCACTCGCTGATGAAAGTGGCATTCATCAACTGTGCTGTAGTGAAGTCCTTGATTATCACCTCCCAGATAGCATCAAGTATATGTGGGTCAGTCTGAATGCTCTTATTGGTCTACATGAAAGTTTAAAAGATAATATACTTTAATGTATATTAACACTAAAAAGTTTTTATTTTTATTTTACAGCAACAATCAAATCTACATACCATGCTTGAAAACCTCTCCAATGCGTTACCCAAAGAGCCAGCAAAATTCTGGAAGAACAGCTTCCAAGCATCTTTAGAGTATTTCAGGCTTTTTGGCAGTTTGCAACTCAGCAGGGTGGCCAGATCATCCGAGTGCAATACAACAACCTTGAAAAATGTTATATATTCAATATATCTCAACTATTTTCTTTAACATTACCAAACCTAAAGATTTTTTTTAATTTGAGAACTCACTGATGAACAGGCATAGTCCAAAATGCTAAAGTTGCAAAGTACTGCAGAAACATTTCCAGATGAGTATTCAGTCTCAAGTGGAAATCTTTAGAAGGAAAAAAAAATAATAATTATATATATATATATATATATATATATATATATATATATATATATATATATATATATATATATATATATATATAAAAGATTCTAAAGTAAATTCTGTTTGAAGTGTAATCTTTAAAATGTAGGAAAGCAGTGAAATGTAATAATGTGTAAATAATCTGACATTTAATTAAACATTTAGCTCTGTTTACTACTTGATTTGATAATAAATGGTCAATAAAAGTACAGCTTACCTGTCTACACCTTGACAAATATTGTCTTCTCTGCTGGCAATTTTTCCATTGGTGCTGTTATCAACAGTGGTATTAACATTAATTTCATAAGTGTGGCAGTCTTGTTATTGTTGCCATAATTGTTATTAATTCAGTTGTTTTTGTTGGGGAATAGATTTTTATTTTTACTTTTATCAGTAATACTTGTGATGTTATTGGTTTTAAAATGCTCACTGTTTGGGCATTTGTGAAATTCTTAATGCCGTTTGTGTTGTTAGTTTGAAAATTGTAGTGTCAGGTGTATTGGGACTGTTACTGCTGACTAAAGTTATTGCAGTCAGTGGTATTCTTATTATTTTCTATTTAATAATAATTTAATAATTATTACTAAATAATAATTTTGTTTTTTTGTTTTGCTCTCGTTTCTGGCTACTATCTCTGCTGTTTGGGTTCTTTCTGCCAAGGGTAGTTTTGAGGCTTAGTACTATAACTGCTTGTGTTTGGGTGGTTGTTATTCACCTTTCTTTTGCTGACAGTAATGATTTTATCACTTACTGTAGAAATAGTTTTAAATCTGTTACTGATCTTATCACTGGTATTTTTGTTGTTATTTGTGCTGTTCGTATTGTTAATCTTAATAATGTTTATAATTTTGTGTATTGGTGCTGAGGCTGTCACTGGTGTTTTGGCTTTTATTTAAATATCTGGTTTTATACTGGTTATGGTATTGGTGCTCTCATTACTACCAGGAGTGGTATTCTGGTGATAACTGGTTTTAGCAATAATAATGCGGGTGGTTTTCTTGGTGACACAGTTGTGATAGTGGTGCTGCTCCCAGTAGAGCCAGTGGGCCTGTACGGAAGCAGTTGTGGGATTCATATGGAAACTAGCGGATGATACGGTGCAGTAAACCACAATCATCGTTTTCATACGAGAAGCTGTGGGTGGATAAAACCATCCATGATGCTCTGAAATCCCGCTCCATTGCCTAGAACACGGGACTCGACACCAGGGACATGGACGAGTACAAGGCTGCATCTTACAGTGTGTGCAGAGCGGTGAAGGAAGCAAAGCGGTACTACAGAATGAAACTAGAGTCACAGTTTCAACATGGTGGCTCTAGATGCCTGTGGCAGGGACTAAGAAACATCACGGACTATAAAACGTCATCTTCCAGAATAGGGAATGTGGATGATTCTCTGGCAGACAAGTTAAAAACATCTTTTACACTCGTTTTGAGGCTGCAGCTAACCATGCTAGCGGCACAAACATCATGAACGTTGAGAGAGCCAGAGAGGTAAACACGTTCACCATCTCGGAGCATGACGTGAGGAGGGCATTCAGGAGAGTGAATACCAGGAAGGCAGCAGGACCAGACGGCATCACAGGTCAGGTTCTTAAAGGCACTGACCAATTAGCACCGGTGATCACTGAGATATTCAACCTCCCCCTGGAACAGTTTGTTGTCCCCTTATGCTTCAAACAGTCCACCATTGTCCCTGTCCCAAAGAAACCCCAGACCACCTGCCTCAACGACTACCGCCCTGTAGCCCTGACCTCAGTAGTGATAAAATGCTTTGAAAGACTGGTCAGAGACTTCATCATCGCATCACTACCAGACACAATGGATGCTCTACAGTTAGCATACCGCCAGAACTGCTCTACTGAGGATGCCAAGTCAAAAATCAAGTCAAGAAAAGAGGCTTTTATTGTCATTTCTTCTATACACCATGGTACTATACACCATGCAGTGCAAACAGTGCAGACAAAAACAGTACAGACAGACAGACAGACAACACAAGACAACCCAAGACAGTGCCGACCAGTAAACCTACTGTATACTCTGAATATGCAGTACTGTGCAAAGAGAACTATAAAAACTATAACTGATAGTAAATATAAACAAACACAATGCAGTGCAGAAAACAGCAATAGCAACAGTCAAAAGGTGCAAAAACAGCATGTAAACAGTGTAATACAGTCAAGTATAAATAATAATAAATAAATGATGGTGGAATGGATTGAGATGAGTAATGAGTCTGTGTTAAGTTCAGGTTGTACAGTTCGGTAACACACAATTGAGTGTGTGTGTGTGTGTGTGTGTGTGTGTGTGTGTGTGTGTGTGTGTGTGTGTGTGTGTGTGTGTGTTCCATTTCAGTTCTGTGTATTGAGGAGCCTGATAGCTTGCAGGAAAAAGCTGTTACACAGTCTGGATGTGGAGGCCCGAATGATTTGGAACCGTTTCCTGATGGCAGGAGGGTGAAGAGTGAGTGTGACAGGTGTGTGTGGTCATCCACAATGCTGTTGGCTTTGCAGATGCAGGGTGTGGTGTAAATGTCCATGATAGAGGGGAGAGTGTCAGCCAGCGGCGCGGGCACTTCTGGCGCTTCCACTTCCGGGGTAGCGCAAACTCGCAAACATCCCGGCCGCCATCTTTCCATCACATAAATAGACACGGTTTCTCACGCTCGCTGCCAGATTGTCTCGTTGGCTTCCCTGTTTTTTTTTTTTTAGACATCCCTGCCCTTCGGTTTTGTTTTTTCCGTATTTTTGCTTTCGGTTTCAGATCTTCCGGTTTTCTTTTCGTTTTTGTTTTCCTCGGTATCGCGCCGTGCCGCCCGTTGCGGCTTTGCTTTGTTTTCATTTTATTTAATTCACAAAACCCCGCTCTCCCTTTCTCTCGATGGTCGTTGTCTTAAGGCACGTAGGAACAACTTTGCTGCTTAAGGAGATGTTGAAGATGCCTGTAAAGACATCGCTAACTGTTGTGCACATTCCCTGTGCACCCTGCCAGGAATGTTGTCTGGTCCAGCTGACATCCGTGGGTTAACTCTGCGTAGAGTTTTCCTCACTTCAGCTGTGATTAGACAGAGAACCTGGTCACTGGGAGGAAGGATAGAAGTCGTTCAGCGCATCTGGAAGGGAGGCGTTATGGTCACAAGCAGGTGATGTTCTCTTGTAGTCCATTATCGCCTGGATGCTATTCCACATGCGCCGGGTGTCTCCGCTGTCCTGGAAGTGGTCGTGGATTTTCTTTGCGTGTGCCTCTTTGATGGCATGGGGATGTTTGGCCATTGCTGTTTTTAAGGCTGTCTTGTCCCCTGCTCTGAAGGCAGAGTCTCTTTGTTTCAGCAGCACACGCACATTTGCAGTCATCCACGGCTTCTGGTTGGAGCGTGTAGTGATGGTCTTGGAGATGGTCACATCATCAACGCACTTGCTGATGTAGCTGGTCACTGTTGACGTGTACTCCTCCAAGTTGATGGAATCGCCGTTGGTTGCAGCCTCCCTGAACATGTCCCAGTCAGTGCACTTAAAACAGTCTTGAAGAACAGAAGTAGATCCTGCTGGCCAGGTTTTCACCTGTTTCAGAACCGGTTTAGAGCGTCTGATGAGCGGTCTGTATGCTGGAATTAGCATAACAGAGATGTGGTCTGAGTAAAATGGTCTGACCCATGTCGATTTCAACACACACCCCACCACCGCGAGTCTTACCGCACAGAGCAGCATTTCTGTTGGCACGAAACACGGTTAGCCCCTCTAGCTGGATGGCGGCTTCCAGAACTCTGTCGCTGAGCCACGTCACTGTAAAAAACAAAGTCGCAGCAGTCTCTAAACTCTCGCCGCGTGGTCTGCTGGAGTCAGATGTAATTTTAGGATGTAAATAGTATTTTTCTGTTGTTGATTGTTTGCCGGGAATTTTGTTTGTATAAGCTAGTTTGATCTTTGACGGAGAGGATTTCAGCATTAGAGGAGCGCATCCAGAGTCTAGAGAGAAGTAGTGAGTGTGGGAGCAGTCCAGGTTCTGCAGGGGAAAGTCCGGATGCCCTAGGCTGAGTTACCATTCCCCCAACTTCGGCATTCGAGCCCTCGCAGCGGGGCGAGTGGGTGACGGCTCGGCAGCATACTCGCAAAGCCAAAGCTAACGCTAAGGCTCGCCCACGGGAGCACCATTCCTCTTCGCTTCAAGTGTCCAACAGGTTTGCTCTCCTCAGTAAAGCACCAGCTAAGAAACCTGAAAGAGCTTTGGTTTTAGGAGACTCTATTCTGAGGCATGTGAAATTAGCTAGACCTTTAGGGGCACCAGTAGCACAGGTCATGTGTATACCGGGAGCCAGGACGCCGGACATAACAGGTTAGCTTAGGTTTTTAGGAAAGCATAGGCTCTTTAAGATTTTTCACACAGGAGCTAATGATATACGCCTTCGATAGTCAGAGGTTACTAAAAGTAATATTATAGAGGTGTGTAAATTATCAAAGGCAATGTCCGATGCAGTAACATGCTCTGGCCCCATCCCAGTGCGACGTGGCGATGTAGCCTACAGCAGGTTATGGTCAATTAACTGCTGGATGTCCAAGTGGTGCTCCAAAAACAATGTGGGCTTCATAAATAATTGGAGCAACTTTGAGGGCAAGGCTGGCCTGTTAGGGCGGGATGGTATCCATCCCACTCGGGAAGGTGCTGCTCTCATATCTTGGAGTATAGGTCATAGTCTCAGAACAGCACTAGTTAATAAGTGACTGTCTAGAGCCAAGGCCAGGGAGCAGACAGACAGGCTAAACTGACCGTCTGCTAGCTGCACAGAGTCGTCACTCAGGATCCACTAAATTGAGACTGTGTCTGTCCCCCGAATGAAACCAAAATGTAGGAATTTTCAGAAGGTCTGTTTAAGTAACCTGATTAACATTAAATTAAATAGGACTGAACGCACAGCCAGCACCTCTGATCTAAAGATAGGATTGTTGAATATTAGATCTCACGTCAAAAGCGCTTACTATAAACGAAATTATTACCGACCAGGAGTTTAAAATAATGTGTTTAACAGAAACGTGGATTAAACCGTATGAATATGTAGCATTAAATGAAGCGAGTCCTCCTGGGTATAGTTACATACACCGACCCCGTCTAAATGGCAGAGGAGGCGGAGTCGCAGCTATCTATAATAATAATAATCTAAACGTCACACAAAAGACTAAACACAAATGTAAAACATTTGAAGTTCTTTACACCAACATAAAATTTCCAGTGTCCAAAAGCAGGTCTAGTCAGTCGATTCCACTAATTATTATTTATAGACCCCCAGGGCCCTACTCTGATTTTCTCATAGAATTTGCAGATTTCATCACAAATTTAGCTACTTCTTTAGACAAAGCATTAATTGTTGGTGACTTTAAAATTCATTTTGATAATCAGGAAGACTCCTTAAGAGCAGCAGTTGTGTCCGTCCTAGATTCATTTGAGATTAATCATAATGTTATAGGACCCACTCATAGTGGTGGACACACTCTTGATTTGTTGTTAACATTTGGATTAAAAAAAAAAAAAAGTCATAATTCCTATTTCAGACCATTATCTCATCTCTTTCAAAATCTACCTCAGTCATTGCATTAGTACCTCACCACGTTACCGTGTTAAGCGTACATTCACGTCAGCAGTGCGTTTGATTAATAATCTTCCAGAAATTACTATATTAAATAGATCTTCGTCTGACCCCGCAGAGCTCGACTGGGCCACTGAATACCTAGAATCAACGTTACATTACACTCTAGATGATGAAGCTCCCCTCAAGACCAAAATGATCAGGGAGAAAAAATTATTGGTATATTGATCATACGTGCACCTTAAAACAGACCACTCGGAAATTAGAACGTAAATTGCGTCAAACAAAATGAACAGTATTTCAAATAGCATTGAAGGAGAGCCTCCTAAATTATAAAAAAAATTTCTTAGTGCTGCTAGATGCTGTCGTCCCCTCACTTTCACACATTTTCTCAGGTTTGTTGACGGTGGTGTGGTTGGTCCTCTCTTATCCCAGAGATGTCTGTGTCTGTGTCTCATGTCTGTGCTACGTTCTGGTTCTCCCTTCTAGCTATGCTGCCATAGCAATTCTTGCTCGAGTCCAAACTGCACAGTGATATTAACTTTCATACAACAATAAGGACACTTAATAATCTATATCCTTCTCTTCCTGTCACCCTCTTCTCTCTCTCTCTCGGTCAAATTAAACATGCTCCTGAGGCTCCAGTGACCACCAGTCCCCCCTTTGTGGATCTTCCCACTTCTTCCAGGCCTGCCTCTGGATAGTGTTCTTTTCAATTGGAGGCCACTCTGTGCAGCTTGGGACGGTTTCTCATCAACGCCTTGGGTGGTTCCATGAAATTCCGGAGTAAGAACGGGTGCTTTGAGGATGGATTGGACTGTAGTTAATGTCAACAGTCTGCTACACTGACTCAGGAATACAGTTCGCTTCTGATCATCATCACTGTACCCCGCAACATTGTATATCTGCTTCAAATGGACATTCGGTGCAACCCAGATGAGGATGGGTTCCCTCTTAAGTCTGGTTCCTCTCAAGGTTTCTTCCTTATGCCATTTCGGGGAGTTTTTCCTTCCCACAGTTGCTCATCAGGGACAAACTTACTTACAAAGAACATATTTACTTTTAATCACCACATTATCTGTGTAAAGCTGCTTTGAGACAATGTTTATTGTTAAAAGCGCTATACAAATAAAAATGAATTGAATTGAATAAAGACATAATAATCCATATCCTTCTCCTCCTGTCACCCCTCTTCTCTCTTTCTCTCTCTCTCTCTCTCTCTCTCTCTCTCACACGGTCGAGGTTCCAGTGACCACTGTTTCTGCCCCTCCCCCCTTTGTGGATCTTCCCACTTCTTCCAGGCCTGCCTCTGGATAGTGTTCTTTTCGATTGGAGGCCACTCTGTGCAGCTGGGGACGGTTTCTCATCAATGCCTTGGGTGGTTCCGTGAAATTCCAGAGTTAGAACAAAAGCTTTAAGGATGAATTGGACTGTAGCTAATGTCAACAGTCTGTTACATTAACTCAGGACTTCTTTTTGCTTCTGATCATCACCACTGTACCCCGCAACATCGTATATCTACTATAAATGGACATTCGGTGCAACCCAGATGAGGATGGGTTCCCTTTTAAGTCTGGTTCCTCTCAAGGTTTTGTTCCTTATGCCATCTCAGGGAGTTTTTCCTTGCCACAGTCGCACCGGCTTGCTCATCAGGGACAAACTTACTTATAAAGAACATTTTCACTTTTACTCACCACATTATCTGTGTAAAGCTGCTTTGAGACAATGTTCATTGTTAAAAGTGCAATACAAATAAAAATGAATTGAATTGAAAATTAATTCCAGTTTATTGTCCAGGGAGCAGACATTAGAAAGAAGAATGGATGGGAGAGCCTGCCGGCTAGGGTTAGCATTTAGCCTAGCACAGACACCCGCCTGCTTCCCATTCTTCTGCTTCCACAAGCAGCGCTTCAGATGTCCCCTCTCTCAGCCACCGACATCAGGTGACACCGAGGGCTGGGGGCCTGGTTTTTGTGGCAGAGGTCTTGTAAAAAGTCAGGCTAAATATGGTAAAAGAACCATTTTTGGATCCTGAGAGGCCGCTGCGAGCTACTGCTGCACCGACATCTACTAATGTTTTGCTGCCATCTTCTCCATACTACGATGAGCCACCTGGACTACAGGAAAGGAAATTGTGCAAAAATGCTGTTTGTGGACTACAGTTCAGCATTCAACACCTCTAAGTTGGAGGTCCTGAGTCTGCCGCTGTGCTAATGCATCTCCAACTTCCAGACAGATAGACCACAAGCCGTACGAGTGGGCAAACACACCTCATCCCCCCCTTACCCTCAGCACTGGAGCTCCCCAGGGTTGTATTCTGAGCCCCCTGTTTAACTCACTGTACACATATTACTGTGTGGCCACTTCCAACTCCACCACCATCATCAAGTTTGCTGATGAAACTGTTGTGGTGGGCCTGATCAACAATGACAAGACGGCCTACCTACAGGATATTAAAAACCTGGAGAGATCGAGCTAGGAGAACAATCTTCGCCTGAATGTCAGCAATACTAAGAAATTGGACTTCAGCACGAAGCAGGAGCGGTCATACCAACCGCTAAACATCAACGGAACCCCAGTGGAGAGAGTGAACAGATTCCGGTACCTAGGTGTTCACATCACACAGGACCTGTCTTGGTCTTGTCACCAACACTCTGGTGAAAACGGCCTGGCAGTGTCTGTGCCATCTGAGACATTTAAGGGACTTTAAACTTCCCTCTCAGGTGCTAAGCACCTTTTAAACTTGCACCATAGAGAGTGTCCTGAGGGGTAGCATCACTTCCTGGTTCGGGAACAGCACCATGCAGGACAGGCGAGCCCTCCAGAGGGTGGTGCGTTCAGCTGAACGTACCATCCACACCGAGCTCCCTGACCTGCAGGACGTCTATAGCACGCTGTGCCGGACCAGGGCCAGGAACATTGTGAAGGACCTCAGCTATCCCAACAATAGACTATTTTCTTTGTTACATTCAGGGAAGCGCTTTCACTCCTTGAAAGCAAACACAGAGATAATGAAGAGGAGCTTCTTCCCACAGGCCATTCAGAGTTTAAACCAGGAAACACCCAGGAACTAGCACTGAACCTCCCTCTTCTCTCTCTCCATTGTCACTTATTTCTGCACAACTTTTTTTGCACTATCGCACTTTAACTCTGGACTGTCACTTCAACTTTGGACTTGAACAGCACAGTGACACTTTATACCACACTGCACTGCACATGGACACTTTAAGGACAATCACACTAAATCACTTTAATTTGTTCTTCCAAAATCTGCCATACACATTCATGTATATACATATATTTTCATATTTTTTATATAATTTATACTTTTTATTTATCTACCTTTTTTGTTTCAGTTTTAACCTTAATTCTATGCCTTCTATGATTAATGCTGGACAGTTATATAAAGCATTTGACTGCATGTCATACTCTGTATGTATGTGTATGTGACAAATAACAATTTATATAATTTGATTTGATTTGATTGAGGTTATCATTGTTCTTTCTATTTAAATTCCCCCTGGGTTGGTGATTTTAACATTAGAATAAATTGCAGTGCACATTTTAACATTGCCAGAGTGAATAGAGTTGAGTCAGTCAGTGGTGCCACTGATGTGAATACACTTGTAATTGGACTTTTAATATTTATCCTTTTTTTTTTTTCATATGCAAAAAAAAACCTTTATTATAAAACATTATTATAGATGTTATATTGTTATGTGTACTGAATAATACATACCTTGTAATTTCTGACTGTGTTGCTGCAATCAGGAAAATGGATTTAGATTGGTTAGATGGAACCAAACTTACTGAAAGTATTTTAGTAGATTGACTTCAGCACTTATTTTTACACTTTAGTAGTTTTAATAAAATCATCGCACCAGATTTACACCAATATCAAAGATATTATACAGACATATAATTGTACACTCACCTGTGGTTTCTTGTGAGTTGCACTAAAAGAAAATTTATCAGAAAATCTCACAAAAATTGGTAATTTGTTATTAACACTAAACAAATTCTGTTTAAATGGTAATACAATGAATAAAAAAAATACTGTCAATATTCTACTATTTATTACTCTACATTTTCACTTGTTAACCCAGAAACCACGTACAGTATATAAAATTAAACACAAAAAAACAAATACTGTAAATAAATAATAATATGGTGAAAAAAAAGAAAACATACATACATATATATATATATATATATATATATATATATATATATATATATATATATATATATATATATATATATATAGGTAGATTTTCTTACATTTGCAGGGGTTTGAGCTGTGCAACATCCTGCCGAGCACAAAAAAGTTAAAACAGTGTTAAAACAGAACTGCAAATTCCATAATAAATAAATCCTAAAATAAATTCACAGTGCTGCATCATTTAAATAAAATAATTTATAATTTATGTTTAATTTAAGTTAGAAAGTCACAGTTCCTTGAAGAAGGATACTGTTTAAATTCCATCGTAAAATGCAAATAAAAAAGATAATTTTTGTTTGTATGTTAATAAATCATTTATTATTTTAAAAACATTTACTTTACATAAAAGACTGTAAAAATGTAATTTTATTTTATTTATCTTTTGCTTTGATACTGAGAATAATTTCATATCTACACAAAGTTCACACTTTTCATTTTTACACTTTTGATCAGTAACCCAGCACCTTAACCACTGAGCTCCCAACTTCCCTAGTAGTAGTAGTATCAAATCAAATAAAATTTTATTCGTCACATGCACATACATACAGAGTATGACATGCAGTGAAATGCTTTACCAGTAGAATTAGTAGTTGTAGAAGAAGAAGAGTAGTATTATTTAGTTTCTATTTGTGTGAAATAAAATTCAATGTCCTACCTATGCAGAAAGCACAGATGATGAGCACTTGGCAGTTTATGTTTTGTCTCATTGTTGCTTCAGGCTGTTATTCAATACATTGTGCATTGGAACTGAAGGAAACAGGATAAATTTACACAAAACAAAATAAAATATAATCTAAACTTTTTGGTTTTGCATTAAACAACATTACAAACATAACAGGAAATGCAGAGATCATTCTGAGCCATGGTGTGTGCGATACACTGAATTCTCCAGTAGCTGCCTGCTATTCATTACATTTTACTGTTCTGGGTTTAATTATATTTAAGATGTGATGATGAAGTTAGTGCAGTTGCAGTTGTTCCGTCTTGTAGGTTTTGTCACTTTCTTCTTTTTGGACCTGCATGATTCAATTTGATGGGCTCTTTCTTGATAGATTTTTCTTCAATTAGAAATCATCTCTAAAGCATAATATAATCCCACATTAAAAGATGTGAATCTAATCACCATGTACTTATTATATCATGTAAAATGTTGGGGAGTGTGGTTTTTATGTTTTCTAGCCTGGGAAGTGTGACCCATGTGAATTGCACTAATTCCTGACAATAATGTGGGCGAGGGGGGTGGGGACAGATCACACTGTAGTTCCCTTTCAGGACCTTGAGCTGCGTCAAAATGCTTTGGTTCACGCTCAGAAATAATGTGTGTAATCAGTCAAAATTGGATGCTGGCTGTCACGGTAGGGTGATGTCATGACCAGGAAGTATAAAACACACATGGAGTGAAGAGACACAGTCTCTTCAGAGATCTTCAGAGGTCTGACGTCAGTTCCTGTTTCCTGTTGTTGAACTGTTCACCGGGAATTTTGTATCGGCATTTTAAATTTTTTACAGTTCGTTTTTTCTCGCTTTTCTCGCTTTAAAATATCAAAATATCGTGTTCATCTCCTGCATCCTTCACTTTCCGTTGGCTCCGTCTCGACTATTTTTGCTTTTCGGAAGACCTGTTTGAGGGTTTAAAAGCAGTGAGCGGAGGACATTCACCAGAACTCGAACACACACTACAGTAAACACATTAAGGTACGTAATTTCTCTATTATGGCGAACATCCAGTTTACTCAGTGTGTGAAGTGTGACATGTTTAGTCGGTCTTTCTCCGTTGTTAGCGATAATTATATCTGTGAGAAGTGTAAGCTAGTTTGCTCTTTGACGGAGAAGATCTTAGCATTAGAGGAGCACATCCAGAGTCTAGAGAGAAGTAGTAAGTGTGAGAGCAGTCCAGGTTCTACAGGGGAAAGTCTGGATGCCCTAGGTGAAGTTAATATTCCCCCGACTCCGGCATTAGAGCCCTCGCAGCGGGGCGAATGGGTGACGACTCGGCGGCATACTCGCAAAGCCAAAGCTAACGCTAAGGCTCGCCCACGGGAGCACCATTCCTCTCGCTTGGCGTGTCCAACAGGTTTGCTCTCCTCAGTGAAGCACCCGCTGAGAAACCTGAAAGAGCTCTGGTTTTAGGAGACTCCATTCTGAAATTAGCTAGACCTTTAGGGGCACCAGCAGCACAGGTTATGTGTATACCCAGAGCCAGGGCGCCGGACATAGCAGGTCAGCTTAGATTCTCAGGAAAGCACAGGTTCTCTAAGATAGTTTTTCACACAGGAGCTAATGATATACGCCTTCGACAGTCAGAGGTTACTAAGAGTAATATTATAGAGGTGTGTAAATTAGCGAAGGCAACGTCCGATGCTGTAATATGCTCTGGCCCCATCCCAATGCGACGTGGCGATGTAGCCTACAGCAGGTTATGGTCGCTGAACTGCTGGATATCCGAGTGGTGCTCCAAAAACAATGTGGGCTTCATTAATAATTGGAGCATTTTTGAGGGCAAGGCTGGCCTGTTAGGGCGGGACGGTATCCATCCCACCCGGGAAGGTGCTGATCTCATTTCTTGTAGTATAGGTCATAGTCTGAATATGTAGCATTAAATGAGGCGAGTCCTCCTGGGTATAGTTACATACACCAACCCCGTCTAAATGGCAGAGGAGGTGGAGTAGCAGCTATTTATAATAATAATCTAAACGTCACACAAAAGACTTAACACAAATGTAAAACATTTGAAGTTCTTTACACCAACATAAAATATTCAGTGTCCGAAAGCAGGTCAAGCCAGTTAATTCCACTAATTATTATTTATAGACCCCCAGGGCCCTACTCTGATTTTCTGATAGAATTTGCAGATTTCATTACAAATTTAGCTACTTCTTCAGACAAAGCATTAATTGTTGGTGACTTTAATATTCATTTTGATAATCAGGAAGACTCCTTAAGAGCAGCAGTTGTGTCCATTGTAGGTTTTGTCACTTTCTTCTTTTGGACCTGCATGATTCAATTTGATGGGCTCTTTCTTGATAGATTTTTCTTCAATTAGAAATCATCTCTAAAGCATAATATAATCCCACATTAAAAGATGTGAATCTAATCACCATGTACTTATTATATCATGTAAAATGTTGGGGAGTGTGGTTTTTATGTTTTCTAGCCTGGGAAGTGTGACCCATGTGAATTGCACTAATTCCTGACAATAATGTGGGCGAGGGGGGTGGGGACAGATCACACTGTAGTTCCCTTTCAGGACCTTGAGCTGCGTCAAAATGCTTTGGTTCACGCTCAGAAATAATGTGTGTAATCAGTCAAAAATTGGATGCTGGCTGTCACCGGTAGGGTGATGTCATGACCAGGAAGTATAAAACACACATGGAGTGAAGAGACACAGTCTCTTCAGAGATCTTCAGAGGTCTGACGTCAGTTCCTGTTTCCTGTTGTTGAACTGTTCACCGGGAATTTTGTATCGGCATTTTAAATTTTTTACAGTTCGTTTTTTCTCGCTTTTCTCGCTTTAAAATATCAAAATATCGTGTTCATCTCCTGCATCCTTCACTTTCCGTTGGCTCCGTCTCGACTATTTTTGCTTTTCGGAAGACCTGTTTGAGGGTTTAAAAGCAGTGAGCGGAGGACATTCACCAGAACTCCGAACACACACTACAGTAAACACATTAAGGTACGTAATTTCTCTATTATGGCGAACATCCAGTTTACTCAGTGTGTGAAGTGTGACATGTTTAGTCGGTCTTTCTCCGTTGTTAGCGATAATTATATCTGTGAGAAGTGTAAGCTAGTTTGCTCTTTGACGGAGAAGATCTTAGCATTAGAGGAGCACATCCAGAGTCTAGAGAGAAGTAGTAAGTGTGAGAGCAGTCCAGGTTCTACAGGGGAAAGTCTGGATGCCCTAGGTGAAGTTAATATTCCCCCGACTCCGGCATTAGAGCCCTCGCAGCGGGGCGAATGGGTGACGACTCGGCGGCATACTCGCAAAGCCAAAGCTAACGCTAAGGCTCGCCCACGGGAGCACCATTCCTCTCGCTTGGCGTGTCCAACAGGTTTGCTCTCCTCAGTGAAGCACCCGCTGAGAAACCTGAAAGAGCTCTGGTTTTAGGAGACTCCATTCTGAAATTAGCTAGACCTTTAGGGGCACCAGCAGCACAGGTTATGTGTATACCCAGAGCCAGGCGCGGACATAGCAGGTCAGCTTAGATTCTCAGGAAAGCACAGGTTCTCTAAGATAGTTTTTCACACAGGAGCTAATGATATCGCCGACAGTCAGAGGTTACTAAGAGTAATATTATAGAGGTGTAAATTAGCGAAGGCAACGTCCGATGCTGTAATATGCTCTGGCCCCATCCCAATGCGA
The DNA here is from genome assembly GCF_014805685.1 of Silurus meridionalis. NCBI lineage: Eukaryota > Metazoa > Chordata > Actinopteri > Siluriformes > Siluridae > Silurus > Silurus meridionalis. The sequence continues at coordinate 35,946,595 of NC_060884.1, read as the reverse complement.
CGTGGCGATGTAGCCTACAGCAGGTTATGGTCGCTGAACTGCTGGATATCCGAGTGGTGCTCCAAAAACAATGTGGGCTTCATTAATAATTGGAGCATTTTTGAGGGCAAGGCTGGCCTGTTAGGGCGGGACGGTATCCATCCCACCCGGGAAGGTGCTGATCTCATTTCTTGTAGTATAGGTCATAGTCTGAATATGTAGCATTAAATGAGGCGAGTCCTCCTGGGTATAGTTACATACACCAACCCCGTCTAAATGGCAGAGGAGGTGGAGTAGCAGCTATTTATAATAATAATCTAAACGTCACACAAAAGACTTAACACAAATGTAAAACATTTGAAGTTCTTTACACCAACATAAAATATTCAGTGTCCGAAAGCAGGTCAAGCCAGTTAATTCCACTAATTATTATTTATAGACCCCCAGGGCCCTACTCTGATTTTCTGATAGAATTTGCAGATTTCATTACAAATTTAGCTACTTCTTCAGACAAAGCATTAATTGTTGGTGACTTTAATATTCATTTTGATAATCAGGAAGACTCCTTAAGAGCAGCAGTTGTGTCCATTCTAGATTCATTTGTAATTAATCAGAATGTTATAGGACCCACTCATAGTGGTGGACACACTCTCGATTTGTTGTTAACATTGGGATTAAAAATAAAAAACTTAGTCATAATTCCACAGTCTGAAGCTATTTCAGTCCATTATCTAATCTCGTTTAAAATTTGCCTAAGTCATTGCATTTCTACCTCACCACGTTGCCCTGTTAAGCGTACTTTCACATCAGCTACAGCAGCGCGTTTTATTAATAATCTTCCCGAAATTACGATATTAGATAGATCTCCGTCAGACCCCGCAGAGCTCGACTGGGCCACTGAACATATAGAAACAACGTTACGTTGCTCTGTAGATGATGGAGCTCCCCTTAAGACCAAAATGATCAGGGAGAAAAAATTAGCACAGTGGTATAATGATCATACGCGCACCTTAAAACAGACCACTCAAAAATTAGAACGTAAATGGCGTCAAATAAAATTAACAGTATTTCAAATAGCATGGAAGGAGAGCCTCTTAAATTATAGAAAATCTCTTAGTGCTGCTAGATCAGCATATTTCTCCACCCTCATAGAAAATACCAAGCATAATCCTAGATTTTTATTCAGCACGGTAGCAAAATTAACAGGAAATAAAAGCACTGCACTAACATGCACACCATCACTAGGTAGTAATGATTTCATGAACTTTTTTAATAATAAAATTGAAAACATCAGGCAAGAAATCCAGACGGTTAATATAAATCCAAATTATTTTACAAGTAACCCTGTAGACAGCAGTGTAATTATAACAGACAATCAACTACAAAGCTTCACTCCTATTCATGAGAGTGACTTAATTTCATTAATCTCCTCATCAAAATCATCAACCTGCATTCTCGATCCCTTGCCTACAAGTTTCTTTAAACAGATAACTCCAGAGGTAATTGAACCTGTTTTAAAAATAATAAACTCTTCCATTAGCACTGGTTGTGTACCTAAATCCTTCAAACTGGCAGTTATCCACCCCCTTATTAAGAAACCTGACCTTGACCCATGTCAGTTGTCCAACTACAGACCTATATCAAATCTCCCCTTTATATCCAAAATTCTAGAAAAGGTTGTAGCACAGCAGTTATGCTCACACCTACTTATGAATAACATTTATGAAATGTATCAGTCAGGATTTCGGCCTCATCATAGCACAGAGACGGCGCTAGTTAAGGTGGTAAATGACCTGTTATTGGCCTCTGATCAGGGTTTTGTCTTCTTACTTGTTTCGCTCGACCTTAGTGCAGCTTTTGACACCATTGATCACACTATACTGCTTGCTAGACTTGAGAACGGTAGAGAATCAGTTTGTTGATGTAAATGGTGAGTTCTCCACACTCTATGAGGTAAAGTTTGGTGTTCCTCAAGGATCTGTCTTAGCCCCACTGCTTTTCTCTTTATATATGCTGCCTCTTGGTGAAATCATTCATACACATGGAATTCGCTTCCATTGCTATGCTGATGACACACAGCTGTATATTTCAGCAAAGCCAGATGAGCGAGATCAGCTAAACAATGTTGAGAAGTGTGTAAAGGACATTAGACAGTGGATGCTTAATAACTTTCTTCTGCTCAACTCAGATAAGACGGAAGTACTTTTACTAGGACCACATGCAGCTAGAAGTAAACATTCCGATTACGTAGCATCTCTAGATGGTGTTTCTGTTTCAGCATGTACGGCTGTCAAAGACCTTGGTGTGATTATTGACCCGAGTCTTTCCTTTGAGTCTCACGTGAATAATATTACCAGGATCGCCTTCTTTCACCTTAGAAATATTGCTAAAATTAGAAATATGATGTCGTTACAGGATGCAGAAAAACTAGTTCATGCTTTTGTTACTGCTAGATTAGACTACTGTAACGCTTTACTGTCTGGGTGTTCGAGTAAGTGCATAAATAAGCTTCAGTTAGTTCAGAATGCAGCAGCAAGAGTCCTCACTAGATCTAGGAAATACGACCACATCACCCCTGTTTTAATCAGTCTACACTGGCTCCCAATCAAATCTCGCATTGATTATAAAATATTACTACTGACGTATAAAGCACTTAACGGTCTCGCACCGCAGTATCTGAGTGAACTTCTGTACCAGTATGATCCTCCACGCCTACTTAGATCAAAAGGTGCTGGCTATCTGTTGGTTCCTCAAATAATGAAGACTACAGCAGGGGGCAGATCTTTCTCTTATAAAGCCCCACAGTTATGGAACAGCCTTCCAACCAGTGTTCGGGACTCGGACACAGTCTCAGTGTTCAAGTTGAGGTTGAAAACCTATTTATTTAATCAAGCCTTTTATCAGTAGATTTTTCTTAGGTAAAGGCTCAGATCTGGAGGGAGCATGGATATAGAGTGTTTGGTGAACTGGGATATTTGTATGCTGTCGTCCCCTCACATTCACACATTCACTCGGGTTTGTTGACGGTGGTGTGGTGGGTCGTCTCTTATCCCAGAGATCCCTCATGTCTGTGTTACCTTCTGGTTCTCCCTTTTAGTTATGCTGCCATAGCGAGTCTTGCCGGAGTCCAAACTGCACAGTGACATTAACTTTCATACACCAATAGGGACACTTAATAATCCATATCCTTCTCTTCCCGTCACCCTCTCTCTCTCTCTCTCTCTCTCTCTCTCTCTCTCTCTCTCTCTCTCGGTCGAGTTAAACATGCTCCTGAGGTTCCAGTGACCACTGTTCCTGCCCCTCTCCCCTCCGTGAATCTTCACACTTCTGTGCAGCTTGGGACGGTATCTCATCAACACCTTGGGTGGTTCCATGTAATTCCGGAGTAGAACGGGTGCTTTGAGGACGGATTGGACTGTAGTTGGTGTCGGCGGTCTGCTGCACTGACTCGGGAGTGCAGTTTTCTTCTGATCGTCATCACTGTACCCCGCAACATTGTATATCTGCTTCAAATGGACATTTGGTGCAACCCAGATGAGGATGGGTTCCCTCTTGAGTCTGGTTCCTCTCAAGGTTTCTTCCTTATGCCATCTCGGGGAGTTTTTCCTTGCCACAGTTGCTCATCAGGGACAAACATACTTACAAAGAACATATTTACGTTTAATCACCACATTATCTGTGTAAAGCTGCTTTGAGACAATGTTCATTGGTAAAAGCGCTATACAAATAAAAATGAATTGAATTGAATTGAATTGTTCACAAAGCACTTTGTGTGTATGTGTTGTCCTGTCAATTGTTTGTCTAAAAAAAAAAAGAAAAAGGAAAAAAAAAATTAAAGCAAGCAACAAGGTCAAGTATACTTTCCAGCTGTGCATTCCTCCTGGAACCCACTATATTTTGGGGGGTACACACAGTTTGTGTGGCTTGCTTGGGAGCGGAGCACACTAAGTCAGTTCTCGAGGCAGCCAATTGCGCTTAATGTACTCACATGTCTCTGCACTCTTTTCACTCCCACTGGGCACCTGTGCCCTAACTCCACGCAGTTCTGGCCCTGCTTTTTCCAAGGCAGAGCGTTGTGCCAGCTCTTGGGGTTCGCAAATAGTCCTTGCAGAGGGTTTTAAGACGGGCTTGTCCCTATCTCTGCTCGGTCTAGTGCTCGCTTGGGTTTTGGAAGCATGGCTTTTGGCAGATTCTTTTCCATACTGAAGTCGAGGAGTTTACAGAGGTTGTGACACATGCTGTTGCCAAGCTCAATAAAACTTGGCTGGTTTATGTGCAGAAAATGCCTTCATTCAGTAAACTAGATGACCACTTTCTGACCTCCGTCAGGGTCTCCCATTCTTTCCCGACTTGCACACTGAGGTAATTATTTCGGCCCACCCCTGTATGACGGTGTATTCTAAGGTCATGGGGCAGAAAGAACATGGGTACGGAGCGATGAAGATGATATGTCTGAAAGAGACAGGGCCATACTGCTGGACACCCCACTAACCACTTTTGGCCTCTTCTGCGATTCCGTAAGCAAGGTGGTTGAGAGGTTTCAGAAAAAATAAGAAACAGGCGGTGGCGTTCCGGCGTTACCTTCCACTCCACTCACATGGGGCTGCTCGGCCGGGCGCAGCCCCAAACGCAACCCTCCACCTCACGTTGGGAGGTACAGAGACATAGCGTCACAACTCGCACTCCCCCGGTGAGGGATCCTGCTCGGCAATCGGTGTCGAAGCCCCATGAGGTGACATCTTCATCAGGAAGGCTTTGAGGAAAAAGTCCTGACAGGGGACTTTCTGGGGATCTGGCCGTGAAGAGGCGCATTGCACCGTTGTATTCAATTCAATTCATTTTTATTTGTATAGGGCTTTTTACAATGCACATTGTCACAAAGCAGCTTCCCCAGATTTGGAAAAGCCAGGTGGATCTGTTCACATTTCTAGAGATGTCCCACTGTCCTTTCTAGAACTCCCTTTCTCCCTTACGCCATTGCTCAGGCATTGCCGAAGCTGCATCTGCACACCTTTCCCCGTCGCGCTGCTTCCGGGAGTTCTAGAAAGAGTTCGCCGTGACGGATTCCGCCTCCTCCTGGTAGCTCCAAGGTGGCCAAGCAAACCATGGTTTGCAGACCTGGTAGCTTTCCTCAAGCACCCTCCATGGGAGATTCATTTAAGGAGGGTTCTCCTTTCCTAGCTCGGTGGCACGATATTTCACCCCGCCCCGAGTTGTGGAGGCTGTGGCTGTGGCTCTTGAGGGGGCACAGCTCTGAGGTTCTGGCCACCAAGGTGGTAAAGACCATTCTCCACTTTAGAGCTACATGCCACCGGATGGCGTCTGTTCTGCTCATGGTGTGAGCACCACCAGCTGGACCCAGGCCACTGCCTGGTTGGCTCAGTGCTGGATTTCCTACAGGGACAGTTCGCCAAGGTGTTGGCTCTGTCCACACTGAAAGTCTACACGTTCGCTATTTTGGCTTATCACGCCCCCTTAGCACGGCAATCTATGGGCAGAGACCCTCTGGTAACGCGTTTTCTTTACGGCACCCGTTTTGTTGTTTTGGGGGCTCTGTCTGAGCCCCCCTTTAACCTTTTAGCTGAGGCATCTTGGAGGCACCTTTTCATCAAGACCACGTTCTTGTTGGCCATCCGCTTTATCAAGAGAGTAGGAGACTTGCAGGCCCTTTCTGTGGCCCCCTCCTTCCTGAATTTCACCCCAGGTATTACCAGTGCCTTCCTGTACCCCCGAACAGGTTGAATATAGGACTGCACAAATGTCAGGATCATAGCGTTGCAAATGTCTTGGAGGGGTACCCCAAGACATTTGCAACGCTGCGGGTTGGTCTACTGCGCTGACCTTTGTGCGGTTCTATAACCTGTACCGCAGTGCCACTCCTGGCCGCTCTGTCTTCCTCCAGCTGTCCTCAACATACACACTAGTCAGGGACTGGTCAGTCTGGCATGATTGGCCACTCATTCCCAAAGTGTTTCGACACAGCTCGAGTTCCTGAAAGGGCTACGTATTTCAGAGTGTGAACACTCGGGTGTGTTCCCAAAGCGTTTTAACACAGCGTCTAATTTCTTCAAGGAACTAGGGTTACATACGCAACCTAGAGACCTTTTTTATGAACTGGAATGTGAGATTCATAAATAGTAACTAAACATAGATAGATTGGCACTTCAAAAAACATTTAGTGTAATTTCTATTTACAATCGTTTTTAATAAAAACAACTGCAGTGTACACGACCACTGTGAAAACACCACTTTGAAACTGAAACATGCAAATGACTTTATTTTTTCATTTTAGTGCATGGTTTCTGCATTCCAAGTATTATTGAGTAGTAATCACTTCAGTTAATGTGAAATTATATGTAATTTGTTTACATGAATGTTTTATGTAAAAAGAAGAAAAAGAAAAGGAACATGGTATTTTTGGCATTCAGGGAATAAACTTTACACGGAATGTTTTAGAAGCCTCACTGTCACAGTCTCACTGTGTGTGTGTGTGTGTGTGTGTGTTTACTGCTGTTCTCACATTTAGATTTTGCTCACAACACAGGACTGTCCACATTCTAAAAAAGTCCATGGCTTTTTAAATCCATTTTAAACTCATGTTGAGTTACTTTGGGAAATTTAGCAGAATACTTGTTATTCTAATTATTAATGTTACAAATAAATTAAGCGAGATGAACCACGCATTACAAAAGAGAAGAATGGCAACAATGCAAAGTGGTAGCACCCATTTCCTTACCACAGATAATAAAATAACATGTTTCCAACCCAATTACTGAGACAAGCATCAGCCCACAAATATATTACATCAATCAATAATTTACACACTGAATAAACCCTTAGTGAACATTCAACAACAATTATTACACTTCGCTGATAATGAAAAAAAGTCTCATAGATTTCTAATATTTTGATAGTTAAACTTCTAAATTCCTGCTAATTTATATTAATGTCAAATATTAATTCTGGAATTTTATTTACATTCAAAAAAATTCACTTAACATGTGTTACTTTACCAATGCACACACATCATTACCCACAGATCAGTATATATACACAAACACACACACACACAGCAGAGTGTACAGCAGAGATGTCCTTACCTCTCTGATGGTGCAGGTGTGTGAATAGGAGTCAGGTATAGCAGACAGAGGTTAAATGTATAGGGGTGGGGCGGAGTTTCACTCATATACACTGCAGCAGTTTGGCACTAGGTTTGGTTTGTGCGGTGTGTGAGTCACAGTTACATATTCACATTAACACACACAACCTGGTTCCTTTCAGAGTTTTGTACTCATGTGGTTTTGTCAATTTTGCCCTGACACTGTCACCTATAGAGTTTATTCAGAAGAAGTTTTAATCTATACACAGAGTTCTGGAAAGCTGCTTTGTGTCCATTCTTAATAGTGCTATATAATTTGAAAATGAAATAGAATTGCCAACAGGTATGAAATATTCCTATCTATACAATTGTTTTTTTTTGTTTTTTTTTGCTTAGATCAATTAAGTGTTCTTAGCTTTAAGAAAACATTCCGATTTCGAAGTCTTTCCTTTAAGGAAATTATTCTTTATAGAACCCCTCTGGGGGCCACAGCCTAAAAAATGGTCCTGGTACAGTGAAACCCCGTTGTACGAGCATAATTCGTTCTTGAATATTGCTTGTGTGTCCATTTGCTTGTACGTTCGAACTGATTTCATAAGAATGAATGTAAAAGTGATTTAATCCGTTCCGAGATCTCATTCGATCGCTTATTTCTGCACTTATAAAGTATTTGTAGCCAATTTAACAAACAAATACACCGCAAATTACCGTAAAGTAAACATAATTTAACACTTACTCATGTGGTAGTGGTTGATTGCGAGTGTGAGACGCGCACCACGCTCTTAACCTCCTCAGTTTCCATGGTAATTCTATTTACTTTAGTTTTCACAGCACCATCACTGATTTTCTTGGGGGACATTTTTCAATTTTTCAAGTTTTTGCTGCATTGAACAATGAGAGTGGCCGAGTGATACGTCATCAACTAAGCGACTGATGCGACCCTCCGCCGAAAACGGTGAACCAGCAGCATGGGTTTGCTCGTGCCTTCGAAATTTGCTCGTGAAATAGGGTACAATTTTGCAAGCGAGTTTGCTCGTATCTCCGTTTGCTCGTACTATAGGTTGCTCGTACAATGGGGTTTTACTGTACAGATTCTAGATTAGACTGGCAATTTCATAACTGTTATGGAATCCCTTTTATCTGATGTGAAAGATTACTGATTTAAAGAATACTCAGGTTAGGTCAAATAATGTGCACCGATGAGGGCATCGCACTGCTGCCGGGCACCGAAGAGGGTGCCGCTCCGCCTCAGAATCCCTTTGAGTCCCACTGAGAGCGCTGCTCTGCCTCAGAATCCTGCTGAGCGCGCTGCTTCATTTCAGAGTCTGCTCCAGACCTCAGCAGAGGGCGCTGCCACACTCCAGACCTCCGCAGAGGGTGTTGCCACGCTCCAGACCTCCGCAGAGGGCGTTGTCACACTCCAGACCTTTGCAGATGGCGTTGCTGCGCTCCAGTGTCCGCTCAAGAGTCCCGCCAAGGGCTCTGCTGTGCTCCAGATCTCCGCAGAGGGCACCCCAACGCTCCAGACCTCTGGAGCATCCAGAGCATCGCTCCGCATCAGACCATTCTTGGCCTCAAAGGTGTTTCACCCGATTGTAGTTCCCAGCAAGTTTTGTGGAGTCTGACGCTTGCACCCGACCTTACTTATGCCCCAGGTTTGGCGTGCCTGTCCAAGACTTCCCTTCTCCAGAACCCCTCCACCCACCCTGGATGGGTTGCACGGCCTTCCTCGGAGTGCCCTGTCCCACTTGGCGAAGGGGGGATTGGGGCGTCAGGAGCCGCCCCTGGAGGAGGGGGTAATGTCAAGGAGTCAAGTTTATTTCTATTGCACTTTTCACAACAGACATTGTCTCAAAGCAGCTTTACAGAAATCAACAGTCAAGGTGAATGGTGTGCATTTATCCCTGATGAGCAAGCCGTGGCGACTGTGGAGCCACCAGTGACCCCTCTCTTCAAAGCTCACTCTCTCTCCTGTAAATCTGAAGCTGTCCTACTATCACTAATCATCTGCCAATAAGTTATAAATTTCCCCCTAATGCATGAGCCTTTGGTGACTTTGGTAAAGGAAAAAAAATCCCTGAGATGGAACGAGGAAGAAACCTTGAGAGGAACCAGACTCAAAAGAGAACCTCATCCTCAATACAGAATGTCTATTCATTACAGTTTATCATTGTTGAGGTTATAAACTGTTCAGTGATGGATGCTGTTCATGCAAACGAAGCCATTGTACAAATTAGCCATTGTACAGTCTAAATCAATCCTTACAGTTCTGAGTTTGTGTAACTTCATGGCTCTAAGGCTTTTCATGTGGAACCTTTCTCAGCTGCACAGAGTAGTCTACATTTGAGGAAAACTCCATATAGAAATAGGGCATCGAGATGGATCTGGTTGATCTGAAAAGAGAAATGGGACAGGATGAACAATGAACCCATGCTGGCATTACCAATACGGATTCATGGATTCCTGGAATTCATGGAAGTTTCCCTGCACAAAACTCTCAGGTAATTATTACACTCTCCCTGAAAATTTACTGTGATTGGAGAAGCTCTCCATATAAGTCAGGAGCAAAAAAACCATTTAAATCATATTAAGATCATTCGGGTCACTGCTCCGCCAAGGGTTTGGTCCTTCTTCTATATTTTAGAATCATTTTAATGTAGTTTACTTGTAGTTGTTAATATGGTTTTTAGTTAACACAATAATTAACATTAATGTGGCTGTAATTGATACATTAAATTCTATTAATTTTTATTTGTATAGAGCTTTTAACAATGAACATTGTCTCAAAACAGCTTTACACAGATAATGTGGTGATAAAAATGAATAAGATGTTCTTTATAAGTGTAATAAGTGGCCTCTAATTCAAGACAACACTATCCAGAAGAAGGCCTGGACGAAGTGGGAAGATCTGAGGCGGGAAGAGGGGCAGGAACAGTGGTCACTGGAACCTCAGGTGCATGTTTAACTCGACTGAGAGAGAGAGAGAGAGAGAGAGAGAGAGAGAGAGAGAGAGAGAGAGAGAGAGAGAGATAGGAAGAGAAGGATATGGATTGTGTGTCCTTATTGTTGTATGAAGGTTTAGGACACTGTGTAGTTGGGACTCTGGCAAGACTCGTTATGGCAGCAGAACCAGCAAAACCAGAATGTAACACAGATATGAGGATCTCTGGAATAATAGATGACCCACCACACCAACGTCAACAAACCTTAGTTTTAAGAGAAAGATTAGCCCCATGCTGTAGTCGTCATTATTTGAGGTACCAACAAATAGCCTGCACCTTTTGATCTAAGAAGCGTGGAAGATCATACTGGTACAGAAGTTTATTTCAATTTTATTTATTTTTTTCAAATTTTATCTGTCACATACACATACATACGGGGTACGACATGCAGTAATATGCTTTTTACGACGGTCCGGCATGAGGGAATTGGATGGGGAGAAAAATAAAACAAAGAAAAAGAAGGCAGATAAATAAAGTATAAAAACTATATAAAATATAAGAATATATAAAGATATATATGAGAGTAAAAAAATATGTATATACAGAATATGCTTTTGGCAGTAAGCAGTAAAACAGTAAACAAATTAGGGTGTTTTTGTGATTGTCCATAAAGTGTCTGTGTGCGGTATGGTGTGGTATGAAATAAAATATAAAGTGCACTGTGCTGTGCGAGTCCAGAGTTTTAAAGTGCCGTAGTGTGAAAAGTGATTTGTGCAGAGAAAAAGTGTGATGATGGAGAGAGTGGGCCAGTTTTTAGATCTCTCTCTGTCTCAATAGTGCACACTATCTGAGTTCACTCAGATACTGTGGCGTGAGAGCATTAAGTGCTTTATACGTCAGTAGTAGTATTTTATAATCAGTGTGAGATGTAATTGGGAGCAGTGTAGATGATTAAAACAGCGCTGATGTGGTCATATTTTCTAGATCTAGTGAGGACTCTTGCTGCTGCATTCTGAACTAACTAAAGCTTATTTCTGCACTTACTCCAACACCCAGACAGTAAAGCGTTACAGTAGTCTAATCTAGATGTTACAAAAGCATCAACTAGTTTTTCTGCATCCTGAAACGACATCATATTTCTAATTTTAGCAATATTTCTAAGGTGAAAGAAGGAGATCCTGGTAATATTATTCACATGAGACTCAAAGGAAAGACTCGGGTCAATAATCACACCAAGATTTTTGACTGCTGTACACACTGAAACAGAAACACCATCCAGAGATGCTACAGAATCAAAAAGTTTACTTCTAGCTGCATGTGGTCCTAGTAAAACTACTTCTGTCTTATCTGAGTTGAGCAGAAGGAAGTTATCAAGCATCCACTGTCTAATGTCCTTTACACGCTCCTCAGCATTGTTAAGATGATCTCTCTCATCTGGCTTTGCTGAAATATACAGCTGTGTATCATCAGCATAGCAATGGAAGTGAATCCCATGTTTATGTATAATTTCACTCAGAGGCAGCAGATATAAAGAGAAAAGCAGTGGGCCTAAGACAGATCCTTGAGGAACACCAAACTTTACCTCAGAGAGTTTGGAGAACTCACCATTTATATCAACAAACTGATAGCAATCAGTCAAATAAGACCTGAGCCAGGAGAGAGCTGTTCCCTTTATTCCAACAACATTCTCAAGTCCAGCAAGCAGGAGATTATGATCAATGGTGTGAAAAGCTGCACTGAGGTCGAGCAAAACAAGTAAAGAGATAAAACCCTGATCAGAGGCCAATAACAGTCATTTACCAACTTAACTAGCGCCGTCTCTGTGCAATGATGAGGCCGAAAAGAGAAAGAGGTTGGCAAAACAGAAGTGGGATAGACAGAGTGATGAGAAAAGTAGGCAGGAGTACAAGGAGATGCGGCAGCAGGTAAAGAGGGATGTGGCAAAAGCCAAGGAAAAGGCATACGAGGAGCTGTATGAGCGGTTGGACACTAAGGAAGAAGAAAAGGATTTATACCGATTGGCCAGGCAGAGGGACCGAGCTGGAAAGGATGTATTGCAAGTTAGAGCAGTAAAGGATGGAGAAAGAAATGTGTTGACTAGTGAGGAGAGTGTGTTGATGAATGAGGAAAATCAGAGAGAGAGAAGGTTGGACAATGTGGAGTTGGTGAAGCAGGATGTAGATAGGATTAGTAAGGAGGAAGTGAGAGCAGCGATTAGGACGAAGAAGAGTGGAAAGTCGGTTGGACCAGATGACATACCGGTAGAAGCGTGGAGATGTTTAGGAGAGATGGCAGTGGAGTTTTTGACCAGGTTGTTTAACAGGATTATGGAAGGGGAGAAGATGCCTGAGAAATGGAGAAGTGTGCTGGTACCGATTTTTAAGCATAAAGGGGATGTGCAGTCTTGCAGTAACTACAGGGGAATAAAGTTGATCAGTCACACCATGAAGTTATGGAAAAGAGTAGTGGAGGCCAGGCTGAGAGAAGAGGTGACCATCTGTGAGCAGCAGTATGGTTTCATGCCGAGGAAGAGCACCACAGATGCCTTATTTGCTTTGAGGATGTTGATGGAGAAGTATAGAGAAGGACAGAAGGAATTGCATTGTGTATTTGTGGATTTAGAGAAAGCGTACGACAGAGTGCCAAGAGAGGAGTTGTGGTATTGTATGAGGAAGTCAGGTGTGTCAGAGAAGTATGTGAGGGTGGTGCAGGACATGTATGAGGACAGTGTGACGGCAGTGAAGTGTGCAGTTGGTACGACAGACTGGTTCAGGGTGAAGGTTGGACTGCATCAAGGATCGGCCCTGAGCCCTTTCCTGTTTGCAGTGGTGATGGACAGGTTGACGGACGAGGTCAGACAGGAGTCTCCTGGACTATGATGTTTGCGGATGATATTGTGATTTTGGTGAGAGTAGGGAGCAGGTTGAGAAGAGCCTGGAGAGGTGGAGATATGCGTTGGAGAGAAGGGAATGAGAGTCAGAAGGAGTAAGACAGAGTACATGTGTGTGAATGAGAGGGAGGGCAGTGGAGTGATGCGGTTGCAGGGAGAAGAGCTGGAAAAAGTGGAGGAGTTCAGGTACCTGGGGTCAACAGTGCAAAGTAATGGAGAGTGTGTTAGAGAAGTAAAGAAAATAGTGCAGGCAGGGTGGAGTGGTGGAGAAGAGTGACAGGAGTGATTTGTGATAGTAGGGTATCTGCAAGAATGAAAGGAAAGTTTATAGGACTGTGGGAGACCTGCAATGTTGTATGGATTAGAGACAGTGGCATTGAGTAAAAGACAGGAGGTGGAGCTGGAGGAAGCAGAGCTGAAGATGTTAAGGTTTTCGTTGGGAGTGACGAGGATGGACAAGATTAGAAATTAGTTTATTAGAGGGACAGCGTATGTAGGATGTTTTGGTGACAAGGTGAGGGAGGCGAGATTGAGATGGTTTGGACATGTGCAAAGGAGGGACATGAATTATATTGTAGAAGAATGCTGAGGATGGAGCCACCAGGTAGGAGGAAAAGAGGAAGGCCAAGGAGGAGGTTCATGGATGCGGTGAGGGAAGACATGCAGGTAGTTGGTGTGAAAGAGGCAGATGTAGAGGACAGGGTGGTATGGAGACGGATGATCCGCTGTGGCGACCCCTAATGGGAGCAGCCGAAAGAAGAAGAAGAAGAAGATAACTGCAGTTTGAAGGATTTAGGTACATAACCAGTGCTAATGGAAGAGTTTATTATTTTAAAACAGGTTCAATTCCCTCTGGAATGATCTGTTTGAGGAAACTTGTAGGCGAGGGATCGAGAATGCAGGTTGATGATTTTGATGAGGAAATTAATGAAATGAAGTCGTTCTCTTAAATAGGAGTAAAACTTTGTAATTGATGGTCTGTTATAATTACACTGCTGTCTACAGGGTTATTTATAAAATAGTTTGGATTTATTTTAATCGTCTGGATTTCTTTCCTGATGTTTTTAACTTTATTATTAAAAAAGTTGATGAAATCATTACTACCTATTGATGGTGTGCATGTGAGTGCAGTGTTTTTTTTTTCCTGTTCATTTTGCTGCAGCACAGAATAAAAATCTAGGATTCTGCTTGTTATTTTCTATGAGGGAGGAGAAATATGCTGATCAGCAGCACTAAGAGATTTTCTAGAACTCAGGAGATTCTCCTTCCATGCTGTTTGAAATACTGTTCATTTTGGTTTGACTCCTTTTACGTTCTAATTTCAGAGTGGTCTGTTTTAAGGTGCGTGTATGATCATTATACCACTGTGCTGATTTTTTTCCCCCTGATCATTTTGGCCTTAAGGGGAGCTACATAATCTAGAGTATAACGTAACGTCGATTCTAGACATTCAGTGGCCCAGTCGAGCTCTGTGGGGTCAGACAGGGATCTATTTAATATCGATATTTCTGGAAGATTATTGATAAAATGTGCTGCTGTAGCTGACGTGAATGTGTTTAACACGGTAACGTGGTGAGGCAGGGGCATAGATTACGCGGGGGGCGCAGGGGACATGTCCCCCGTACTTTTTATAAAAAGTTAATTCGTCCCAATCACTTTTTTAGTGGAGGGAAAAAAAACAGGTAACACTACACATTTCTTCCCCCCACTTTTGAAATGATGGCTACGCCCATGTGGTGAGGTACTAATGCGGTGACTGAGGCAGATTTTAAAAGAGATGAGATAATGATCTGAAATAACTTCAGACTGTGGAATTATGACTAAACGTTTTATTTAAATCCAAATGTTATGTGTGTCTCCACTATGAGGGGCTCCTATAACATTCTGATTAATAAATGGACACAACTGCTGCTCTTAAGGAGTCTTCCTGATTATCAAACTGAATATTAAAGTCACCAACAATTAATGCTTTGTGTAAAGAAGCAGCTAAATTTGTGATGAAATCTGCAAATTCTATGAGAAAATCAGAGTCAGGCCCCTGGGGGTCTATAAATAATAATTAGTGGAATTGACTGACTGGACCTGCTTTCGGACACTGAATATTTTATGTTTGTGTAAAAAAAAGTAAACATTTTTTACATTTGTGTTTAGTTTTTTGTGTGATGCTTAGATTATTATTATAAATAGCTGTGACTCCACCTCCTCTGCCATTTAGACGGGGTTGGTGTATGTAACTATGACCAGGACTCATTTAATGCTACATATTCATTCTGTTTAATCCACGTTTCTGTCAAACACATTATATTAAACTCCTGATCGGTAATCATTTTGTTTATAGTCAGCGCTTTTGATGTGAGAGATCTGATTAGTACTTTAGTTAATTCACCATAAGTTTATAATGAACTAACCATTATTTGAGACATTGCAACATTTCTTGCTCATATTGTTTCTTTCTTGCTGTCACCACTGGCTTGCTAATTAGGGCAAAATGTATGGATAGTAACTTAAGAATTTGTAATGATTTTAAAACTATTTATTTCTATAAAGTTGCTTTGGGAAAATATCTATCTTTTAAATTGCTATACAAATAATCAATATTTAAGTAAGTTAAATAATTTAACTAAACTGAAAGTGGTAGCCTTAACTCTACTCTCATTATGGCTGCTGATGAGGACCACAGTCAGTTTTACTTCTTCTGAGCTTGCTATTCAAACCTTCTGCTTCTTAATCTAAATAGAACTACATTAGAAGCACCATGCATATTTTGAGAAATGACTGACACCTAAGATTCATGAGCCACTAAAGCACTGCCACAGCCAGTCTAACAGCTAACGCCCAATTCCTGCACCCTGACAGGTAACTCCTTTCTCTTTTCACACATCACAAGATGTTCCCATAATTATATACCAGCTGATTTATGTTAACACTTGACACAATCCCTGTAAATTAGATTAAACATGATAAAACCTGGGTTAATGGACATTTACACACTAACAGCTTTGGTTTCACCACTTTCTTTATGATTTGCTTCTTTGTGTTGACTAAAAAAAAAATTCATCTTGTCATTTTAATGCTTTTGAAAGTGGCTTCTTTTTTCAGATATTTTGCTCTTTATGTTTAGATCATTCTGTCACACAGAGGAAATGGCCAACATTGAGAATAGGGAACACTAAGTATATGGGGGGCCTTTAATTGATCATCTTTATAGCAGAGGTTTCTTCACAAAATGGGGGGATTATTAACACAGCATCAGCATTAAACCCTCAATTATCACAACATCTAAACTGTAATATACGAGTGGTAGAATAAAGCTTTTCTCTGCATTTACTCTGTTTATTTGACTTTTTACTTACTGCCTGGGTGGCAGGAATTCTCTACAGATTTATGTACATTGTTCATTTGTCTGCAGGCACATTAGGGTGTCTTTGTAGAGAATTCACACACACACACACACACACACACACACACACACAGGATTACATAACTAGACAATGATATATATTTGTGTATTTTACATAATGGCATTAACCTCAAATCTTCATATAATATGAAATAATTGTCTTCTTTTTTAAATACACTGAACAAATATGCAGATAAATGTAGTGGAGACCCACTAGTGCATCTTTTAATCAGCTTTGATTTGTACTTAAATTTAGAATTAAAATGGAAGGCCCATTGGTAATCCATTTAAAATATCAGTTTAGCGAGCACAATACATGTTTAGAACAACAAAACTTTCTGATTATTTTTTTCCTTAGGTTTGTAATTCTAAATAAATATTTTACATATTTGTGAATGCTCTAAAACTTCAAACTCTCAACATCTGTTAAAGTGCCTTTACTTTGAATTGCAAGTGCCCGTGGAGCAGGTTTGACCTTGCACAACAGGTTGTATAACAAATTCTTGGATGACAGTAGAGAAGAGTTCAGGTTTTACATGAATGACATGCATTTAATTAAAAAAAAGTAACCCAGTTGCATGCCACAAATAAAACAATTACACAATTAATTAAAGTACACATAACATAAGACTTCTTCTTCTTTTGGCTGCTCCCATTAGGGGTCGCCACAGCGGATCATCCGTCTCCATACCCCCCTGTCCTCTACATCTGCCTCTTTCACACCAACTACCTGCATGTCTTCCCTCACCATATCCATAAACCTCCTCCTTGGCCTTCCTCTTTTCCTCCTACCTGGTGGCTCCATCCTTAGCATTCTTCTACCAATATAACTTATGTCCCTCCTCTGCACATGTCCAAACCATCTCAATCTTGCCTCCCTCACCTTCTCCCTTCCACCGTCTCCAAAACATCCTACATGTGCTGTCCCTCTAATAAACTCATTTCTAATTCTGTCCATCCTCATCACTCCCAACAAAAACCTCAGCATCTTCAGTTCTGCTACCTCCAGCTCCACCTCCTGTCTTTTACTCAATGCCAATGTTTCTAATCCATACAACATCTCAGGTCTCACCACAAACCTATAAACTTTCCCTTTCACGCTCACAGATACTCTTCTATCACAAATCACTCCTGCTATCACTCTTCTCCACCCACTCCACCCTGCCTGCACTCTTTTCTTCACTTCTCTAACACACTCTCCATTACATCTTGTTAAACAATCTGGTTAAAATCTCCACTGCCATCTCTCCTAAACATCTCCACGCTTCTACCAGTATGTCATCTGGTCCAACCGACTTTCCACTCTTCATCCTCTTAATCACTGCTCTCACTTCCTCCTTACTAATCCTATCCACTTCCTGCTTTACCAACTCCACATCATTCAACCTTCTCTCTCTCTCTCATTTTCCTCATTCATCAGCTGCTCAAAATACTCCCTCCACCTTCTCAACACACTCTCCTCACTAGTCAACACATTTCCATCTCCATCCTTTATTGCTCTAACTTGCAGTACATCCTTTCCAGCTCGGTGCGTCTGTCTGGCCAATCGGTACAAATCCTTTTCTCCTCCCTTAGTGTCCAACTTCTCCTACAGCTCCTCATATGCCGTTTCCTTGGCTTTCGCCACATCCCTCTTTACCTGCTGCCGCATCTCCTTGTACTCCTGCCTACTTCTCTCATCACTCTGTCGATCCCACTTCTGTTTTTCCAACCTCTTTTCCCTTATGCTCTCTTGCACTTCCTCATTCCACCAACATGTCTCTTTATCTGGAAATAGAAAGGAAGACATCACACCAAGTACTTTTCTAGCTGCCATCCTCATCACTCCTGCAGTAGTTGCCCAATCATCCAACACCTCTTCACCACCACCGAGCCCATGTCTGTCATTCCAGAAACGTGCCGCCCTGTTCTGGGGTTCCCGTGGATGCTCCGCTCGCACCAGGCGATCTCTGTTCTGCTCCAGAGTTTCCAGGACAGCTCCGTTCCACTCCAGAGTTTCCAGGACAGCTTCTTTCTGCTCCAGGGTTTCCAGAAGAGCTCTTTTCCGCTCCAGGGTTTTCAGGACAGCTCTTTTTTTCCTACTCCAGGGTTTTCAGGACAGCTCCTTTCCGCTCCAGGGTTACCAGGAGAGCTCCGTTCCACTCCAGGGTTTCCAGAAGCGCTCCTTCCCCCTCCGGGGCTTTCATGAGCGCTCCTCTCCGCCCCAGGGTTTCCACGAGCACTCAGCTCTGCTCCAGAGTTATGACAAGTGCTCCGCTCCGCTCCAGAGTACCACGAGTGTGCCGCCCTGTTCCGGGGTGGAGAAGGGACGTCGTGCAGCTCTCCCGAAGGCGACTTCTCACCTGCGAGCTCTCCTGAAGGCGACTTCTTGCCTCTGAGCTCCTCCGATGGCAACGGCTCGCCTCTGAGCTCCTCTGAAGACGAAATCTCACTCCCGAGCTCCCCCGATGGGGAAGTAACGCCGGCGAGCTCCCCCGAAGGCTACTTCTCGCCTGCGAGCTTTCCCGAAAGTGACTTCTCGCCTCCGAGCTCACCCGAAGGCGGCTTCTCGCCTCCGAGCTCCTCTGAAGGCGACGTCTCACTCCTGAGCTCCTCTGAAGGCGATGTCTCGCCCCCGAGCTCCTCCGTCGGCGACATCTCACTCCCGAGCTCCTCTGAAGCCTTGTCACGGCTCAGAGCCCCGATGAGGGTGTGACTGTGTTCCTGAACTTAGCCTCGCTTAGCCTCTGGACTTCACTACGTGTGCAGCTTGGTCCCTGTCCTCTGCCAGAAGCGTCTCTCCGTTCCGGGTCTCCGGGGTGAATATCGCTCCGCTCCAGTCCTCCGTGCTGGACATCGCTCCGCTCCAGTCCTCCCCAGTGGGCGTCAGTCCGCCCCTGATCGCCGCTGAGGGTGTCATTGGTCTCAGGTCTCAGCCGTAGAGGTCGCTCAGCCTCTGGACTCCGCTGAAGACATCTCTCTGCCTCCGGCCTCTGCTGTAGATGTCTCTCCGTCTCCAGTATCCACTGCAAGCGTCCCTCCGTCCCGATCTCCGCTACAGGCGGCTCTCCGTCTCCAGCCTTTGCCCTGCCTCCGGTCTTAGCCCAGCCTCAGCTCTGCTCCAGAGTTATGACAAGTGCTCCGCTCCGCTCCAGAGTACCACGAGTGTGCCGCCTGTTCCGGGGTGGAGAAGGGACGTGCAGCTCTCCCGGCGACTTCTCACCTGCGAGCTCTCCTGAAGGCGACTTCTTGCCTCTGAGCTCCTCCGATGGCAACGGCTCGCCTCTGAGCTCCTCTGAAGACGAATCTCACTCCCGAGCTCCCCCGATGGGAAGTAACGCCGCGAGCTCCCCAAGGCTACCGCCTGCGAGCTTTCCAGTGACTTCGCCTCCGAGCTCACCCGAAGGCGGCTTCTCGCCTCCGAGCTCCTCTGAAGGCGACGCTCACCCTGAGCTCCTCTGAAGGCGATGTCTCGCCCCCGAGCTCCTCCGTCGGCGACATCTCACTCCCGAGCTCCTCTGAAGCCTTGTCACGGCTCAGAGCCCCGATGAGGGTGTGACTGTGTTCCTGAACTTAGCCTCGCTTAGCCTCTGGACTTCACTACGTGTGCAGCTTGGTCCCTGTCCTCTGCCAGAAGCGTCTCTCCGTTCCGGGTCTCCGGGGTGAATATCGCTCCGCTCCAGTCCTCCGTGCTGGACATCGCTCCGCTCCAGTCCTCCCCAGTGGGCGTCAGTCCGCCCCTGATCGCCGCTGAGGGTGTCATTGGTCTCAGGTCTCAGCCGTAGAGGTCGCTCAGCCTCTGGACTCCGCTGAAGACATCTCTCTGCCTCCGGCCTCTGCTGTAGATGTCTCTCCGTCTCCAGTATCCACTGCAAGCGTCCCTCCGTCCCCGATCTCCGCTACAGGCGGCTCTCCGTCTCCAGCCTTTGCCCTGCCTCCGGTCTTAGCCCAGCCTCCGGTCTTCGCCAGTGGTTTCAACTCCATTCCTGGCCCTCCTCCGAGTGCCCGGGCCCTCCGGGCATCTGTGAGTTTGGGGCGTCAGGTGACCCAACATGAGGGAGGTAATTTCAGGGATCCACCTGCCACGCCCCCTTTGGTGGCTCTCTATGCCTCCGCTCTCTCTGGAGCTCCAGGTTTAATCACGCTCACCTGGGGCTCATCATCACTCCATCCCGCTTCTACATAAGCTCCTCACTCACACTCACTCTCTTGTTTAGTATTGTATGTGTTCATGGTTTCATGCAGGACTCTATGTGTTCTGTTACTTCCCAAATCCACAATCCTGTACCGGCAGCGCGTTTCCTCCCAGCGCATCTCGGACCAGCTACGCTTCTCCCCAAGCGCACCTCAGACTCTCTCAACCTAAGGACATGTGCGTGTGAGTGTGTGTGTGTGCGTGTGTATCTCTCTCCCTCACTCTCGTCATTAAAAACCGAGCGAGGTGTACTTCGCCTTCCGCCTCCGTCTTCCATATTTTTATTCTGCTCTTTCCTTTCTCAGTACCATCAGAGTGAGTAAACTCCAGAACTGAAATGCTCAGGCTTTTTTTTTTTATAAAGTATACTGCATGTTGCTCCAAAAGACTCATTCAGTTAAACTGTACAAACAATTATGCACAAAATAGACAAAAGTGCACAAAAGTGTGTACAGCTGATCAGATTGCAGCTCATGTACCTCAAATTAAATTTGAATTTACTGAACTAATCACATACCTTTGTACTGACTCACACAACAATGCAGACACACCAGAGTATCAGAATGTGCAAAGAACAGTCAGACAAACTGCACCACCCTGGATTTCTCTGTTCTATAACGTCACTGCTGATCACAAAAACAAAATCACAATTTACACAAGCACATAACTGATGTGAACTTGCACTAAGATGTCAGGGTTAAAACAAAGGTGAAAGGTTTGAATTTGCAGCTCCACCATTATATACCATTACATAGATCTTGTCCTAATATCCACATATATAATATATATACTTAGTGTACTTGTTTATCAGCTTTTGTACAGTTTATCCTTTTTTTTACTTTTTTTTTACTTTTTTACTGCTATATACTTTAGATTTATTTGCGGTAAATATATTTATACATGCAAAATCTCCCTGGGCAGCGCTATTGTTCCATCATTCCCGTGCCAAAAAAGTCTACTGTCTCCTGCCTCAATGACTATGGTACTATGACTATGGTCACGCTCACACCTATTGTGATGAAGTGCTTCGAGAGGCTCAAAATGAGGCACATCAAGACCCAGCTTCCACACTCACTGGACCCCATGCAGTTTGTGTATCGTCCAAACCGCTCCACGGATGATGAAATCTCCATGACCCTTCATATGACCCTCCATGCTGTTCATAGACTTAAACTCAGCATTTAAGACAATCATCCTTCAGCACCTGATTAAGAAGCTGAACCTACTGGGCCTGAACACCTCCGTCTGTAACTGGATCCTGGACTTCCTGACTGGGAGACCTGTCAGTCCGGATCGAAAACAGCATCTCCAGCACCACCACACTGAGCACTGGGGCACCTCAGGGCTGTGTGCTCAGTCCAATGCTGTTCACTATGCTGACTTACGACTGTGTAGCAATGCACAGCTCGAATCACATCATCAAGTTCACGGATGACACGACTGTGGTGGGTCTCATCAGCAAGAATGATGAGTCAGCATACAGAGAGGAAGTGCAACAGTTAACAACCTGTCTCTGAACGTTGACAAAACGAAAAAGATGGTTGCTGATTTCAGGAAAGCACAGTGAGACCATTCTCCACTAAACATCAATGGATCCTCGGTGGAGATTGTCAAGAGCACCAAATTATTTGGTCTCATCCGTCTCCATACCACCCTGTCCTCTACATCTGCCTCTTTCACACCAATTACCTGCATGTCTTCCCTCACCACATCCATGAACCTCCTCCTTGGCCTTCCTCTTTTCCTCCTACCTGGTGGCTCCATCTGTAGCATTCTCCAAAACTCCACACATGCAGCGGGATCCAAATGGCACTGGTACGTCTCTAGATGGTTCGGGATGTTTGCGAGTTCGGCATCTACTTCTTCAAAGGTCCGTAATCATCACGAGGTGGGAGGTGACTGGAGCTGGCCAAACCTCAGGATGGGGAGAGAAAGAGAATCAGTGGAGAGGAATTAGCGTAGCTGCTGTTCATGATATTAACAGCACAAGTTGATAATGTGCATGTGATCAGATGTTCTGGAGCACAAGGTTATGATATGTGATGTGTGTTATGTGTAGGCTTTGCTAAAAAGATATGTTTTTAATCTACACTTAAACTGGGTGAGTGTGTCTGAGCCACGAACACTGTCAGGAAGACTATTCCAGAGTTTAGGAGCTAAATGTGAAAATGCTCTACCACCTTTAGCTATTCTACGAACTACTAGAAGCCCAGAGTTTTGAGATCTCAGGGAGCGTGGCGGATTGTATCGTGTTAAAAGACTGGATAGATACATGGGAGCCAAACCATTTAGTGCTTTATAAGTGAGAAGTAATAAGTTTCGAATAGACTACAAACTAACAGGAAGCCAATGTAGGGACGATAGGATTGGGGTTATGTGATCATATTTTCTTGACCTTGTAAGAACTCTGGCTGCTGCATTCTGGACTAACTGAAGCTTGTTTATTAATGACGCAGGACATCCACCTAGTAATGCATTACAGTAGTCTATTCTGGAGGTCATAAACGCATGGATGAGCTTCTCTGCATCAGATATAGACAACATGTTTCTTAACTTAGAAATATTTCTAAGGTGAAAGAAGGCTGTTTTTGTAACTTGGTTGATATGATTTTTGAAAGAAAAGTTGCTGTCCAAAATAACTCCCAGGTCTTTTACCGTTGAACTAGTGGTTACAGAACATCTGTCTAAATGCAGGTTGAGATGCTGGAGCTTCTGTATACTAGTTTTTGGGCCGATGAATTTAAAAGTAGAAAGTTATGGGTCATCCAATCTCTTATTTCCTTAACACACTCAGTTATCCGTGTTAATTGAGCTGTATCGCCTGGTTTAGATGAGATATATAGCTGAGTATCATCAGCATAACAATGGAAGCTAATTCCATGCCTTCTAATAATATTTCCTAACGGAAGCATGTATATTGTGAAGAGCAGGGGTCCTAGAACTGAACCTTGCGGCACGCCATAATTTACTTGCATTAGCCTGGATAGCTCTCCATTTAAATCTACGAAATGGTAACGATCGGACAGGTAGGATTTAAACCAGTTTAATGCCTGTCCCTGAATGCCGATGTAATTTTGTAAGCGATCTAGGAGGAGATCATGGTCTATAGTGTCGAATGCAGCACTAAGATCTAGTAGAACCAACAGATGAAGCCTTGGTCTGAAGCTAAAAACAGGTCATTAGTGATTTTAACTAGAGCAGTTTCTGTGCTATGATGGGGCCTAAAACCTGACTGAAATTCTTCAAAGATATTGTTCTCTTGCAGGTAGAAACATAACTGGGCAGCGACAATCTTTTCTAAAATCTTAGACATAAATGGGTCTGTAATTCAATAGTGTGTTTGGATCCAGATTAGGTTTTTTAATGAGGGGCTTAATAACTGCTAACTTGAGGGATTTAGGGACATGTCCTAACGATAGTGAAGAGTTAATAATATTCAGAAGAGGTTCACCAGTTGTATATAACACCTCCTTCAGTAATTTAGTAGGAATTGGATCTAACTGACATGTTATCGATTTAGCTTTGGCAATAACATTATACAGCTCTTCCTGTCCTATACATGTAAAACAGTGGAGTTGTGGAGTTGAAGGTACCACTGTCTCAGGAGATGGTGTCAGAGGTTGAACTGCCACAATTGTTTTTCTAATGTTATCTATTTTTTCAGTGAAGAAATTCATAAAGTCATGTCTAATCTTGTCCATCCTTGTCACTCCCAATGAAAACCTGAACATCTGCAGCTCTGCTACCTCCAGCCCCGCTTCCCGCCTTTTACTCAATGCTACTGTCTCTAATCTACACAACATTGCAGGTCTCACCACAGTCCTATAAACTTTCCCTTTCATTCTTGCAGATACCCTTCTATAACAAATCACTTCTGCTATCACTTTTCTCCACCCACTCCACCCTGCCTGCACTCTTTTCTTTACTTTCCTAAAACATTCTCCATTACTTTGCACTGTTGACCCCAGGTACCTGAACTCCTCCACCTTTACCACCTCTTCTCCCTGCAACCGCACCCCTCCGCTGCCCTCCCTCTCATTCACACACATGTACTCTGTCTTACTACTACTGACTTTCATTCCCCTTCTCTCCAGCGCATATCTCCACCTCTCCAGGCTCTTCTCAACCTGCTCACTACTCTCACCACAAATCACAATATCATCCGCAAACATCATAGTCCAGGGAGACTCCTGTCTGACCTCGACTGTCAACCTGTCCATCACCACTGCAAAAAGGAAAGGGCTCAGGGCCAAACCTTGATGTAATCCAACCTTCACCTTGAACCAGTCTGTTGTTCCTACTGCACACTTCACTGCTGTCACACTGTCCTCATACATGTCCTGCACCACCCTCACATACTTCATACAATACTACAACTCCTCTCTCCACCCTGTCGTACGCTTTCTCTAAATCCACACACACAATGCAATTCCTTCTGTCCTTCTTTATACTTCTCTATCAACATTCTTAAAGCAAATAAGGCATCTGTGGTGTTCTTCCTCAGCATAAAACCACACTGTTGCTCACAGATGGTCACCTCTTCTCTCAGCCTGGCTTCCACTACTCTTTCCCATAACTTCATAGTGTGACTGATCAACTTAATTCCCCTGTAGTTACTGCAGGTCTGTACATCTCCCTTATGCCTAAAGATCAGTACCAGCACACTCCTTCTCCATTCCTCAGGCTTCTTCTCACCTTCCAGAATCTTGTTAAACAATCTGGTTAAAAAGTCCACTGCCATCTCTCCTAAACATCTCCATGCTTCTATCAGTATGTCATCTGGTCCAACCGACTGTCCACTCTTCATCCTCTTAATCGCTGCTCTCACTTCCTCCTTACTAATCCTATCCACTTTCTGCTTTACTAACTCCACATCATCCAACCTTCTCTCTCTCTCATTTTCCTCGTTCATCAACTGCTCAAAATACTCCCTTCATCTTCTCAACACACTCTCCTCACTAGTCAACATCAGCTACCTCTCTCCCTTTAGCAGTCATAGTGCCAACATTTAAAGTACCAACCCGAACCTCTACTCTCCTACACTTCTCCTTTCCCTGCCATCTCTGTAGATGTCTTCCTCCTCTCCTTGTCCTCCTTGTTAACCCAGGCCTCGACCGATCCAGTATGAATTTCTTAATCATGACCCGCATATTCGATTTGGCACATGTTTTACGTTGGATGCCCTCCCTAACGCAACCCTCCCCATTTATTGGGAGCGGGACTAAGAGTGCACTGGCTTGTGCCTCCCTAATGACCAGCTCCATCACCAAAAAAGCCCAGCAGCATCTCTACTTCCTGAGAAGGCTGAGGAAAGCTCATCTCCCTCCCCCAATCCTGACCACGTTCTACAGAGGGACCATTGAGAGCATCTTGAGCAGCTGCATCACTGTATGGCTTAGGAACTGCACCATCTCAGATCACAAGACCCCACAAAGAATAGTGAGGACAGCTGAGAAGATCATCGGAGTCTCTCTCCTCGCTATCATGGACATTTACATCCGCAAATCCAACAGCATTGTGGACGACCCCACAAACCCGTCACACACACTCTTCACCCTCCTGCCATCAGGGATGCGGTTCCAAAGAATTCGGGCCATCACATCCAGATTGTGCAACAGTTTCTTCCCTCAAGCCATCAGGCTTCTCAGCACACAGAACTGAACTGAAACTCACACGCACACACACACAACTGTGTGACTGATCTGTACAACCCGTACTCAAACACACAATCGTACTCTCTTCAATTCAATTCATTTTTATTTGTATAGCGCTTTTAACAATGAACATTGTCTCAAAGCAGCTTTACACAGATAATGTGGTGATTAAAAGTAAATATGTTCTTTATAAGTAAGTTTGTCCCTGATGAGCAACTGTGGCAAGGAAAAACTCCCTGAGATGGCATAAGGAAGAAACCTTGAGAGGAACCACACTCAAGAGGGAACCCATCCTCATCTGGGTTGCACCAAATGTCCATTTATAGCAGACATACAATGTTGCGGGGTACAGTGATGATTAGAAGCGAAAAGTAGTCCTGATTCCATGTAGCAGACTGTTGACATTATCTACAGTCCAATCCATCCTCAAAGCTCCCGTTCTTACTCCGGAATTTCATGGAACCACCCAAGGCATTGATGAGAAACCGTCCCAAGCTGCACAGAGTGGCCTCCAGTCGAAGAGAACACTATCCAGAGGCAGACCTGTACGAAGTGGGAAGATCCACGGAGGGGAGAGGGGCAGGAACAGTGATAACTGAAGCGTATTTATGCACTTACTCCAACACCCAGACAGTAAAGCGTTACAGTAGTCTAATCTAGATGTTACAAAAGCATCAACTAGTTTTTCTGCATCCTGTATCGACATAATATTTCTAATTTTAGCAATATTTCTAAGGTGAAAAAAGCAGATCCTGGTAATATTATTCACGTGAGACTCAAAGGAACAACAGAAACACCAGAACAACAGAAACACCACCCAGAGATGCTACGTACACATCCATGTCTTCAGCACCACTCATATTACATCCCTTTATCACTACAAACTGTTTACATGCTGTTTTTGCACATCTGTCTTGTGTTGTCTTTGCACTGGTTGCACCAGGTTGCACACGATGCACTTTATGTGGTGAGGACAGTTACTAGTCCTTAACCCTGTGTTCTCTGTGATGTGTTTTCAATGTAGCCGCAGGGTTCAGGAGGAACGTTGTTTCATTTCACTGTGTACTGCGTCTGCTATATATGGTTAAATTACATTAAAAGCTTCTTGACTTGACTTGATGCGGGTTGCAGAAAGCTCCTGTCGAGCTTTCTGCTGATCGGCCAGCCAGTCTATATTTAGCTTGACTACGGCCCGAGTCACCACCTTCGGTAGCTCCTCGTAACAGATGGGTTTACAGAAAGAAAGAAAGAGACAAGCCCATCTCCAGACTCTCTGTCAGGTCCATCTGTGCCCCCGACGAACTAGCATGCCGCTCCACCCTTTATTACTCCTCATTATATCTGCATTATTTTTATCTATATTTATCTTTATATCTTTATATCCTCACTAACCCAGCCATTATGGATGCACAAGCCAGTGCACTCTTAGTGCCGGGTCCAAGCCCGGGTAAATGGGGAGGGTTGCGTTAGGAAGGGCATCCAGCGTAAAACATGTGCCAAATCAAATATGCGGATTACAAATGAGAATTTCATACCGGATCGGTCGAGGCCCGGGTTAACAACGACCGCCACAGGTATCGTTAGCCGACAGGGTACCGGTGGAAATTGGGCTACTGTTGGCCGAAGGAGAAGAAGGAGAGGAGGAAGACATCTACAGAGACGGCAGGGAAAGGAGTGGTGTAGGAGAGTGGAGGTTCGGGTTGGTACTTTAAATGTTGGTACTATGATGGGTAAAGGGAGAGAGATAGCTGATATGATGGAGAGGAGAAAGGTAGATATGCTGTGTGTTCAGGAGACCAAGTGGAAAGGGAGTAAGGCCAGGAACATTGGAGGTGGATTTAAACTGTTTTATCATGGTGTGGATGGAAAGAGAAATGGTGTAGGGGTGATTCTGAAAGAAGAGTACAGTAAGAGTGTAGTGGAGGTGAAGAGAGTTTCTGATAGGGTGATGATCGTGAAGGTGGAAGTTGAAGGGATGATAAATGTCATCAGTGCCTATGCTCCACAAGTTGGCTGTGAGATGGAGGAGAAGGAAAGATTCTGGAGTGAATTAGATGAAGTTGTAGATGGTGTACCTAGGAAAGAATGATTGGTGATTGGGGCAGACTTTAATGGGCATGTAGGTGAAGGAAACAGAGGTGATGAGGAGGTGATGGGTCGGTATGGTTTTAAGGAGAGGAACGTGGAAGGGCAGATGGTGGTAGATTTTGCTAAAAGGATGGAAATGGCAGTGGTGAACGCTTATTTTAAGAAGAAGGAGGATCATAGAGTGACGTATAAGAGTGGAGGAAGGTGCACACAGGTGGACTATGTGCTATGCAGGAGATGCAACCTGAAGGAGATTGGAGACTGTAAGGTGTTGGCAGGGGACAGTGTAGCTAGACAGCATCGGATGGTGGTCTATAGGATGGTTTTGGAGACGAAGAAGAAGAGGAGGAGAGTGAGGACTGAAAGAAGAATAAGATGGTGGAAACTGAAGGAGGAAGAGTGTAGTGTGAGGTTCAGGGAAGAGGTCAGACAGAGGCTCAGTGGTGGTAAGGAGGTGTTGGATGATTGGGCAACTACTGCAGGAGTGATGAGGAGGCAGCTAGAAAAGTACTTGGTGTGACATCTGGAAATAGAAAGCAAGACAAGGAGACGTTGTGGTGGAATGAGGAAGTGCAGGAGAGCATAAGGAGAAAGAGGTTGGCAAAACAGAAGTGGGATAGACAGAGTGATGAGAAAAGTAGGCAGGAGTACAAGGAGATGCGGCAGCAGGTGAAGAGGGATGTGGCGAAAGCTAAGGAAAAGGCATATGAGGAGCTGTATGAGAGGTTGGACACTAAGGAAGGAGAAAAGGATTTATACCGATTGGCCAGGCAGAGGGACCGAGCTGGGAAGGATGTACTGCAAGTTAGAGCAGTAAAGGATGGAGAGGAAATGTGTTGACTAGTGAGGAGAGTGTGTTGAGAAGGTGGAGGAGTATTTTGAGCAGCTGATGAATGAGGAAAATCAGAGAGAGAAGGTTGGATGATGTGGAGTTGGTGAAGCAGGATGTAGATAGGATTAGTAAGGAGGAAGTGAGAGCAGCGATTAAGAGGATGAAGAGTGGAAAGTCAGTTGGACCAGATGACATACCGGTAGAAGCGTGGAGATGTTTAGGAGAGATGGCAGTGGAGTTTTTAACCAGATTGTTTAACAGGATTTTGGAAGGTGAGAAGATGCCTGAGGAATGGAGAAGAAGTGTGCTGGTATCGATATTTAAGCATAAAGGAGATGTGCAGACCTGCAGTAACTACAGGGGAATTAAGTTGATCAGTCACACCATGAAGTTATGGGAAAGAGTAGTGGAAGCCAGGCTGAGAGAAGAGGTGACCATCTGTGAGCAACAGTATGGTTTCATGCCGAGGAAGAGCACCACAGATGCCTTATTTGCTTTGAGAATGTTGATGAAGAAGTATAGAGAAGGACAGAAGGAATTGCATTGTGTATTTGTGGATTTAGAGAAAGCGTACGACAGGGTGCCAAGAGAGGAGTTGTGGTATTGTATGAGGAAGTCAGGTGTGTCAGAGAAGTATGTGAGGGTGGTGCAGGACATGTATGAGGACAGTGTGACGGCAGTGAAGTGTGCAGTAGGTACGACAGACTGGTTCAGGGTGAAGGTTGGACTGCATCAAGGATCGGCCCTGAGCCCTTTCCTGTTTGCAGTGGTGATGGACAGGTGGACGGACGAGGTCAGACAGGAGTCTCCCTGGACTATGATGTTTGCGGATGATATTGTGATTTGTTGTGAGAGTAGGGAGCAGGTTGAGAAGAGCCTGGAGAGGTGGAGATATGCGCTGGAGAGAAGGGGAATGAAACTTAGTAGGAGTAAGACAGAGTACATGTGTGTGAATGAGAGGGAGGGCAGTGGAGTGGTGCGGTTGCAGGGAGAAGAGCTGGAGAAGGTGGAGGAATTCAGGTACCTGGGGTCAACGGTGCAAAGTAGTGGAGAGTGTATTAGAGAAGTGAAGAAAAGAGTGCAGGCAGGGTGGAGAGGGTGGAGAAGAGTGACAGGAGTGATTTGTGGTAGAAGAGTATCTGCAAAAATGAAAGGGAAAGTTTATAGGACTGTGGTGAGATCTGCGATGTTGTATGGATTAGAGACAGTGGCATTGAGTAAAAGACAGGAGGTGGAGCTGGAGGTAGCAGAGCTGAAGATGTTGAGGTTTTCGTTGGGAGTGACGAGGATGGACAAGATTAGAAATGAGTTTATTAGAGAGACAGCACATGTAGGATGTTTTGGTGACAAGGTGAGGGAGGCGAGATTGAGATGGTTTGGACATGTGCAGAGGAGGGACATGAATTATATTGGTAGGAGAATGCTGAGGATGGAGCCACCAGGTAGGAGGAAAAGAGGAAGGCCAAGGAGGAAGTTCATGGATGTGGTGAGGGAAGACATGCAGGTAGTTGGTGTAAAAGTGGCAGATGTAGAGGACAGGGTGGTATGGAGACAGATGATCCGCTGTGGCGACCCCTAATGGGAGCAGCCGAAAGAAGAAGAAGAACTTTATATCCTCACTGTACATTCTGCCCAACATTTCACATTCATGTATATATATGTATATAATGTGTGTGTCTTAAATGCCATAATATTATAACCTTCCACTTCTGCACATCTCCTCTTCCATGCCACAGCCTTAGAACATCTATCTGGACTTCTTAATGATGTCCACACGTCTCTGCACTGCTATAACCTTTATATTTAGTCACATGCTGTACATATGCTACATATTTATCTTCACTATTTGCACGATTGCTACTTTTTGCAATTCTGGTATCTATCTATCATCTATTTATCTAAACAGGTAGAAGTAAAAACTAATTTTTACTTAAGTACATGGCAGAGCCAAGACTTCTTTACTTTCACTTGAGTAAAAAAGTATAATCAGTACTTTAACTTTTACCGAGTATTTTAAAACATGAGGATCTGTACTTCTACTTAAGTAAAGAATGTGTGTACTTTTGCCACCTCGGTGCCAGAACAGAGAAGAGCCTTGAAGTGTACTTACCTCTCATTCTGAGAGAAGGTGGTACCAGTGGAGCAGTGCTGGAGGATCTCAGACAGTGTGGTGCAGTGCAAGATGTGATGAGGTCCCTGAGGTAAGATGGTGCTGGTCCATTATTGGCCTTGTAGGTGAACATCAGTGTTTTGCATCTGCAGCTACTGGAAGCCAGTAAAGGGAGCAGTGGGGTGTTGTGGGAGAACTTAGGCACACATGCAGCTGTGTTTTGAATCATTTGAAGTGGATGAATAGTGTTCAGGGGAAGACCTGACAGCAGAGCGCTGCAGTAGTCGAGTCTTGGAATGACAAGAGACTGAACAAGCATCTGGGCAGCCTGTGTGGACAGAAATGGTTGAATCCTTTGGATGTTGTAGAGAAGAAATGGACAAGAACGAGCCACATTACATGTTAGGAGAAGGACAGTTCATTGTCCATAGTTACCCCGATTTTGAATCACCTGGGATGACAAGCAGTTCTGTTTTGCTGGGGTTGAGTTTACTTTGGTGAGCACTCATCCATGAAGATATGTCTGTCAAGCATGCCGAGATCCAAGCAGAAGCTGTGATTTTTGAGGAAGGGAAAGAAAAGATGAGTTGAGTGTCATCAGCACAGCAGTGGTAAGAAAACCCATGTGAGGATATGAATTCACCGATAGAGTGGGTATAGAGGGGGAAAAGGAGGGGACCAAGTATCAACCCTTCTGGGACACCAGTGGAAAGTCTGCATGGGGCAGATGTCGATCCCCTCCATGTTACCTGGAGGGGGTCATGTTACCTAGAGGGGTTCCCCAACAAGTTCACAAAGAGATAAATCCACAACTAAAGAGTTATTTGTGTGTTTCTATAACTTTTAACTGATCTTTCTCTGACAGATTAAAACGTGCAACTCACCCACAGCATGTCTCGTTAACTCTGCTGTGGTCGGTCCTTATTCCACAAGCTAGATCACATCACGCACCACATAGATGGCGCTGTCTTCATTTATGCATATATTAAACATTCCTTTTACTCCGTTACATAGGGGTGATTCTGAAGGAAGAGTACAGTAAGAGTGTAGAGGAGGTGAAGAGAGTTTCTGATAGGGTGATGAATGTGAAGCTGGAAGTTGAAGGGATGATTATAAATGTCATCAGTGCCTATGCTCCACAAATTGGCTGTGAGATGGAGGAGAAGGTAAGATTCTGGTGTGAATTAGATGAAGTGGTAGATGGTGTACCTAGGAAAGAACAATTGGTGATTGGGGCAGACTTTAATGGGCATGTTGGTGAAGGGAACAGAGGTGATGAGTAGGTGATGGGTAGGTATGGTCTTAAGAAGAGGAATGTGGAAGGGCAGATGGTGGTAGATTTTGCTAAAAGGATGGAAATGGCAGTGGTGAACACTTATTTTAAGAAGAAGGAAGATCATAGGGTGACGTATAAGAGTGGAGGAAGGTGCACACAGGTGGACTATGTTCTAGGCAGGAGAACCTGAAGGAGATTGGAGACTGTAAGGTGTTGGCAGGGAACAGTGTAGCTAGACAGCATCGAAAGGTGGTCTGTAGGGTGGTTTTGGAGGCAAAGAAGAAGAGAAGGAGAGTGAGGACTGAAAGAAGAATAAGATGGTGGAAACTTAAGGAGGAAGAGTGTAGTGTGAGGTTCAGGGAAGAGGTCAGACAGGGGCTCGGTGGTGGTGAAGAGGTGGTGGGTGATCAGGAAACTACTGCAGGAGTGATGAGGGAGGCAGCTAGAAAAGTACTTGGTGTGACATCTGGAAATAGAAAGGAAGACAAGGAGACGTGGTGGTGGAATGAGGAAGTGCAGGAGAGCATAAGGAGAAAGAGGTTGGAAAAACAGAAGTAGGATAGACAAAGTAATGAGAAAAGTAGGCAAGGAGGTGCAGCAGCAGCTGAAGAGGGATGTGGCGAAAGCCAAGGAAAAGTCATATGAGGAGCTGTAGGAGAAGTTGGACACTAAGGAAGGAGAAAAGGATTTGTACCGATTGGCCAGGCAGAGGAACCGAGCTGGGAAGGATGTGCTGCAAGTTAGAGCAATAAAGGATGGAGATGGAAATGTGTTGACTAGTGAAGAGAGTGTGTTGAGAAGGTGGAGGGATTATTTTGAGCAGCTGATGAATGAGGAAAATCAGAGAGAGAGAAGGTTGGATGATGTGGAGTTGGTGAAGCAGGATGTAGATAGGATTAGTAAGGAGGAAGTGACAGCAGCGATTAAGAGGATGAATAGTGGAAAGTCGGTTGGACCAGATGACATACCGGTAGAATCATGGAGATGTTTAGGAGAGATTTTAAAGGAGTGGAGTTTTTAACCAGATTGTTTAACAGGATTCTGGAAGGTGAGAAGATGCCTGAGGAATGGAGAAGGAGTGTGCTGGTACCGATCTTTAAGCATAAGGGAGATGTGCAGAGAAGGACAGAAGGAATTGCATTGTGTGTTTGTGGATTTAGAGAAAGCGTACGACAGGGTGGAGAGAGGAGTTGTGGTACTGTATGAGGAAGTCAGGTGTGTCAGAGCAGTATGTGAGGGTGGTGCGGGACATGTATGAGGACAGTGTGACAGCAGTGAAGTGTGCAGTAGGAACGACAGACTGGTTCAGGGTGAGGGTTGGACTACATTAAGGATCGGCCCTGAGCCCTTTCCTGTTTGCAGTGGTGATGGACAGGTTGACGGACAAGGTCAGACAGGAGTCTCCCTGGACTATGATGTTTGCGAATGATATTGTGATGTAGGATGCATATAGGATGTTTTGGTGACAAGGTGAGGGAGGCGAGATTGAGATGGTTTGGACATGTGCAGAGGAGGGACATGAGTTATATTGGTAGAAGAATGCTGAGGATGGAGCCACCAGGTAGGAGGAAAAGAGGAAGGCCAAGGAGGATGTTCATGGATGTGGTGAGGGAAGACATGCAGGTAGTTCAAATCGAATCAAATCAAATTTTATTTGTCACATACACATACATACAGGGTACGACATGCAGTGAAATGCTTTTTACGATGGTCCGGCATTAGGGAATAAAATGGGGTGAAAAGGAGTATAAATATTATATTATATATCTATATCTATATATATCTATATCTATATCTATATCTATATATATATATATATATATATAAAATAACAGAAAAAGAAGGCAGATAAATAAAGTGTAAAAGAATATATAAGGATATAAAGATATAAATTTTATAAGTGTGCAGTTAAACAGTAAACAGTAAACAACAGTAAACAAGTTAAGCATGGTTTTTGATTGTCCATAAAGTGTCCGTGTGCAGTAAGGTGTGGTGTAAAGTGTCCTTGTGCGGAATGATGTGGTATAAAAAATAAGAATATAAAAAAAATATGAAATGTAAAGTGCACTGTGCTGTGCAAGTCCAGTGTCTAAAGTGTTGTAGCACGAAAAGTGTGATATGTGCAGGGAAAAAAAGGTCTGATGATGGAGAGAGTGGGCCAGTTTTTAGATCCTGGGTGTTTCCTGGTTTAAATTCCGAATGGCCTGCGGAAAGAAGCTCCTCCTCATTCTCTCTGTGTTCGCTTTCAGGGAGCGGAAGCGTTTCCCCGAACGCAACAGAGAAAAGAGTCCATTTTTGGGATGGCTGAGGTCCTTCACAATCTTCCTGGCTCCGGTCCGGCACCGTGTGCTGTAGGTTAAGGAGCTCGGTGTGGATGGTACGTTCAGCTGAACGCACCACCCTCTGGAGGGCTCGCCTGTCCTGCATGGTGCTGTTCCCGAACCAGGAAGTGATGCTACCCATCAGAACACTCTCAATGGTGCAGGTGTAAAAAGTCTTTAGCACCTGAGAGGGAAGTTTAAAGCCACTTAAGCGTCTCAGGTGGTACAGATGCTGCCGGGCCTTCTTCACCAGGGTGTTGATGTGACAGGACCAAGACCTGTGTGATGTGAACACAAAGGTACCGAAAACTGTCCACTCTCTCCACTGGGGTCCCGTTGATGTTTAGCGGTTGGTATGACCGCTCCTGCTTTGTGCTGAAGTCCACGATCAACTCCTTAGTCTTACTGACGTTCAGGAGAAGGTTGTTCACCTGGCACCATCTCTCCAGGTTTTTAACCTCCTGTAGGTAGGCCGTCTCGTCGTTGTTGGAGATCCGGCCCACCACAACAGTGTCGTCAGCAAACTTGATGATGGTGGTGCAGCTGAAAGTGGCCACACAGTCATACGAGTACAGCAGGGGGCTCAGAACACAACCCTGGGGAGCTCCAGTGCTGAGGGTGAGGGTGGATAAAGTGTGTTTTCCCACCCGTACGGCTTGTGGTCTGTCAGTCAGGAAGTTGGAGATCCATTGACAGTTAGGGATCCAGTTAGAGATCCATTGACACAGCGGCAGGCTGAGTCTCAGGACCTCCAACTTAGAGGTGAGTGTGGAGGGAATTATAGTGTTAAATGCTGAACTGTAGTCCACAAACAGCATCTTTGTGTAATTCCTGTTTCTTTGGTCCAGGTGGCTGATTGTAGTGTGGAGAAGATGTGCAATTGCGTCCTCAGTCGAACGGTTCTGACGGTACGCAAACTGTAGTGGGTCCAGTGTGTCCGGTAGTGAGGCAGTGATGAAGTCTCTGACCAGTCTCTCGAAGCACTTCATCACTACTACAGGGCGGTAGTCGTTAAGGCAGGCGGGCTAGGGTTTCTTCGGGACAGGAACAATGGTGGACTGTTTGAAACATGAGGGGACAACAGACTGTTCCAGTGAGAAGTTTAATATCTCAGTGAACACCGGTGCTAGCTGGTCAGCACAGGCTTTCAGAACCCGACCTGTGATGCCATCTGGTCCTGCTGCCTTCCTGGTATTCCTGGTGTGCAAATAAGTGCATAAATAAACTTCAGTAAGTTCAGTATGCAGCAGCAAGAGTCCTCACTAGATCTAGGAAATATGACGACATCACCCCTGTTTTTATCATCTACACTGCTCCCAATTACATCTCACACTGATTATAAAATACTACTACTGACGTATAAAGCACTTAACGGTCTCACACCGCAGTATCTGAGTGAACTTCTGTACCAGTATGATCCTACACGTCTACTTAGATCAAAAGGTGCTGGCTAACTGTTGGTTCTTCAAATAATGAAGACTACAGCAGGGGGCAGATCTTTCTCTTATAAAGCCCCACAGTTATGGAACAGCCGTCCAATCAGTGTTCGGGACTCAGACATAGTCTCAGTGTTCAAGTCGAGGTTGAAAACTTATTTATTCAGTCAAGCCTTTGATCAGTAGATTTTTTTCTTAGGTAAAGGCTCAGATCTGGAGGGAACATAGATATAAAGTGTTTGGTGAACTGGGATATTTGTATGCTGTCATCCCCTCACATTCACACGTTCACTCAGGTTTGTTGACGGTGGTGTGGTGGGTCGTCTCTTATCCCAGAGATCCCTCAAACTGCACAGTGACATTAACTTTCATACAACAATAAGGACACTTAATAATCCATATCATTCTCTTCCTGTCACCCTCTTCTCTCTCTCTCTCTCTGTCGAGTTAAACTTGCTCCTGAGGCTCCAGTGACCACTGTTCCTGCCCCTCTCCCCTCCGTGGATCTTCCCACTTCGTCCAGGCCTGCCTCTGGATAGTGTTCTCTTTGACTGGAGGTCACTCTGTGCAGCTTGGGATGGTTTCTCATCAACTGCTTGGGTGGTTCCATGAAATTCCAAAGTAAGAACAGGAGCTTTGAGGATGGATTGGACTGTAGATAATGTCAACAGTCTGCTACATTGACCCAGATGAGGATGAGGTTCCCTCTTGAGTCTGGTTCCTCTCAAGGTTTCCTCCTTATGCCATCTCGGGGAGTTTTTCCTTCACCACAGTCACCACCAGCTTGCTCATCAGGGACAAACTTACTTATAAAGAACATCTTCATTTTTAATCACCACATTATCTGTGTAAGGCTGCTCTGAGACAATGTTTATTGTTAAAAGCTCAATACAAATGAAAATAAATTGAATTAAAGTAATGCATTACTAGGTGGAGGTCCTGCATCATTAATAATCAAGTTTTTTTGGCCAGGATGCCGGGGCACACCCCTACTCGTTTTTCGAAAGACATCCTGGGATTTTTTATGACCACAGAGAGTCAGGACCTCGGTTTAACGTCTCATCCGAAGGACGATGCTTTTTGACAGTATAGTGTCCCCGTCACTATTCTGGGGTGATAGGACCCACACAAACCACAGGGTGAGCACCCCCTGCTGGTCTCACTAACACCTCTACCAGCAGCAACCTCGTTTTTCCCAGGTGGTCTCCCATCCAAGTACTGGCCAGGCTCAGCCCTGCTTAGCTTCAGTGGGCAAGCTGTCTTGGGCTACAGGGTGATATGGCTGCTGGTTATATCACCAAAAATATCACCATATAACCCCAATCTTCTTTTTCCTACACTGGCTACATGTTAAGTTTCAAATCCACTACAAACTACTGCTTCTTACCTACAAAACACTAAATGGTTTATCTCCATGTATCTCTCCAGTCTTCTAACACGCTACAATCTATCACGCTCCCTGAGATCTCAAAACTCTCTACTCTAGCAAAGTCCACTAAAGGTAGTAGAACATGCTCACATTTAGCTCCTAAACTCTGGAATAGTCTTCCTGACAGTGTTCGGGGCTCAGACACACTCTCCCAGTTTAAGTGCAGATTAAAGACGCATCTGTTAATATCATGAACAGCAGCTATGCTAATTTCTCTCCACTGCTTCTCTTTCTCCCCCCATCCCAAGGCATCCTGAGGTTGCTCCAGCTCCAGTCACGTCCCACCTCATTAAGATTATGGACCTTTAAAGAAGTTGATGCCCACAAACATCCCGTACCATCTAGAGACGTACCAGTGCCATTTGGATCCCACTTCATGTGGAGTTTGGACACTGGACCTCCTTGAGTCTTTAAATGCTCTGGCATGGAGAAGCTGGTGTTGGATCTGTGATCTGTGATGATC
Organism: Silurus meridionalis; assembly: GCF_014805685.1. NCBI lineage: Eukaryota > Metazoa > Chordata > Actinopteri > Siluriformes > Siluridae > Silurus > Silurus meridionalis. The sequence goes on along the minus strand of NC_060884.1, from coordinate 35,908,502 downwards.
GCAAATGTTGAGCTATTTTATGAGTTGCTCAGTAGCTCTTGAAAGAAAGAAAGTACTGTTGGTTGGTTCATGAAGCCATTGCTGCCTACCCAAATTCATCATGGTTTGTGTTTATTGTTCTGAGGTTTAAAGTTGTATTTTCAGCTTTATTCTTATACTGCAATCACTTTTTTTAATATTTACATTAATAGCATTTAGCACATCTTTCATGACCCAGATTAAGTGACTGAGTTTTCTAAAATTTTTCATTTTGCCTTCTGCTGTTTAATTAAATGTGACAGGACTCTCATTCTTTCACATGACATTCCAACCCACTGACACACATTTCTTTCTTAATAAAACTGCAATAGTGTCCTCTGCTAATGATGTTTGTAAACAATAGGAGAAATTGCTTCCCCTATGAGGTTCTCAAAACTATTGCTGAAAGTTTTTCAGAATTGTGTATTGGTGGCTGTATTATCATTTGTAGGATGGGTTATGGTGACAAGAGAGATAAAGTGTGCGTGTGTGTGTATAAACAGCACATTTTAGCAGTGAACATGGGGACAAGCATGGTTCGTTAAAAGTGAGTGGTGAGAAACATACCTGTGACTGACAGGACTCATAAGATAAGATAAGATAAGATAAGATAAGATACGCCACGCCACGCCTTTTGCACAAAATATTGCACATGATTCATGTAATATTGCACACAGGAAATGTTATTGCACAGCTTAAAAGTAATAACAGTGTTGTATTTTGGTGACTGGTTTTACTGGTAGCAGCTTTGGTTGTAAAGTCTAATAGCAGCAGGGAGAAAAGACCTTCTATAACGCTCCTTCAGACACTCAGGATGTACCAGACTGTCACTGAAGGAGCTGCTCAGTGATGTAACGGGTACATACAGGGGGTGAGAGGCGTTCTCCGGCAATGATGATAGTTTTGCTACCATCCTCCTTTCTCCCACCTCCTGTACAGTGTCCGATTTAGGAGGAAGATCACTGCGTCTTCCACTCCAATGCCAGGTTGGTAGGCAAACTGAAGTGGATCCATTGATGGGCTCACCAGAGGTCTGAGTGAGCACCAGCCTCTCCAATGTTTATCAGATGCGAGGTCAGTGCTACTGGTCGATAGTCTCCGAAGTCTTTTGGGCGCGACGTCTTTGGAACAGGCACCATGCAGGATGTTTTCCATATCTGTGACACCTTTCCCAGCTTCAGGCTCAGGTCAAACATGTACAGCAATATGCTGCACAGCTGGTCTGCACAGGTCTTAGCCTGGAGCTGATGCCGTCTGGCATCAGTGTGCTCTGTTTCAGTGACAACACACAAATTTGTCAGGATCTGGGAAAGGTTTTTTTTGTGCCACCAGATGTCACCACTGCTCCCAATTCCCTACTCCCTAATTCTTTTTCCCCCAGTCCCCAACAGTGTCCCAATGTTTTCCACCTGTTCCTTGGTATTCATCAGTGTAACTAAGCCATTTGTATTAGTTCTTGTTGGTTTGCATGTCATTATATTTGGTGCCATGACGTCTCTCTGTTATGTGTATTGATGTTTATTGGTCGAGGCTACATGTTGAATTGAAAACTTTTAATCATATTCAATCATACTTTGTGAATGTCATGTTAATTGTTTCTTAACAATCAACACCTTATGAACTGTGCGTCAGTAATTAAGATAAGATAAGACCATCTGCTAGCTGCACAGAGTCGTCACTCAGGATCCACCAAATTGAAACTTATTAAGCTTCAATTGTTGATTATGGATTTCTTGCATAGCTTTAGCTTGTTCTCGTTTTGCTGCAAGTTCTGCCTCTGCATCAGCTCGTTTACTTGAGATCGTGGAAGAAGTCTTTGATTGATTACAGGATCCATGTGATGACTCTGAAGTGACTGTGTTTGTTACTGTAAATCCAAAGATGGATCCATACTCATCTTTATTTAGCACTTGTCTTACTCTTTCCTTCACAAGCACTTCATTGTAATCTTCATCTATTGTCTCCAGCCGTTTACTCACAAGATCACTGATCTCAGCAGTCAGTGCGGCACAAGCGTCCATACGATTAACAATGTCTGGAGAAGTAGCATGGTTACGCAGTATTGGTTCATAGTGCTGATAGACTGAATGTTGTCTGCATTATTTCAAGATTCTCACGTGAACAGAACGTTTTCAGTCTAGATCTAGTCTCTTTTTCGGTCTCCTTCCAGAAGTTATAAGCCTTATAGAAAGCTTTCTCTTGCTTCTTGACTTCCTGTTCACGCATCTCTAGACCTCTAGACCCAAGAGCTTCTCTCTTGATCTTATCTGCTGCGCAGGTGGGTTGCTTATTTCTACTTCTGGGAGTGACATCTCATTTGTTTGTTCGACAATTCGTACAACAGTATCTTCCACGGCCTCCTCTACATTCACAGCTTCCATTATCAGGGAGAAACTTAAATAGTAAGTGATACCACTCTCATCAGACCTCTAGTATGTATGCACCCAAGAGATATTAGCAAGCAGGATAAATGCAAATACAAACAGCAGTATATGTATACAACATTCAAAGATTAGCTTGTAATAGAAATCACCAGAAAATGTCAGTTTTCACAATAGTTAACATTAACACAAAATGTAACTCCTTGAATGCTCAATAGATTCAAGTTTCTTTAAACAATGCTCAAATTTTACTCAAAATAATGTATTTCAGTCTTTAAACTATGCAATAGATGTGTTGCATAGCATGAATTATTTCTTTTAACTGAATGCAATATGATCTTATAAAACTCTTATAACTCAAATTCTCACTCTGCATCTGCGATGTAGAAACGACAAAACTGCCACCTGCCGTCCTTGCTCTTTAAGCCTCTCCAATGACGTCACGACCCCCAGGCGCTTGACTAGAAGAATGGCCATGCTTTAGCGTAGCGATCTCGTGAAGACGACAGCAGCGATGTAACAGATGCGTGGTTCCGAGTTTCACTGTAGCTGCCCAATGGTATTCAAAAAGGGACGCTCTGTGTCTATAAATAATACTATAAATAAAGTTCACATTTACAGAGAAACATATAAAATATAAATGATAAAGTGAATGAAGACAATATGAAATGATTAATTAACAAAAAAGAGCTCAATGATTAACATGTACATGCTAACAGGCTCATAGGACTTATAATAAACTATAACACGTAACATATGTAGACATCACATACCTCGCTCCGCTTTACCAAAGAGACTAAAATGAAATTAAGCAGAATTTAGCACCTGTTTACTGTAAAACACATCTTCGCTCTTCTCTCTGCTGATCTAATTACCTTTGCGTTACTCCCCCTACTGCATAACCTAACATGGTCAAGAAACATGCTGAAACATGTAACAAGAAAAATTTAAAGTGACAACCATATACGGTCATTTACACGTTCAGCTTTTCTGCATGTTCTTTTCATGCTCTGTACTGCTGTTGTGTTTCTCCAAGGTGCTTTACATCTGCCAGTGATCATCCTGACCTTTACTGGAGCTATATTATCAATAGCATCTTTAACTTTTAATTTAAAACTTTCAAGAAGAGCATCAACAGAGTCTGCTGATGTGTTTGGCAACATTGATATAGCATTTATACATACCTCACTGGTGTTTTCATTTATGAACCTATTTTTGACAGACAGATCTAGCATCAGTGGCAGGACAATAAATCAAATTAAACACAGAAGTGGTCAGATAACGCTTCATCCATGATAACAGTGGATGAAATGTTTAGACCCTTGCTAATAAGCAAATCAAGAGTGTTTCCCGATTGTGTGTAGGACCTTGCACATGCTGGGTCAGATCAAAAGTGTTTAAAACATTTAAGAGTTCAATCGCAGTATTGTTTTCTGCATTGTCTATATGAATATTGAAGTCTCCAGCAATAACAGAACAATCAAATTCAGAGGAAATTGTTGATAATAGTTCTGTGAATTCATCAGCAAATGTTGAGGTGTATTTGGGGAGCCTATAAATAATTGTAAACAGAATGCGTGGTGTGCCTTTTAGAGCAATACACATATTCAAAAGAATTGTAATCACCAAGTAACACTTGCTTGCATTGAAATGCATCTTTGAATAAAGCAGCTATTCCTCCACCTCTTCTAACAGCTCTACAGACACTTATGAAAGTAAAGTTGGGTGGGGCTGATTCATTGAGGACTATAGCGCTGCAGCTGTCATCTAACCAGATTTCATTTAGAAACAAAGTCCAGGTTGTTAGTGGTGAAAAGATCTTTAACTAGAAATGATTTGTTCTTTAGTGAATGGATATTCAGAAGTGCCCACTTCACAGTAACTGGTTTTGGCCCTGTATCAATCCCAGAATGACGTCTAATAGGCAGTAGATTGGATAAAATTGCCGTGCGGCTGGAGAGGGCCTTCTTCGTCCTATCACATATCAGGACAGAAATAGGAAAAGCTAAAGGGACATTGGGCTCCCGCTTGTTCTGTAAACATTTATAATTGTTACTGCTGTTGTAGCGGGGACCCAACACATATCAGTTACCAGTGCTGTTTGCAGATGGGGGCTGGTGTGATCTCTGACGTTGAGGCAGAGGTCGGAGTGCTCTCTCAGATGGAGGAGGAGGGCGGGCTGGGCCCAGAGGCTTTGGTGGTTGTGGAGCCCGCCGTTTCTTGGTGGATATTCGGGGACTCGCAGCAATAGAGTGGGAAAGCTTTGTTCCAGCAAATACCAGTTTCTCCATTTTCTCTGAAAAGCACAGAAGTGGTGATGTTGGAGATAGGAAGAGAGAGTGTGATGAGATCGGCTGTGATTCTGGTGTTCCTGGAGGCTGGGGAGTGTTATTTTGCTTTTCCTGGTTGTTATCCACAGAAATGTCCTTGGGTGTTGATTCGCATTCCAGTTGTAGCGAGGTCTGTGGGAAGGGCTCAGCTTGAGCTGTGTCTGTGAACAGTAGTTGTTGTGGCTGCAGAGTTTTATCCTTGTCATCTGAATGTCCATCCAGGTGCTGGTGTGAAATCCTGTGGTCATTTAGGCTGTTTAGGAGTGGACTGGCGCACACAGCTGATAAATGATGAAGGAAGAAAAATATGTTGTCTTTAAGCAACCTAGTTCCTAGTTTGTTTGGGCGGATGCCATCTGTGTTAAAAAGTTGCCTTTGACTCCAGAAGATATTGAAATTGTCAATGTAATTCAGTCCTCTCATGGTGCAGGTTTTTTGCAGCCATGAATTTAAACTTAGTAGCCGAGAATACATATTTGTTCCTCTGGCTGGGAGAGGTCCACTGATGAATGACTGAACTTTATATGATACCAAGATGGCGGCGCGTGCACAACGCGAGGCCCAGCGTCTCTCCAGATTTTGCGATTTAGTAGCAATTTCTCCATCAACAGCAAGTTTATTCACGCAGAACAGGCTTGCACACATCTCATACAGCCGAGAAGCATTACTAAACATCGGCAACACTCACAGAAACGGGCTTTCAACGGACTTTGAACTCCCTCGGGAAATTGCCCGAACACCGCGGACCGCTGATCCAGCTCGGCCGACAGTGAGACCACAGCGCCGGCGGCGAGACCGTAAACAAAGGAGGGGGTATCAGGGCTAAGCTAAGGCTAAACCCGCATCAACCATCGATTCCAAGCGTCTTCCTTGCCAATGTACGGTCTCTTGCTAATAAAATGGATGAGTTGCTGCTCCGGATATCATCACACAAACGGATTAAGGAATGTAATGTCATGATTTTCACGGAAACATGGATCAACAACAACATTCCCAGGAGCGCCATTGAGCTCGGGGGTCGCAGTGTTTATCGGGCGGACAGGGCGGCAGAGGACTCTGGTAAGCGCAGAGGTGGAGGTCTGTGCATTTATGTTAACAACTCATGGTGCACGGACTCTACTGTTACTGAAAGTCATTGCTCTGTTCATTTAGAGTATTTGATGATTAAGTGCAGACCCTTTTATTTACCGAGAGAATTCTCAGCCATTGTTGTGACTGCAGTGTACATTCCACCGGATGCTAATGCTAAGCTAGCTATGGAGGAACTGCATGCAGCTATCAGCAAACAGCAGTCTGCACATCCTGAAGGAGCTATCATTGTCGCTGGAGATTTCAACCACTCCAACCTGAAATCTGTCTTACCAAAATTTCACCGCAATGTCTCCTGCTCTACTAGAGGACAAAACACTGGACCAGGTATACACAAACATACCTGGGGCATACACAGCCATTCCTCCCCACCTGGGTCAGTCTGATCACCTCTCTTTGTTCATGCTACCCAAATACACACCACTAATCAAACGTGTGAAACCAGCTGTGAGGACAGTAAAGGTATGGCCAGAGGGGGCCATTTCTTCTCTACAACAACAGTTTCAGGATACTGACTGGAACATGTTCGCTTCACAGGCCACACTGGACTCTCACACAGACATGGACAGTTACACATCATCTGTTTTGGACCATATTAACACGTGCATTGACAATGTCACTACTGTCAAACACGTGAAATGCTTTCCTAACCAGAAGCCGTGGATGAACTCTGAAGTCCGTCTCCTGTTGAAAGCAAGAGATGCTGCCTTTAAATCTGGCAGTGCAGAGGACTACAACAGAGCCAGGTCCAACCTGAAAAGGGGCATCAGGAAAGCAAAGCTCACATTTAAACGCCACATAGAAGAGCACTTCCACAACTCTGACCCCAGACGCATGTGGAAAGGCATCCAGTCAATCACGGACTACAAACCCACAGCTCAACCAACCAGCAGTGCCTTCCAACCAAACGAACTTAATCACTTTTTTGCTCGTTTTGACCAAAGCACAGGACATTTTACACCAACCACGGACTCTGCTACTGCTTACAGCCCACTTTCAATCTCAACAACGGACGTCTATTCAGTGTTCAGCAGAGTGGATGCACGTAAGGCAGCTGGCCTGGACGGCATACCGGGACGTGTTCTCAGAGCATGCGCTGGACAACTGGCACAGGTTTTTACTGACATTTTCAACCTGTCACTGGCCCAAGCCACGGTACCAACATGCCTGAAGACCACTACTATTGTACCAGTGCCTAAGCACTCAGCTGCTAAATGCCTGAATGACTTTCGCCCAGTTGCACTCACCCCCATTGCTATGAAGTGCTTTGAGAAACTGGTCCTGAATCACCTCACTGCGGGCCTACCACCTACACTGGACCCATACCAGTTTGCCTATCGCCCGAACAGGTCAACAGAGGATGCAGTTTCCACAGCTCTTCATTCTGCTCTCACCCACCTGGATAAAAGCAACACATACATCAGAATGCTGTTCATTGACTTTAGCTCTGCGTTCAATACAGTCCTCCCCACTGTACTGATCACTAAGCTCAGTGAACTGGGTATCTGCACCTCCACTTGCAGATGGATTCTGGACTTTCTCACCAACAGACCTCAATCTGTCAGGTTGGGAAACCAGGTATCCTCAACCCTAATTCTGAACACTGGCATACCGCAGGGCTGTGTTCTGAGCCCACTGCTCTACTCCCTGTTCACCCACGATTGTGCTCCTCTGTATAACTCCAACATCTTCATCAAGTATGCAGATGACACCACCGTGGTCGGCCAGATCGACAACAACGACGAATCGGCCTACAGGGAAGAGATCCGTAATCTGGCAGCATGGTGTACCAACAACAACCTGACTCTCAACGCCACAAAGACCAAAGAGCTCATTGTGGACTTCCGGAAATCCAACAGCAGGAGACATCTACCAGTCAACATCAATGGAACCGAGGTAGAGCGAGTCTCCAGCTTTAAGTTCCTGGGAGTTCACATCTCTGAGGATCTGACATGGCAGCAGAACACGTCAGCTCTGGTTAAAAAAGCACAACAACGCCTGTACTTCTTGAGAAGTCTCAAGAAATCTCATCTGTCCCGGGATTTTAACGAGCTTCTACCGCTGCATCATTGAGAGCATCCTGACCAACTCCATCACTGTATGGTACGGAGGCTCCACTGTGTGTGAACGTAAAGCACTGCAAAGGGTGGTCAAAACCGCCCAACGCATCACTGGCACTCAACTACCTGCCATTGAACACCTTCACCACAGCAGATGTCTGCGCAGAGCTCACAGCATCATCAAGGACTCTTCACATCCCAGTCATAAACTGTTTAACCTCCTTCCATCAAGAAGGAGATACAGGAACTTACGCACCAGAACCAGCAGGTTCAGGGACAGCTTTTTTCCATCCACCATCACACTACTGAACTCAACACTACACCGCTAAATCACTACAAAACAAACATAAACAAAAGACTGTATATAACCTCTGTACAATACATGTACATACTACATATTATATCTATTTCACTCCTCATTACATCTGCACTTTTTATATCTGTATGTATACTTATCATCACTGTACATTCTGCCCAACATTTCACATTCATTTGTGTATATAATGTATGTGTATATATTTATATATATATATATATATATATATATATGTTTTATATATAGTAGACTGTTTATTCAGCTTGCTGCTCCTTAATGCCATAATCCTGTGATCTTGTAACCTTCATAGCCTTTATATTTATTCACTGTATATACTTCATATATATACACCACTGCTGTAAATATGCCAGATAGTTATCTGCACTGTAAATATGCTAGATATTTATCTGCACTTTTTGCACAACTGCTACATTTTGCACTTCTGGTAGATGCCAAACTGCATTTCGTTGCTGTGTACCTGTACAATGCAATGACAATAAAGTTGTATCTATCTATCTATCTATCTATCTATCTTTCAGTCTTCCAAGTGTTTCAAAAAGTTCATTGAAATTGAGGAGCTCAGACTGCTCTTTTCGAATATCATTCTTTCCCACATGTATGACAATCCAACTGACAGACTTATGTTTCATCAGAATGTTGCCTGAGGAAAGCAGTATGTACGGGTAGCCTTGCTTCCAATGTTTCTGATAATAGAGTCACCCACTATCAGCGTGCTTGGTTTAGCTGTGAGCGCCGCTGCCTGTATGTTATTTAGCGTCTGTTAGCTCTGTTAGCTACAGGCTGATGCGATCTGTGTCCATTTACATTTGGGGATTCTTCACCCACAATTATTAGTGCTTCAAATCTGTTTTCAAGCCGCACAGGGGGTGGTGGAATACCAATATTGGCTACTCGAGTTGTACCCATATCTGGGGTAGATGATGCTAATGCAGCAATTCGTGACACTCGTGACAGTCTAATGTCTTATGCACCTTTGGGTCTCGCACCCTGTTTATGCCATCGGTTTGTGTCCTCAATTACTTTAGGTTTCTCTGAGCTCTCTATGACCTGTTTAAAAGCATTAGGTTCACAGGACTCACCAGCTTGATGTTGAGAAGGACCACGATGAAGCTCTGTTGTATGTTCTGGCAGGGTCAGCAGCACCACAAGTAACTTTGTTTCGAGAACTGCAATCTTTTGTAGAAGTCTGTGGCAGTTTGAGCAGCAGGTGGATTGAGAGCCAAAAGAAGGCATTTTCTCTTCTGTTCGAGTGTGGGCAGCTGTGTTGTCCTGTTTTAGGAATGTCAATTGACGGCAATAGCAGACTGGTAGACCGCTATGACAAATTCCCCAAGTTGATGAATATTCCAAATAACAATATAGTTCCAAGAATTTGTTTTAGTGTGAGTGTCCAATTGTTTTGTTTGAGCACTGTGCTGAACTGCTGGTAGTTAAATCAAAAGATAAAAGCGAAAAAGCAAAAGCGTAAAGCAAAGCACAGAGCGCAAGTAAAAGCATCCGAACAGTAGCCACATTCACACAATCCAGTAATAAGCACAAACCAACACTCTAGAATCAACTGAGTTAAATAGATATACAAAGTTAGAATCCTACCTTTCCAGAAGAGAGTAGATTCAAGATACAGCTAAAGCACACTATGACTTTTGTACATCTACTGAATTCAGTTGATTCTAGAGTGTTGGTCTGTGGTTATTAGTTCTCTCAGGTGATAAAATCAAGGGTAGTTTTAGTCTCACGTGAGGTTTGAATTGTGGGCAAGGCTTCAGAGGGCACTATTTTAGGGTTTATCTTCTCTTTACATTCACAAAAAGCAAGAAAACTATTCAATTCAACATACGGCCTCTTACTCTTATGCAGCCAAGGCATTTTAGTCTGCATAGTTTCTTCAATCTGGGCCACCTCCAGATCTTCATGTATGATAACCATCAGTGGGTGTTCCTCACTAAATTCTTCCCCCTACAACAACCCCTTAGTTCTTCTCTAAGCTGCTGCATTCTTTTTTCTTCTAGGTAGGGTATGGTTCAAGTACTCTGGCAAGGAACAAAACTGAAAATGATTACTGAAACGTAACTAAAACTAAAACGTAACCCAGCGGTGCCTCCATTTTATGTAGCACCCTTTTCCTATTGCATATTATATATATATATATATATATATATATATATATATATATATATATATATATATATATATATATATATATATATATATATATATATATATATATATATATATATATATATATATATATATATATATATTCAATTAAATTAATTTCAATTTATGTTTATTTGTATTGCACTTTTAACAATGAACATTGTGGTGGAACAATGTGGTGATGGAGAATGAAGATGTTCTTTATAAGTGTAAGTTTGTCCCTGATAAACAAGCTGGTGGCAACTGTGGTGAAGGAAAAACTCCCTGAGATGCAAAAGGAAGAAACCCTCAGAGGAACCAGACTCAAGAGGGAACCTCATCCTCATCTGGGTTTCACCGAATGTCCATTTATTACAGATAAACGATGTTGAGGTGCAGTGATGGAGATCAAAGCAAACTGTAGTCCTGAGTCACTGTAGCAGACTCTTGACATTAACTACAGTCCAAATCCATCCTCAAAGCTCCCGTTCTTGCATTCTGAACTAACTGAATCTTATTTCTGCACTTACTCCAACACCCAGACAGTAAAGCGTTACAGTAGTCTAATCTATATGTTACAAAAGCATCAACTAGTTTTTCTGCATCCTGTAATGACATATTTCTAATTTTAGCAATATTTCTAAGGTGAAAGAAGGCGATCCTGGTGATATTATTCACGTGAGACTCAAATGAAAGACTCGGGTCAATAATCGCACCAAGATTTTTGACTGCTGTACACACTGAAATCTACGGAACACTACGGAATCAGAAAGTTTACTTCTAGCTGCATGTGGTCCTAGTAAAAGTACTTCTGTCTTATCTGAGTTGAGCAGAAGAAAGTTATCAAGCATCCACTGTCTAATGTCCTTTACACACTCCTCAACATTGTTAAGATGATCTCTCTAATCTGGCTTTGCTGAAATATACAGCTGTGTATCATCAGCATAGCAATGGAAGCGAATACCATGTTTATGAATAATTTCACCCAGAGGCAGCAGATATAAAGAGCAGTGGGCCTAAGACAGAGCCTTGCGAAACACCAAACTTTACCTCAGAGAGTGTGGAGAACTCACCATTTACATCAACAAACTGATAGCGATCAGTCAAATAAGACTTGAGCCAGGAGAGAGATGTTCCCTTTATTCCAACAACGTTCTCAAATCCAGCAAGCAGGAAATGATCAATGGTGTGAAAAGCTGCACTGAGGTCGAGCAAAACAAGTAAAGAGACAAAACCCTGATCAGAGGCCAATAACAGTCATTTACCACCTTAACTAGCGCCGTCTCTGTGCTATGATGAGGCTGAAATCCTGACTGATACATTTCATAAATGTTGTTCCTCAGTAGATGTGAGCAGAACTGATGTGCTACAACCTTTTCTAGGATTTTGGAGATAAAGAGGAGGTTTGATATTTGACTGTAGTTGGACAGCTGACAGGGTGAAGGTCAGGTTTCTTAATTAGGGGGTTGATAACTGCCAGTTTGAAGTTGCAAACTGGAGGACTGCCAGTTTACAACTACTGCAGAAATGATAAGGGAGACAGCTAGAAAAGTCCTTGGTGTGACATCTGGAAATAGAAAGGAAGACAAAGAGACGTGGTGGTGGAATGAAGAAGTGCAGAAGAGCATAAGGGAAAAGAGGTTGACAAAACAGAACTGGGATCGACAGAGTGATGAGAAAAGTAGGCAGGAGTACAAGGAGGAGATGCAGCAGCAGGTAAAGAGGGATGTGGTGAAAGCCAAGGAAAAGGCATATGAGGAGCTGTATGAGAAGTTGGACACAAAGGAAGGAGAAAAGGATTTGTAGTGATTGGCCAGGCAGAGGAACCGAGCTGGGAAAGATGTGCTGCAAGTTAGAGCAATAAAGGATGGAGATGGAAATGTGTTGACTAGTGAGGAGAGTGTGTTGAGAAGATGGAGGGAGTATTTTGAGCAGCTGATGAATTAGGAAAATGAGAGAGAGAAGGTTGGATTATGTGGAGTTGGTAAAGCAGGAAGTGGATAGGATTAGTAAGGAGGAAGTGAGAGCAGCAATTAAGAGGATGAAGAGTGGAAAGTCAGTTGGACCAGATGACATACCGGTAGAAGAATGGAGATGTTTAGGAGAGATGCAGTGGAGTTTTTAACCAGATTGTTTAACAAGCTTCTGGAAGGTGAGAAGATGCCTGAGGAATGGAGAAGGAATGTGCTGGTACTGATCTTTAAGAATAAGGGAGATGTGCAGACCTGCAGTAACTACAGGGGAATAAAGTTAATCAGTCACACCATGAAGTTATAAGAAAGAGTAGTGGAAGCCAGGCTGATGGAAGAGGTGACCATCTGTGAGCAACAGTATGGTTTCATGCCGAGGAAGAGCACCACAGACACATTATTTGCTTTGAGAATGTTGATGGAGAAGTAGAGAGAAGGTCAGAAGGAGTTGCATTGTGTTGTTACGACCCAGTCTAGGGTTAGGCCGGACAGAGTATTTAGCTCAGGATTCAAAAGAATGGATCTTATAAATTGACAACCCAAACACACACAAAAAGGTTTGCTACACAGGTGCTGGTATATTGTAACACAGAAATATATGTACATAGACTCACAGCCTTGTTTTAAGGGTGGGCCAAGGCCAAAACAATAAACAAAAAGGACTGTTTTGGGGAAGCTACCTTTCCTGAAAACAAAGAAAAGGAAAACACAAACAGCTTCCCTAACTCCCTGCTACAAAAACAAAGACAAAACAATCCCTTACCCAAAGTAAATGGCAGCCACACCCCTAATGCCAGTGAAATAAATATGTACAGTGCCCAAAGATATTACAATATAATACAAAAGAAATATATACAAACAACAGTAGTCCAAGGGGCTAAACAGGCTGAAAGTCAACAATTGGGGCAACCCTTCCAACTTCTCTGACAACCGCTCTAAGGCCTCAGAGTTGGGTACCTAAAGAGAAGACATGCAGTTTCTACCAAGGTGTAACTCATCAACCTCAGGGGAGTACTCAGCAGGAGAAATTCGCCCGTCCACTGAAACAGTAACCACCGGTACTACGGTTGAAGTCGGTTTGGACTGCATAGGTGAAGAACGAGCATGATACTTTTTCAACAGGTTGATATGACACACACGGGTACTACTTCTACGTCCAGGTGTGCTAAGGACATAATTAGTTGGACTCAATTTTTGCTTTACCTCGTAAGGCCCCGCAAACCGTGTCTGGAGAGACGATCCTGGCACAGGTAATAAGGCCAATACAAAGTCTCCAACACAAAAAGAGCGTGAGACAGCCTTACGATCATACCGCTTTTTCATCGCATCTTGGGAAGAACCGAGAGCAATGCGTGCCTTTTCCCTGGCTAACTGCGAACGCTCACGATGTCGAACATCCCTCAAAATGGTCCTTCCCAGAGGAGTCAAGTCAAGTCAAGTTTATTTGTATAGCGCTTTTCACAACAGACATTGTCTCAAAGCAGCTTTACACAAATCAACAGTGATGGTGAATGGTGTGAATTTGTCCCTGATGAGCAAGCCGTGGCGACTGTGGCAAGGAAAAACTCCCTTAGATGTTATGAGGAAGAAACCTTGAGAGGAACCAGACTCAAAAAGGGAACCCATCCTCATCTGGGTGACATCAAGAGTTTGATCATAAATCTTTCAACAATAAAGAACACTGGACAGTGAGAACTAACATGATTACTGGAGTATAAGATTATAAGTGATGTTCTTTCTGCAGTCTTATACAGTCTATATGGTTAGTAGCTCCGACTTTTATGAGCTCAGCATTTGTGATCACCACAGATCCAGCATCAGCTTCTCCATGCCAGAGCCTTTAAACACTCCAGGAGGTCCAATGTCAAAACTCCACACATGTAGCGGGATCCAAATGGCACTGGTACGTCTCTAGATGATTCGGGATGTTTGTGAGTTCGCATCTACTTCTTCAAAGGTCCGTAATCATCACGAGGTGGGAGGTGACTGGAGCTGGCCAAACCTCAGGGTGTCTCGGGATGGGGAGAGAAAGAGAAGCAGTGGAGAGGAATTAGCGTAGCTGCTGTTCATGATATTAACAGCACAAGTTGATAATGTGCATGTGATCAGATGTTCTGGAGCACAAGGTTATGATGTGAGACGTATGTTATGTGTAGGCTTTGCTAAAAAGATATGTTTTTAATCTACACTTAAACTGGGAGAGTGTGTCTGAGCCCCGAACACCGTCAGGAAGACTATTCCAGAGTTTAGAGCTAAATGTGAAAATGCTCTACCACCTTTAGTGGACTTTGCTGTTCTAGGAACTACTAGAAGCCCAGAGTTTTGAGATCTCAGGGAGCGTGGCGGATTGTAGCGTGTTAAAAGACTGGATAGATATATGGGAGCCAAACCATTTAGTGCTTTATAAGTGAGGAGTAATAGTTTGTAGTCTATTCGAAACTTAACAGGAAGCCAATGTAGGGACGATAAGATCGGGGTTATGTGATCATATTTTTTTGACCTTGTAAGAACTCTGGCTGCTGCATTCTGGACTAACTGAAGCTTGTTTATTAATGATGCAGGACATCCACCTAGTAACGCATTACAGTAGTCTATTCTGGAGGTCATGAACGCATGGACGAGCTTCTCTGCATCAGATATGGGCAACATATTTCTTAGCTTAGAAATATTTCTAAGGTGAAAGAAGGCTGTTTTTGTAACTTGATTGATGTGATTTTTGAAAGACAAGTCGCTGTCTAAAATAACACCCAGGTCTTTTACCGTTGAACTAGTGGTTACAGAACATCCGTCCAAATGCAGGTTGAGATGCTGGAGCGTCTGTATACTAGTTTTTGGGCCGATGAGCAAAATCTCAGACTTCCTTCAGTAATTTAGTAGGAATTGGATCTAACTGACATGTTGTCGATTTAGCTTTGGCAATAACATTATACAGCTCTTTCTGTCCTATACATGTAAAACAGTGGAGTTGTGGAGTTGAAGGTAACACTGTCTCAGGAGATGCTGTCAGAGGTTGAACTGCCACAATTGTTTTTCTAATGTTATCTATTTTTTCAGTGAAGAAAATCATAAAGTCCTCACTACTAAACTGTGATGGAACACAATTTTCAGAGCCCTGATTTGTAGTTAGTTTAGCTACAGTACTGAAAAGGAACCTGGGATTGTTTTTGTTGTTTTCTATAAGTTTGCTCCGATGTTCAGCTCTAGCAGCTTTTAGCGCCCGTCTGTAGCTGAGCATACTGTCTTTATACGTGATTCTAAATACCTCCAATTTAGTTTTCCTCCATTTTCTCTCCAGATTACGTGCTGTTCTCTTGAGGGCATGTGTATGACTATTATACCAAGGTGCAGGTGCTTGTTCTCTAACCTTTTTTAACCGGATAGGGGCAACGGTGTCTAATGTGCTAGTGAGGATAAGGTCTTTGTTCTTAGTTATCTCATCAAGATTATTAGTAGTTATGGGTTTAGTGAGAAATTGAGATAAATCAGGCAGGTTATTTATGAATCTGTCCTTAGTGGTTGGAACAATAGTCCTACCAAGTCGATAACGTGGTGCAACACGGCTAATCTGCTCTACCGGTAGTGTGTACAGTATGAGGTAATGGTCTGTGATGTCATCACTCTGAGGTAAAATATCTATATCAGTGACGTCTGCTCCGTGTGATATTATTAAGTCTAGTGTGTGGTTAAAACGGTGAGTTGGTCTGGTGACGTTTTGTTTAACCCCAAAAGAGTTTAATAAGTCAACAAATGATAATCCTAGAGCATTGTTTACATCATCTACATGAATATTAAAATCTCCTACAAGCAGCACTTTATCAAAATTGATCAAGAGATCTGATAGAAAACAAGCAAACTCTTGAAGAAAATCAGCGTAGGGCCCTGGGGGTCTGTACACGGTGACCAGAGCGAGTTTTCTATGTATGTCTGAAAGTACAACTTTAAGAACGAGCACTTCAAATGATTTAAAGCTGAATCCTAACATCT
Organism: Silurus meridionalis; assembly: GCF_014805685.1. NCBI lineage: Eukaryota > Metazoa > Chordata > Actinopteri > Siluriformes > Siluridae > Silurus > Silurus meridionalis. The sequence continues at coordinate 35,892,197 of NC_060884.1, read as the reverse complement.
GACTAACATTAAGAGAAGCAGTATAAATGGTTCCTACACCCCCCCCCACGACCAGTCTGACGGGGCTCATGCTTATAAACATATCCTGACGGTGTCGACTCCTTTAGACCCATATAATCACCTGGTTTAATCCAGGTCTCAGTGAGACAGAGTGCATCAAGATTATTCTCTGTGATCATCTCATTTATAATCAGTGCTTTGGGTGCAAGTGATCTAATGTTTAAAAGACCAAACTTTAAAACTTTTTGGTGGAGGAGGACCCTTTGCCAACCACTGTTCCTGCAATGCTTTTAAGGGACCCCTCATGGTGTGACCAAACACAAGGTCCGAAGGGCTAAAGCCAAGAGATTCTTGTACCACATCATGAACAGCAAACAGTAAGAAAGGCACCCCCTCATCCCAATCTTTACCCGATTCAACACAGAAGGCACGCAGCATGGTTTTAAACGTCTGGTGAAAGCGCTCCAAGGCACCCTGTGACTCTGGATGATAAGCACTCGAACACTCGTGGGAAATTTGCAACACGCACATCACTTGTGAGAACAACTGTGACGTGAAGTTTGTCCCACGATTGGTTTGTACATATCTCGGAAGTCCAAAGGTAGTAAAAAACCTAATGAGAGCTTTAACCACTGCTTTTGATTTAAGTGTATGCATGGGAAACGCCTCAGGGAACCGTGTGGCAGCACACATGACAGTTAACAAATAACAGTTACCAGAGCTGGTTTCAGGCAATGGTCCAACACAATCCACAATGATCCGTTCAAACGGGTCTTTGCTGACCACAATGGGGTTTAGGGGAGCTGGCGGAACAACCTGATTGGGTTTGGCCCACTATCTGACAGGTATGACCGGTCTTGCAATACCTTATGACATCACTCTTAATACCAGGCCAGAAAAATAACGCAAGATACGCTGATAGGTCTTGCGAATCCCTGCATGTCCTGAACAAGGATGATCATGAGCCAAACTAAGAACATGCTTCCGAAATAAACAAGGAACCACCAGCTGGAACGCTTCCAACCAACGATCATCAGGACTGATGGGGGACCATTTCCTCATCAGCACCTAATCTTCAATACAATACATTGACTGGTACCTCTCGGAACTAGATTGATTCGCTGCCACCTCAAAACACTGTTAATGAAGGGTCAGATTTCTGAGCAGCCACTAACTGGTCACGTGTCACTGGTTGGTCTATCTCAAAGCCGTTATCAGCACATCCCTCATGCAACACATCAAGCGGTTCGCTAGACTCTTCAACAGGCTCCTCTTGAGACAGAAAAGACACAGAAAGATCCACCACATCACCCAATTTTCTTTGCTGGGCCCGTGTCAACACACAAACAGGGAACACAGAGGAGTGCATGTCATTAGGTGAAGGGGAAATATTCACAGGTTCTGAAACTACTTCAGGTAAGGAGAAGACCCTAGTTCCAGCTACGTCATTCCCTAGAATGACTGAAACACCTGCAACTGGTAGCTCAGAGCGCACAGCTACCTTCACTAGCCTGGAAAGATTCTCCATTTCTAAATATACTATGTGCAATGGCACACGAATTACCTCCATACCAATACCTTGAATCAGTACATCACTACCAGCATACGAAGCTTCAGAAAATGGTAGTGTGTTTTCCAGCACAAACGTCTGCGCTGAGCCTGTATCTCTCAATATACTTACAGGCTGTTTATCCTGGCCAACACCGAAAGATACAAACAGAAATTATTTAAACACTGGCTCTATTTCATCAGGGGTGCTTTTGGGAACCACTACTGCGTTCACCTTTTTGATCTCCGTCTGCTGTTTCAATTGCTTCCGCTTTAACACTGGACAGTTTGCGATAACATGCCCTGCCTCATGACAATAAAAACAGCGGTGGGAACCATCTGAAAAGTTAGGGACAGTACGAATTTTACTGGCAGGATTGGCCAAAGGGGCAGACACATCCTTCCGATATGACGGAGGACTGAATACAACTTTGAGTTAATACGAACTCATCTGAAAATATAGCGGCCTTGGCCAGCGTGTCGATCTTTTGCTCATTTAAATGAACCACCAGCTGCTCAGGTAGACATGACAAACTCTTCCAGCAAAATAAGTTCTTTAAGCTGGTTGAAATCTCTAACCCCACTAGCTGAACACCATTTATCCAACAGCGTGGTTTTCTCACGAGCAAACTCCACATAGGTCTGGCTAGCAGACTTCACAGTGTTCCTGAAGTTTTGCCGATATGCTTCCGGCACACGCTCATATGCACGGAGCACTGTAGCTTTCACGGTCTCATAATTCAAACTCTGTGCCTTACCCGACAGTTTACACTGTAATAACAGAGTCCACAAACTTTTTGGCCAGTTTAATGTTGTAGCAATCCTCTCAAATACAGCAAAGTAAGCATCAACCTCGTTTTCCTGAAATACTGGCACTAACCCAATGTGTCGGCTAACATCAAAGGCAAGCAGGCTTACCGTTGAGGACTTGGCTGGGGTGGACGGTGGCCTGGAGTGCTCAGCGGCAACAGGAGATGGGGAGGCAACGGTTGAGGACCTAAATGTCCATGGCAGAGGCACCGGCTTCCGCCACTGATCTGCCAGGTCAAGCTTTTTCCCCCTCAATTTCCAACTCCCGTTCTCGGACTCGCAAGAACTGCGTTTGGTACTCCTGCCGCTTAATCTCCACTTCAAGCTCTTTGAGCGCAAGCTGCCAACCGGAATCCACTGTACGAGCATGGGACTGCTCACGACTTAACTCAACCTCCTCCGGCTCAGTCATAGCTTCCGCTCTGCCAGAAGCCTGGGTAGGTTGGGTAATCTGCGCAGCGCCTCCTGGAGGTGCTTCCCTTTCAGGTAAGACCTGTTGAGCCACGAGTGCCTCATATAGTGCCGCTTTGACTACCTTCTTGCTAGCAGTCCGACAAAGGGACACATTAAAAAAAAGTCAGCAATCAAAGGAGATCATCCTTCCTACACCCATCAAATACCTCTAATGAAGGACACAAAGTGAATGTGATTAAATCAAATGCCATTATACCGCAATCCGATACACGAAGACAGTCCAGTCTAGGGTTAGGCCGGACAGGATTCAAAAGAATGGATCTTATAAATTGACAACCCAAACACACCACAAACCACAAACACACACAAAAAGGTTTGCTACACAGGTGCTGGTATATTGTAACACAGAAATATATGTACACAGACTCACAGGCTTGTCTTCAGGGTGGGCCAAGGCCAAAACAATAAACAAAAAGGACTGTTTTGGGGAAGCTACCTTTCCTGAAAACAAAGAAAAGGAAAACACAAACAGCTTCCCTAACTCCCTGCTACAAAAACAAAGACAAAACAATCCCTCACCCAAAGTAAATAGCAGCCACACCCCTAATGCCAGTGAAATAAATATGTACAGTGCCCAAAGATATTACAATATAATATAAAAGAAATATATACAAACAACAGTAGTCCAAGGGGCTAAACAGGCTCAAAGTCAGTAAACAGGCAGAGGTCCAAATCACCAACATCAACAACCAAGCTATACCCCGAACACCAAAACAAACAGTCAGAATGCCACTACAACAACTCTCTTCAATTGCTTCACTCCTTCCTCCTTAAATAGGAAACTGGTGGATGATGTCATCGTGAAGGAGGTGGGATCAGCCAGGCTAGGGCAGGCCTCAAACTCTGGAGTGGATCGGACCTGCACACAAGGCACACATACAGAACACCAATGTGGACATGGGCTACCTAGGGTTGTAACAGTGTGTTTGTGGATTTAGAGAAAGCGTATGACAGAGTGAAGAGAGGAGTTGTGGTATTGTATGAGGAAGTCAGGTGTGTCAGAGAAGTATGTGAGGGTGGTGCAGGACATGTATGAGGACAGTGTGACAGCAGTGAAGTGTGTAGAAACGACAGACTGGTTCAAGGTGAAGGTTGGACTGCATCAAGGATCGGCACTGAGGCCTTTCCTGTTTGCAGTGGTGATAGACAGGTTGACGAACAAGGTCTTATCCTGATCATTGCATAGTACAGGTTCACAGCAACAAACTGCAGTTTAGCATCAACCAGAAGTGCAAAAAGTAGCAATTGTGCAAAAAGTGCAGATAAATATGTACCATATGTACAGTGAATAAATATAAAGGCTATAACAGTGCAGAGACGTGTGGACATCATTAAGAAGTACAGAAAGATGTTCTAAGGCTGAACATTGAAGAGGAAATGTGCAGAAGTGGAAGGTTATTTAAGAAATGTGCAAGCTGAATAAACAGTCTAATATATATATATATATATATATATATATATATATATATATATATATATATATATATATATATATATACACACACACACATTATATACACACATATACATGAATATGAAATGTTGGGCAGAATGTACAGTAGGGATATAAAGATACATAAAAATACATATAGATAAAAAATAGTGCAGATGTAATGAGGAGTAATAAACATATACTATGTAATATGTACATTGAAAAAGAAGCACAATGACAGGAAATCGGTTGGTGGGCTGAAATCACAGTGAAAAAAAACCCAAATTTGATATTTTACCAAATCAATGTATTAAAACTAAATAACGAGCCAGTTTTGAAAATGTAATAAGTAAAAAGTACAGATATTTGTGTAAAAATTTAATAAGTAAAAGTAAAAAGTTGAAAAGTCTGAAAAATAAATAGTGGAGTAAAAAACTGATGTGTACTTCGTTACTTCCCACTTCTGATGAAAGTTAATGTCACTGTGCAGTTTGGACTCTGGTAAGATTCACTGTAGCAGCAGAACTAAAAGGGAGAAGCAGAAGGAAACACAGACATGAGGATCTCTGGGATAAGAGACGACCCACCACACCACCATCAACAAACCTGAATGAACGTGTGAGAGTGAGGAGACAACAGCATCCAAATATCCCAGTTCATCAAACACTCCATAATCCCTTCATCATTTATCATTCCTGTCCAGTCGAGTCCAGACTTTCTACATTCCTGATGCTCTATTCACTTTAACATGCTCATTAAAATTCTTAATTAATAAATGCCAAGTGGTTTCTGTGCTTCTATTGTGACCTTGTTTCTAATTCACTTTGTGTACTTTTTTCCTATCTATTTACCTCAAAAGCCCCCAAATGCAGTTAAGTACATTTCAGAGACCTTCAGTATGAGACCCCAGAGTGAGATGTCTAGAAACACTACATCAGTGTCCCACCTGAGAGGGTTCTGGGTAGAATATTACCGTAAACTTCATTCCAAAACCTACAGCACTATACTTTTGTGCACTGTGTGTGTGTGTGTGTGTGTGTGCGTGTGTGCATACGTTTGTGTGTGTGTGTGTGTGTGTGTGCGTGCGTGCGTGTGTGTTTGTGTGTACTGGGGTTATAACAGTTATACAATGTTTGATAGACAGTTACCACTGTGCTGTGTGTGTGTGTGTGTGTGTGTGTGTGTGTGTGTGTGTGTGCGTGTGTGTGTGTGTGCGTGCGTGCGGGATGTGACTGTCCTGATGAGGCTATATCATATGCAGTAGTTTCTGTTGATTTGCTGTTCTGTAGCTGTGTGTGTGTGTGTGTGTGTGTGTGTGTGTGTGTGTGTGTGTGTGTGTTTCAGAGGAAAATGATCCAGGTAAGAATAGTGTGATGAGACCTATTAGAATGCATGATAACACTGTAGATTGGGGTGCACACACTTTTTCAGCATGCAAGCTACTTTTAAAATGACCAAGTCAAAATGATCTATACATTAAAAATGCATAAATAAATATATATTTCATTAATGTCATGTGATCTGCCCACACTACATTTGCGATCGACTGGTAGATTGGACTGGTAGATTGTGATCTACGTATTGTGCACCGCTGCAGTAAATGAATCTGATGCTTTGGTTCATATGAATTACAGGTTTATTATGATCAGTAATATGAATAAATATAATAAGAACATAATAAGAACACACACACACACACACACACACACACACACACACACACACACACACACACGCAGCCTGAACACAGTGTTCGCGCCTTTTCTCTGAAAAGCACACGGTTACTGCACGTCGCGCGCAGTATGTTGTTCACGCCTCATTGTGCGCTCTGTCCGGTCTGTGATTGGCTAAGCGCTCTGACGATCAGCGCCCTGATTGGACAGAGGTTCGTCAACATTCGCTGCCCACGTGCTGGGCATGTGAACTTGCTGTTGATCCCCGAGCTCGCGCTCATCTCTGCGCTGATTTACGGTAAATTTGCAGAATAGTGTGTTTACTTCCGGGATCAGTTGCGATCATTAATCATATTTATTACCAGCAGTGGATGAATTACACAAACCATGCAGTTGAGTTAAAGTACAGATACACTCCAGTAAAAGTGCAAAAATGACTATGATTTATTATAACTATAACAATAATAATAATAATAATAATAATAATAATAATAATAATAATAATAATAATCAGTGTTAGATTTTTATTATGCCCAAACAAAACTTAATTCTTGGAGAGGTTACGACCTGCTCGTGGTGCCTTTTCTGATCAGGGAAGAATCACACAGCATGGAACAATGTTCTTCTTTGCTTTATTGCAGGCAGCAGACTGTAATGTGTGTGTGTGTGTGTGTGTGTGTGTATATGTGTGTGTATATATATATATATATATATATATATATATATATATATATATATATATATATATATATATATATATACACAATTGAAAGAACGCCACTGAACAGACAAAGGAATGTGTGTGTACCAGTGTGAGAATCATCTTAACACTAACACCCACAGTTTGTGTAAAGACTCAAATGTGACTCTCAGCACACTAATCTATTAATAGTTTAACTAATATTTCATTAAATATTAATGACTCAAACACTGATTGATTTCTATTACAATTATCATGAACACAAAACCTTCAGTAAAAACGTGTAAATGAGATCACGTGTGTGGTGGTGAGTTCGAGTCTGGAGTTTCTTCATCATTTATTCCTCTCTAAATGTTCTGCTTGATGTTGAACTGATGCTGAACTGTATGTTGGTGATCAGTAGATTCACCAAGTGCCGATCAGAACACGTGTAAAACAGAGCGTGCGCTCGATCCTGATTGGTGACTCGCTGCGTGTTTCACCAGTTACGTTTTTATCCTCGTAAATAAAAAGAATCCTGTATAAAGCCTGAGTGAACCCTGTATAAAGCCTGAGTGAACCCTGTATAAAGCCTGTGTGAACCCTGTATAAAGGCTGAGCGAACCCGGTATAAAGCCTGAGTGAACCCTGTATAAAGCCTGAGTGAATCCTGTATAAAGCCTGTGTGAATCCTGTATAAAGCCTGAGTGAATCCTGTATAAAGCCTGAGTGAACCCTGTATAAAAAGCCTGTATAAAGCCTGTGTGAATCCTGTATAAAGCCTGAGTGAACCCTGTATAAAGCCTGTGTGAATCCTGTATAAAGCCTGTGTGAATCCTGTATAAAGCCTGTGTGAACCCTGTATAAAGCCTGAGTGAACCCTGTATAAAAAGCCTGTATAAAGCCTGAGTGAATCCTGTATAAAGCCTGAGTGAACCCTGTATAAAAAGCCTGTATAAAGCCTGAGTGAACCCTGTATAAAGCCTGTGTGAACCCTGTATAAAGCCTGTGTGAATCCTGTATAAAGCCTGTGTGAATCCTGTATAAAGCCTGAGTGAACCCTGTATAAAAAGCCTGTATAAAGCCTGAGTGAATCCTGTATAAAGCCTGAGTGAACCCTGTATAAAAAGCCTGTATAAAGCCTGAGTGAATCCTGTATAAAGCCTGAGTGAACCCTGTATAAAAAGCCTGTATAAAGCCTGAGTGAATCCTGTATAAAGCCTGTGTGAATCCTGTATAAAGCCTGAGTGAACCCTGTATAAAAAGCCTGTATAAAGCCTGAGTGAATCCTGTATAAAGCCTGTGTGAATCCTGTATAAAGCCTGAGTGAACCCTGTATAAAGCCTGAGTGAACCCTGTATAAAAAGCCTGTATAAAGCCTGAGTGAACCCTGTATAAAGCCTGAGTGAACCCTGTATAAAGCCTGAGTGAACCCTGTATAAAAAGCCTGTATAAAGCCTGAGTGAATCCTGTATAAAGCCTGAGTGAATCCTGTATAAAGCCTGAGTGAACCCTGTATAAAAAGCCTGTATAAAGCCTGTGTGAATCCTGTATAAAGCCTGAGTGAACCCTGTATAAAGCCTGAGTGAACCCTGTATAAAAAGCCTGTATAAAGCCTGAGTGAATCCTGTATAAAGCCTGAGTGAACCCTGTATAAAAAGCCTGTATAAAGCCTGAGTGAACCCTGTATAAAGCCTGTGTGAACCCTGTATAAAGCCTGTGAATCCTGTATAAAGCCTGTGTGAATCCTGTATAAAGCCTGAGTGAACCCTGTATAAAAAGCCTGTATAAAGCCTGAGTGAATCCTGTATAAAGCCTGAGTGAACCCTGTATAAAAAGCCTGTATAAAGCCTGAGTGAATCCTGTATAAAGCCTGAGTGAACCCTGTATAAAAAGCCTGTATAAAGCCTGAGTGAATCCTGTATAAAGCCTGTGTGAATCCTGTATAAAGCCTGAGTGAACCCTGTATAAAAAGCCTGTATAAAGCCTGAGTGAATCCTGTATAAAGCCTGTGTGAATCCTGTATAAAGCCTGAGTGAATCCTGTATAAAGCCTGAGTGAACCCTGTATAAAAAGCCTGTATAAAGCCTGAGTGAACCCTGTATAAAGCCTGAGTGAATCCTGTATAAAGCCTGAGTGAATCCTGTATAAAGCCTGAGTGAACCCTGTATAAAGCCTGAGTGAACCCTGTATAAAGCCTGAGTGAACCCTGTATAAAGCCTGTGTGAATCCTGTATAAAGCCTGAGTGAACCCTGTATAAAGCCTGAGTGAACCCTGTATAAAGCCTGAGTGAACCCTGTTTAAAGCCTGAGTGAACCCTGTATAAAGCCTGAGTGAATCCTGTATAAAGCCTGTGTGAATCCTGTATAAAGCCTGTGTGAATCCTGTATAAAGCCTGTGTGAATCCTGTATAAAGCCTGAGTGAATCCTGTATAAAGCCTGAGTGAACCCTGTATAAAAAGCCTGTATAAAGCCTGAGTGAACCCTGTATAAAGCCTGAGTGAACCCTGTATAAAGCCTGAGTGAACCCTGTATAAAGCCTGTGAACCCTGTATAAAGCCTGTGAATCCTGTATAAAGCCTGTGTGAATCCTGTATAAAGCCTGTGTGAATCCTGTATAAAGCCTGTGTGAATCCTGTATAAAGCCTGAGTGAACGCTGTATAAAAAGCCTGTATAAAGCCTGAGTGAACCCTGTATAAAGCCTGTGTGAATCCTGTATAAAGCCTGAGTGAACCCTGTTTAAAAAGCCTGTATAAAGCCTGAGTGAACCCTGTATAAAGCCTGAGTGAACCCTGTATAAAGCCTGTGTGAATCCTGTATAAAGCCTGAGTGAATCCTGTATAAAGCCTGTGTGAATCCTGTATAAAGCCTGAGTGAATCCTGTATAAAGCCTGTGTGAATCCTGTATAAAGCCTGAGTGAATCCTGTATAAAGCCTGAGTGAACCCTGTATAAAAAGCCTGTATAAAGCCTGAGTGAACCCTGTATAAAGCCTGTGTGAATCCTGTATAAAGCCTGAGTGAACCCGGTATAAAGCCTGAGTGAACCCTGTATAAAGCCTGAGTGAACCCTGTATAAAGCCTGTGTGAACCCTGTATAAAGGCTGAGTGAACCCGGTATAAAGCCTGAGTGAACCCTGTATAAAGCCTGAGTGAATCCTGTATAAAGACTGAGTGAACCCTGTATAAAAAGCCTGTATAAAGCCTGAGTGAATCCTGTATAAAGCCTGTGTGAATCCTGTATAAAGCCTGAGTGAACCCTGTATAAAGCCTGTGTGAACCCTGTATAAAGCCTGTGTGAATCCTGTATAAAGCCTGTGAATCCTGTATAAAGCCTGTGTGAATCCTGTATAAAGCCTGTGTGAATCCTGTATAAAGCCTGAGTGAACCCTGTATAAAGCCTGTATAAAGCCTGAGTGAACCCTGTATAAAGCCTGAGTGAACCCTGTATAAAGCCTGTGTGAATCCTGTATAAAGCCTGTGTGAATCCTGTATAAAGCCTGTGTGAATCCTGTATAAAGCCTGAGTGAACCCTGTATAAAAAGCCTGTATAAAGCCTGAGTGAACCCTGTATAAAGCCTGTGTGAATCCTGTATAAAGCCTGAGTGAATCCTGTATAAAGCCTGAGTGAACCCTGTATAAAGCCTGTGTGAATCCTGTATAAAGCCTGAGTGAACCCTGTATAAAAAGCCTGTATAAAGCCTGAGTGAACCCTGTATAAAGCCTGTGTGAATCCTGTATAAAGCCTGAGTGAATCCTGTATAAAGCCTGAGTGAACCCTGTATAAAGCCTGAGTGAACCCTGTGTAAAGCCTGTGTGAATCCTGTATAAAGCCTGAGTGAATCCTGTATAAAGCCTGAGTGAACCCTGTATAAAGCCTGAGTGAACCCTGTATAAAGCCTGTGAATCCTGTATAAAGCCTGTGTGAATCCTGTATAAAGCCTGAGTGAACCCTGTATAAAGCCTGTATAAAGCCTGAGTGAACCCTGTATAAAGCCTGTGAATCCTGTATAAAGCCTGAGTGAATCCTGTATAAAGCCTGAGTGAACCCTGTATAAAGCCTGAGTGAACCCTGTATAAAGCCTGTGTGAATCCTGTATAAAGCCTGAGTGAACCCTGTATAAAGCCTGAGTGAACCCTGTATAAAGCCTGAGTGAACCCTGTATAAAGCCTGTGTGAATCCTGTATAAAGCCTGTGTGAATCCTGTATAAAGCCTGTGTGAATCCTGTATAAAGCCTGAGTGAACCCTGTATAAAAAGCCTGTATAAAGCCTGAGTGAACCCTGTATAAAGCCTGTGTGAATCCTGTATAAAGCCTGAGTGAATCCTGTATAAAGCCTGAGTGAACCCTGTATAAAGCCTGAGTGAACCCTGTATAAAGCCTGAGTGAATCCTGTATAAAGCCTGTATAAAGCCTGTGTGAACCCTGTATAAAGCCTGAGTGAATCCTGTATAAAGCCTGTGTGAATCCTGTATAAAGCCTGAGTGAACCCTGTATAAAGCCTGAGTGAACCCTGTATAAAGCCTGAGTGAACCCTGTATAAAAAGCCTGTATAAAGCCTGAGTGAACCCTGTATAAAGCCTGAGTGAACCCTGTATAAAGCCTGAGTGAACCCTGTATAAAGCCTGAGTGAACCCTGTATAAAGCCTGAGTGAACCCTGTATAAAGCCTGTATAAAGCCTGAGTGAACCCTGTATAAAGCCTGAGTGAACCCTGTATAAAGCCTGAGTGAACCCTGTATAAAGCCTGAGTGAACCCTGTATAAAAAGCCCGTATAAAGGTATAAAGCCTGAGTGAACCCTGTATAAAGCCTGAGTGAACCCTGTATAAAGCCTGTGTGAACCCTGTATAAAGCCTGTGTGAATCCTGTATAAAGCCTGAGTGAATAAAATAAATGTCACATTAGATGTTTTAAAAGTTTGACATTGTTCATTGTTCATATTGTAGTATATGTATATTTATTGTAGTATATGTATATTATTTTATAGATATTTGCATTTATTTTTATTTCTTTGTTGTTGTTATTATTATTATTATTATTTATTTTTATTTCTGTTTTTTATTTTTTTTGTATATTCTTCTTTTTTTATATATATTTGCATCTATTTTTATTTCTTTGTCTTGCTGCTGTAACATAGAAATTTCCCCACTGTGGGACGAATAAAGGTTTATCTTATCTTATCTTATCTTTAATTTTGATTTCAGTGTAAGTTGCAGTTCAGCATTATTACATGAATTTGTTCTACTTTTTTTCTTATTTACTGGTCACTTAAATTAGAAATAAAAAACCTCTAATAAATATTCAGAATAATATGAGATCATGTAAATAAGGAGTTTAACATTTTACCAGCTGCAACATGATAAAAAGGGAACAGGGAATATTAATTAAACTCTCAAGTTTTAATCTCATTATTTTATAGATTTCTTCTTATTGTTATTATTATTATTATTATTATTATTGTTATTATTATTATTATTATTATTATTATTATTATTGTTGTTGTTGTTGTTATTATTGTTATTATTATTATTGTTTTTATTATAATTATTATTATTATTGTTGTTGTTATTATTATCATTATTATTATTATTATTGTTTTATTATTATTATTATTATTATTATTTTATTATTATTTTATTATTATTATTATTATTATTATTATTATTATTATTATTATTATCATTATTATTGCTGTCGTTATTATTATTATTATTATTGTTGTTATTATTATTGTTATTATTATTGTTGCTGTTATTGTTTTATTATTATTGTTATTATTATTTTATTATTATTTTATTATTATTATTATTATTATTATTATTATTATTATTATTATTATTGTTGTTGTTATTATTATTATTATTATTGTTGTTGTTGTTATTATTATTATTATTATTATTATTATTATTATTATTATTATTATTGTTGTTGTTATTATTGTTTTATTATTATTATTATTATTATTATTATTATTATTGTTGTTGTTATTATTGTTGTTATTATTGTTTTATTATTATTGTTATTGTTATTATTATTTTATTATTATTTTATTATTATTATTATTATTATTATTATTATTGTTATTATTATCATTATTATTGCTGTCGTTGTTATTATTATTATTATTATTATTGTTGTTGTTGTTGTTATTATTATTATTATTATTATTATTATTGTTATTATTATTGTTATTATTGTTGTTGTTATTATTGTTTTATTATTATTATTATTATTATTATTATTATTATTATTATTATTATTATTGTTGTTGTTATTATCAGGTATCAGGGTTGTGCAGCATGTTTCCGGGTGCGCGCAGTGGAGCGGTATTACGGTAAGAGTTCCTACGCCGTTCCTCAGCTGATGTGACATAAAGCTCCAGATGAAAGTTGCTGAGGTTCAGTTCTTCTCTCTCTCAGGTACAGCGTGTGATGGAACCTGCACCAGTATGACTTCCACCACTGATAGAACTCCAGTGGCTCTTCCCCGGGAGCTCGCGCAGAACCCACTGCATAAGACATGGATCCCCTGCAAGAACGGACTTCCGGAAGCGCACATTTCTCAGAGGAGAGGTGAGGAACAGCGTGCGCGTGCTCTCTCTACCCAAACACACATACTATCTTCATTATAGACCACAGCGCGCGCGGGTTTTTACACTGACAGGTGTGTGTGTGTGTGTGTGTGTGTTTGGGGGCCGTTCAGAGATCAGACCACTCTCGGACAAATGCGCATGCGCAAAGACTCTCCGCTTACTGTCAGAGGGAATAGTGACGAGTTAAAAATTAGTGTTGTGGAGTGGAGTGTGGAGTGTTGTGCAATTTTGTGTAGTGTAGTGTTGTGCAATGTTGTGTAGTGTTGTGGAGTGTGTAGTGTTGTGCAATGTTGTGTTGTTGAGTGGAGTGTGTAGTGTTGTGCAATGATGTGTAGTGTTGTGGAGTGTGTAGTGTTGTGCAATGTTGTGTAGTGTTGTGCAATGTTGTGTTGTGGAGTGGAGTGTGTAGTGTTGTGCAATGATGTGTAGTGTTGTGGAGTGTGTAGTGTTGTGCAATGTTGTGTAGTGTTGTGTAGTGTTGTGCAATGTTGTGTTGTGGAGTGAGTGTGTAGTGTTGTGGAATGTTGTGGAGTGTGGAGTGTTGTGCAATGTTGTGTAGTGTTGTGGAGTGGAGTGTGTAGTGTTGTGCAATGTTGTGGAATGTTGTGGAGTGTGGAGTGTTGTGCCATGTTGTGTAGTGTTTTGGAGTGGAGTGTGGAGTGTTGTGCAATGTTGTGTAGTGTTGTGGAGTGTTGTGCAATGTTGGGGAGTGTAGTGTTGTACAATGTTTTGGTGTTGTGGAGTGTTGTGCAATGTTGTGTAGTGTTGTGTAGTGGAGTGTGGAGTGTTGTGCAATGTTGTGGAGTGTTGTGTTGTGCAATTTTGTGTTGTGGAGTGGAGTGTAGTGTTGTGCAATGATGTGTAGTGTTGTGGAGTGGAGTGTGGAGTGTTGTGCAATGTTGTGGAGTGTTGTGGAGTGTTGTGCAATGTTGTGGGGTGTAGTGTTGTACAATGTTGTGGAGTGTTGTGTAGTGTTGTGTAGTGTTGTGTTTTGCAATGTTGTGTTGTGGAGTGGAGTGTGTAGTGTTGTGCAATGATGTGTGTGTTGTGGAGTGTGTAGTTGTGCAATGTTGTGTAGTGTTGTGTAGTGTAGTGTTGTGCAATGTTGTGTAGTGTGGAGTGTTGTGCAATGTTGTGTAGTGTTGTGTAGTGTAGTGTTGTGCGATGTTGTGTTGTGGAGTGGAGTGTGTAGTGTTGTGCAATGTTGTGGAATGTTGTGGAGTGTGGAGTGTTGTGCAATGTTGTGTAGTGTTGTGGAGTGGAGTGTGTAGTGTTGTGCAATGTTGTGTAGTGTTGTGCAATGTTGTGTTGTTGAGTGGAGTGTGTAGTGTTGTGCAATGATGTGTAGTGTTGTGGAGTGTAGTGTTGTGCAATGTTGTGTAGTGTTGTAGTGTAGTGTTGTGCAATGTTGTGTAGTGTAGTGTTGTGCAATGTTGTGTAGTGTTGTGGAGTGTGTAGTTGTGCAATGTTGTGTAGTGTAGTGTTGTGCAATGTTGTGTTGTTGAGTGTTGTGTAGTGGAGTGTGTAGTGTTGTGCAATGTTGTGGAATGTTGTGGAGTGTGGAGTGTTGTGCAATGTTGTGTAGTGTTGTGGAGTGGAGTGTGTAGTGTTGTGCAATGTTGTGTAGTGTTGTGCAATGTTGTGTTGTTGAGTGGAGTGTGTAGTGTTGTGCAATGATGTGTAGTGTTGTGGAGTGTAGTGTTGTGCAATGTTGTGTAGTGTTGTGTAGTGTAGTGTTGTGCAATGTTGTGTAGTGTAGTGTTGTGCAATGTTGTGTAGTGTTGTGGAGTGTGTAGTGTTGTGCAATGTTGTGTAGTGTAGTGTTGTGCAATGTTGTGTTGTTGAGTGTTGTGTAGTGGAGTGTGGAGTGTTGTGCAATGTTGTGGAATGTTGTGGAGTGTGGAGTGTTGTGCAGTTTTGTGTAGTTTTGTGTAGTGTAGTGTGGAGTGTTGTGCAATGTTGTGTAGTGTTGTGTAGTGGAGTGGAGTGTTGTGCAATGTTGTGGAATGTTGTGGAGTGTGGAGTGTTGTGCAATTTTGTGTAGTGTTGTGGAGTGTAGTGTGGAGTGTTGTGCAATGTTGTGGAGTGTTGTGTAGTGTAGTGTGGAGTGTTGTGCAATGTTGTGGAGTGTAGTGTTGTACAATGTTGTGGAGTGTAGTGTGAGTGTTGTGCAATGTTGTGTAGTGTAGTGTTGTAAAATGTTGTGGAGTGTTGTGCAATGTTGTGTAGTGGAGTGTGGAGTGTTGTGCAATGTACTGGAGTGTTGTGGAGTGGAGTGTGTAGTGTTGTGCAATGTTGTGTAGTGTTTTGGAGTGTAGTGTGTAGTGTTGTGCAATGATGTGTGTGTTGTGGAGTGGAGTGTGGAGTGTTGTGCAATGTTGTGGAGTGGAGTGGAGTGTAGTGGAGTGTAGTGTGGAGTGTTGTGCAATGTTGTGGAGTGTGGAGTGTTGTACAATGTTGTGGAGTGTTGTGGAGTACACTGAACTGAACTGAACTCACACACACACACACACACACACACACACACACACACACACACACACACACACACACAGACAACTGTGTGACTGATCTGTACAACCCGGACTGCAACCCGGACTACAACCCTGCTATTTTGCTCTTTTGCACAACATTTTTGTTGACATTTTGTACTGTTCAATTTCGTTCACTTTGTCTTGTCACAACAGGTTTACTGGCGGAGCTGTTTTGTGTATTTGTCCTGCACGGTCTTGTTTTGTATTTGCACTGTTTGCACCAGGTTGCACACATGCACTTTATGTGTTGAGGACACTTACTAGTAGGGCTGGGACGATTCACTAATCTGGCGATTCAATACTATCCCGATACTTTTGTGCCGATTCAATACATATTGCGATTCTGTAGCTATTGCGATTCATTGTTTAAATTGTGATTTTTGTTTGCTTAATAAAGATTAGACAATGGCAAATACTTGATCATACCCTTAAAGAGACTGTATATGAGTTATATTAACAAAAATAATGCATCACATCTTTCTGAATTTTTATTTCAGGAGCACACATACATAGAGCATAAAGAACCTTGAAGCATAAAACTTTTCAAGTACCAAAAACTTGAATATAATATTTAAATGTGCAACAAATAACTAAAAACAATACTCTCTGAAATAAAATAAAAGTGCCGTTAAACTGTTCCAATGTCCAACTCAGTCAAGGTGCTAATATCCTTCTCTCTCTTCCTCACCTCAGGTGAGAGCTATTATGGCATCTCGTTGAAACGTCTGTTATAAGTTTGTGCACAGGGAGCTCCAGTAACTTTTGTTTTTCCTGCAAAACATGAAGTCCTGCAGCACTTCTATGGAAATATCCAGTGATACGTCGTACTCGTCCGAGTAACTTCGCGACAGCGGGCAGCTTCACTGTGAGGACAGATTATGAGTGTGCGCGTAGCACTTAATATGGAGAAAGCCGGTTAATTGGGCAGCGATAACCATATTAGACACATTGTCTGTGACTAAAGCAGCATCTTTATCCGTTAAACAATTCTCAAAGAGGTTTGCTCCACTGACTTTGCAATAGTTTTGCTTTCTCGCACCAGCTTAAAACGGATACAACGTCATCTAATACGGACAACGACAAAATATGCTTCGCCCTCTGTTGGAATAAAAGTGGTAACATCTTCCCACCACCTCTCTGGAAAAGTAAAATAATTAAATATATATCGATTCTGAGGTAGACAAATCGATCTCAAAATCGTTTTAAAAAGAATCGCGATAGTTTGGTGAATCGATTTTTTCTCCCACCCCTACTTACTAGCCTTTAACCCTGTGTTTTCTGTTCCTGTGATTATTGTTGTGTGTAGCATCAGGGTTCTGGAGGAATGTTGTTTCATTTCACTGCATCAGCTATATATGGTTGAAATGACAATAAAAGCTTCTTGACTTGTTGACTAGACTTGAGTGTGTAGTGATGGCTGTGGGTGTGAGTATGGGTGTGGGTGTGGGAGTGGGTGTGAGTATGGGATTGGCTGTGGGTGTGAGTATAGGTGTGGGAGTGGGTGTGAGTATGGGATTGGCTGTGGGTGTGAGAGTGGGTGTGAGTATGGGTGTGGGAGTGGGTGTGAGTATGGGTGTGAGTGGGTGTGGGAGTGGGTGTGAGTATGGGTGTGAGTATGGGTGTGAGAGTGGGTGAGTATGGGTGTGAGAGTGGGTGTGAGTATGGGTGTGGGAGTGGGTGTGAGAGTGGGTGTGAGTATGGGTGTGGGAGTGGGTGTGAGTATGGGTGTGAGTATAGGTGTGAGAGTCAGTGTGAGTATAGGAGTGGGTGTGGGAGTGGGTGTGAGTATGGGTGTGAGTGGGTGTGAGTATGGGTGTGGGTATGGGTGTGGAGTGGGTGTGAGTATGGGTGTGAGTGGGTGTGAGTATGGGTGTGGGAGTGGGTGTGAGTATGGGTGTGAGAGTGGGTGTGGTATGGGTGTGAGTATGGGTGAGAGTGGGTTTGAGTATGGGTGTGGGAGTGGGTGTGAGTAGGGGTGTGAGTGGGTGTGGGAGTGGGTGTGAGTATGGGTGTGGAGTGGGTGTGAGTATAGAGTGGGAGTGGGTGTGAGTATGGGTTGGGAGTGGGTGTGAGTATAGGAGTGGGAGTGGGTGTGAGTATGGGAGTGGGTGTGAGAGTGGGTGTGAGAGTGTGTGTGAGTATAGGAGTGGGAGTGGGTGTGAGTATGGGTGTGAGAGATGGTGTGAGTATAGGAGTGGGAGGGTGTGAGTATGGGTTTGGGAGTGGGTGTGAGTATAGGAGTGGGAATGGGTGTCAGTATAGGAGTGGGAGTGGGTGTGAGTATGGGAGTGGGTGTGAGTATGGGTGTGAGTATGGGTGTGGGAGTGGGTGTGAGTATGGGTGTGAGTGGGTGTGAGTATGGGTGTGGGAGTGGGTGAGTATGGGTGTGAGAGTGTGTGAGTATGGGTGTGGGAGTGGGTGTGAGTATGGGTGTGGGAGTGGGTGTGAGTATGGGAGTGGGTGTGGGAGTGGGTGTGAGTATGGGTGTGAGTGGGTGTGAGTGTGGGAGTGGGTGGAGTATGGGTGTGAGTACAGGAGTGGGAGTGGGTGTGGGAGTGGGTGTGAGTATGGGTTGGGAGTGGGTGTGAGTAAAGGAGTGGGAGTGGGTGGGAGTGGGTGTGAGTATGGGTTTGGGAGTGGTGTGAGTATAGGAGTGGGAATGGGTGTCAGTATAGGAGTGGGAGTGGTGTGAGTATGGGTGGAGTGGGTGTGAGTATGGGTGTGAGTATGGGTGTGGAGTGGGTGAGTATGGGTGTGAGAGTGGGTGTGAGTATGGGTGTGGAGTGGGTGTGAGTATGGGTGTGAGTATGGGTGTGGGAGTGGGTATGGGTGTGGGTATGGGTGTGAGAGTGGGTGTGAGTATGGGTGGGAGTGGGTGAGTATGGGTGTGGGAGTGGGTGTGAGTATGGGTGTGAGTGGGTGTGAGTACAGGAGTGGGAGTGGTGTGAGTAGGGGTGTGAGAGTGGGTGTGAGTATGGGTGTGGGAGTGGGTGTGAGTATGGGTGTGGGAGTGGGTGTGAGGTGGGAGTGGGTGTGAGTATGGGTTCGGAGTGGGTGTGAGTAAAGGAGTGGGAGTGGGTGTGAGAGTGGGTGTGAGTATAGGAGTGGGAGTGGTGTGAGTATGGGTGTGAGAGATGGTGTGAGTATATGAGTGTGAGTGGGTGTGAGTATGGGTTTGGGAGTGGGTGAGTATAGGAGTGGGAGTGGTGTGAGTATAGGAGTGGGAGTCAGTATAGGAGTGGGAGTGGGTGTGAGTATGGGTGTGAGAGTGGTGTGAGTATGGGTGTGGAGTGGGTGAGTATGGGTGTGAGTATAGGAGTGGGAGTCAGTATAGGAGTGGGAGTGGGTGTGAGTATGGGTGTGAGAGTGGGTGTGAGTATGGGTGGGAGTGGGTGTGAGTATGGGTGTGAGTATGGGTGTGGGGTGGGTGTGAGTATGGGTGTGAGAGTGAGTGTGAGTATGAGTGTGGGAGTGGGTGTGAGTATGGGTTTGGGAGTGGGTGTGAGTATAGGAGTGGGAGTGGGTGTGAGTATAGGAGTGGGAGTCAGTATAGGAGTGGGAGTGGGTGTGAGTATGGGTGTGAGAGTGGGTGTGAGTATGGGTTTGGGAGTGGGTGTGAGTATGGGTGTGAGTATAGGAGTGGGAGTCAGTATAGGAGTGGGAGTGGTGTGAGTATGGGTGTGAGTGGGTGTGAGTATGGGTTTGGGAGTGGGTGTGAGTATGGGTGTGAGTATAGGAGTGGGAGTCAGTATAGGAGTGGGAGTGGGTGTGAGTATGGGTGTGAGTGGGTGTGAGTATGGGTGTGGGAGTGGGTGTGAGTATGGGTGTGAGTATGGGTGTGGGGTGGGTGTGAGTATGGGTGTGAGAGTGGGTGTGAGTATGAGTGTGGGAGTGGGTGTGAGTATGGGTGTGGGAGTGGGTGTGACAGAACTCTGGTATTTATGGATCACAAACAATTGAATTTCAAAGGACTTCCTTCTTTTATCATGGACTATTTAAAATGTTGGGACTTTTCAGTTTGATCAGGGTTTGTAAAATAGAGTCATTGTTTTGGTTGCTTGAGGAGCCTTTGGTTAAAGGATCTCGCTTTGACTTATCAAATGAGTGTTTGCCAGGTCTTTCGTTAAGACTTAAGACTTTGTGGCTCTGGTATGGAGAAGTTAAGGAACTTAATTGATGTCTGGGCCTTATTTAAGTGATGCTCTTGCACTGGCCACTATTTTAGGTCAGAGATCCTCATGCCAAACTGAATTTATTTTAAAACTCTGGAAAAAAAGATTAACAGAGGAAGAACTAATTCTGTTACAAAACTTTGCTGATGGAAGTCAGATTCCAGATATAAAAGATCCCTTTCCCAAAATCACCATTTCTCCTGTTTTAAGAGGTATGTGTAGCACACTGCTGGGTATTGAAGGTCTAAAAGAGATGGATCTTAATAACATTATTTGTGTTGTAATTGATGGAGAATTAATTATGATATGTTGTTAATTTGAGTTTGGTGTGTGTGTGTGTGTGTGTGTGTGTGTGAGAGAGTGTTTAGCATGGCATCTATGAGCGCGAGGTTGTTTGAAAGTTTGACTCGCTGGCACGGTGTGCGGGTGGTGTGCGGGGCGAGTGTAAAGGAGTGTGTGTGTGTGGTGCAAATGTAGAGGAGTGTGTGTGTGTGTGAGTGTAGAGGAGTGTGTGTTAGCTATTGGTAATGTGGTGGGGCATAAGAATATTGTCTCTGCCTCCCGAATGAACAGTGTAATTGTTGTTTTCCTGAATAATCTTGATAAAGTGACTAAACTATTCCGGAAAGGGATTGTGTTAAATAATGAATCTATACTGGTTTCTCCCCTCAGTTCTCATGCTAAGAAAGCCATGTTATCCAATGTTCCTCCTTTCATAAGTGATGAGGTGATTCTTAAAGAGCTGTCTCAGTACGGGCGAACCGTCTCCCCCATGAAGAAAATCCCCCTCGGCTGTAAGTCATCACTGATTAAGCACTTGGTGTCTTTTAGGCGGATCGGTTTATGGTCTTAAATGGAGGTGTTGAGGAACTAAACGTGGTTTTCAAGTTCCGGATTGATGGGTTCGATTACAACATTTGTTTCCACCGATGCAGATATCAAATGTTTCAAATGTGGTCAGTTTGGGCATCTTGTGCACGCCTGTCCCAAAAGACAGAGTGACCCCAGTGTCTCCAAGCGACCGGGGCAGGAAGCAGCTGAACCTGCTGGAGTCGTTCCCCCTGCAGCTTCAGCTCGGCCTGCTGCTGAAAGCCCCGTAACTGCTGCTGCACCAGGGCCTAGGGAGCGTGAACCCCAAGCTCAGCCTGCAGCCCAGAGCTCCACTAGTGACAGACCCACCTTAAAAAAGCCCTGCTCGGCTGAATGGGCCCAGAAAAGACCTGCATGTCTGAACCAGGCCTCGAGAAGCCCTGCTCGGCTGAACCGGTCCCGGGGAAGCCCTGCTTGGCAGAACTGGAGAGGGAGGAGCCGAGTGACACTGGGAAAGTCACAGTGGACTTTGGAGCAGTGCTGGAACTGCTTAGGCAGGCACAGGGGTGCAGAGCTGTCACCAGGAGACACCAGTCACTACACCAGCAAGGGGACGGGGAGACATGGAGATGGAAGATGATCCTCTTTTCAAAGTTCCAACAAAGAGAAAGAAACGAGGTGGAGGACAGGGAAAAAAACAGGCCAAAAAAGAGTTGAAGGCAGATGAAGCTGAATCAAACTGTGATTTTTAAATTTTTTTTAAATACACCCTGTTTTTTTTAGCACCTTATAGAATAATAAGTACAGAAATATGCTTATTTATTTATTTGTTGCCTGTTGTGACTTTGTAAAACTGTTTGCATGAAAAAATAAATGTACTTTTAAAAATAAAAAATCTCTCTCTCTTACTCTCGCTCTCTTTCTCTGTCTCTCTCTCTCTTTCTCTCTCTCTCTCTTTATCTCTCTTTCTCTCTCTCTTTGTCTCTCTCTCTCTCTCTCTCTCTCTCTGTCTCTCTCTCTCTCTCTCCCTTATTCTCTCTCTCTCTATCTCTCTCTCTCTCTCTCTCTCTCTCTCTCTCTCTCTCTCTCTCTCTCACACTCTCTGTCTCTCTCTCTCTATTACTCTCTCTCTCTCTCTCTCTCTCTCTCTCTCTCTCTCTCTCTCTCACTCTCTCTCTCTTTTTCAGTTTGCATGACTAACTGTCCCACCCTCATAGTGACTGTGGGGTTGCCAGCGAGAGGGAAAACCTATATCTCAAAAAAACTCACTCGGTACCTAAACTGGATTGGTGTTCTGACTAAAGGTATAAAAATCCACCATCACACATCCATCCCCTGTCCTTTACACATCCATCCCCTGTCCTTACACATCACATCCATCACCTGTCCTTTACACATCACATCCATCCCCTGTCCTTTACACATCCATCACCTGTCCCTACACATAATATATATCCCCTGTCCCTTACACATCACATCTATCCCCTGTCCTTTACACATCACATCCATCACTTGTCCTTTACACATCATATATATCCCCTGTCCTTTACACATTACATCCATCCCCTGTCCTTACACATCCATCACCTGTCCTTTACACATCACATCCATCCCCTGTCCTTACACATCCATCACCTGTCCCTTACACATCACATCCATCTCCTGTCTTTTACACATCACATTCATCCCCTGTCCTTTACACATCCATCACCTGTTCTATACACATCCATCACCTGTTCTTTACACATCACATCCATCACCTTTCCTTTACACATCCATCACCTGTCCTTTACACATCACATCCATCACCTGCCCCTTACACATCAATCACCTGTCCTTTACACATCACATCAATCACCTGTCCTTTACACATCACATCAATCACCTGTCCTTTACACATCCATCACCTGTCCTTTACACATCCATCACCTGTCCTTTATACATCTATCACTGTCCTTTACACATCCATCACCTCGTTTTCACATCCATCACCTGTCCTTTACATATCCATCACCTGTTCTTTACACATCCATCACCTGTTCTTGACACATCACATCCATCACCTGTTCTTTACAGATCACATCCATCACTTTTCCTTTACACATCCATCCCCTGTCCTTACACATCACATCAATCACCTGTCCTTTACACATCACATCCATCACCTGTTCTTTACACATCACATCCATCACCTGTTCTTTACACATCCACCCCTGTCCTTTACACATCCATCACCTGTCCTTTACACATCCATCACCTGTTCTTTACACATCACATCCATCACCTTTCCTTTACACACCCATCACCTGTTCTTTACACATCACATCCATCACCTGCCCCTTACACATCCATCACCTGTCCTTTACACATTACATCAATCACCTGTCCTTTACACATCACATCAATAACCTGTTCTTTACACATCCTCACATTCCTTTACACACCCATTACCTGTCCTTTACACATCCATCACCTGTCCTTTACATATCCATCACCTGTTCTTACACATCACATCAATCACCTGTCCTTTACACATCACATCAATCACCTGTCCTTTACACATCCATCACATGTTCTTTACACATCACATCAATCACCTATCCTTTACACATCACATCAATCACCTGTCCTTTACACATTACATCAATTACCTCTCCTTTACACATCACATCCATCCCCTGTCCTTACACATCATATATATCCTGTCCTTTACATATCACATCCATCCCCTGTCCTTACACATCCATCACCTGTCCCTACACATCATATATATCCCTGTCCTTTACACATCATATATATCCCTGTCCTTTACACATCATATATATCCCTGTCCCTTACACATCACATCCATCCCCTGTCCTTTACACATCACATCCATCACTTGTCCTTTACACATCACATCCATCACCTGTCCTTTACATCATATATATCCTGTCCTTACACATCACATCCATCACCTGTCCTTACATCACATCCATCTCCTGTCTTTTACACATCACATTCATCCCCTGTCCTTACACATCCATCACCTGTTCTATACACATCCATCACCTGTTCTTACACATCACATCCATCACCTTTCCTTTACACATCCATCACCTGTCCTTTACACATCACATCCATCACCTGCCCCTTACACATCAATCACCTGTCCTTTACACATCACATCAATCACCTGTCCTTTACACATCACATCAATCACCTGTCCTTTACACATCCATCACCTGTCCTTTACACATCCATCACCTGTCCTTTATACATCTATCACTGTCCTTTACACATCCATCACCTCGTTTTCACATCCATCACCTGTCCTTTACATATCCATCACCTGTTCTTTACACATCCATCACCTGTTCTTGACACATCACATCCATCACCTGTTCTTTACAGATCACATCCATCACTTTTCCTTTACACATCCATCCCTGTCCTTTACATCACATCAATCACCTGTCCTTTACACATCACATCCATCACCTGTTCTTTACACATCACATCCATCACCTGTTCTTTACACATCCACCCCTGTCCTTTACACATCCATCACCTGTCCTTTACACATCCATCACCTGTTCTTTACACATCACATCCATCACCTTTCCTTTACACATCCATCACCTGTTCTTTACACATCACATCCATCACCTGCCCCTTACACATCCATCACCTGTCCTTTACACATTACATCAATCACCTGTCCTTTACACATCACATCCATCACCTGTTCTTTACACATCCATCACCTGTCCTTTGCACACCCATTACCTGTCCTTTACACATCCATCACCTGTCCTTTACACATCCATCACCTGTTCTTTACACATCACATCAATCACCTGTCCTTTACACATCACATCAATCACCTGTCCTTTACACATCCATCACCTGTTCTTTACACATCACATCAATCACCTATCCTTTACACATCACATCAATCACCTGTCCTTTACATTACATCAATTACCTCTCCTTTACACATCACATCCATCTCCTGTCCTTTACACATCATATATATCCCCTGTCCTTTACATATCACATCCATCCCCTGTCCTTTACACATCCATCACCTGTCCCTACACATCATATATATCCCTGTCCTTTACACATCATATATATCCCTGTCCTTTACATCATATATATCCCTGTCCTTACACATCACATCCATCCCCTGTCCTTTACACATCACATCCATCACTTGTCCTTTACATCACATCCATCACCTGTCCTTTACACATCATATATATCCCCTGTCCTTTACACATCACATCCATCACCTGTCCCTTACACATTACATCCATTACCTGTCCTTTACACATCATATATCCCTGTCCTTTACACATCACATCCATCCCTGTCCTTTACACATCCATCCCTGTCCTTACACATCACATCCATCACCTGTCCTTACACATCATATATTCCCTGTCCTTACACATCACATCCATCCCTGTCCTTTACACATCACATCCATCCCTGTTCTTTACACATCACATCCATCTCCTGTCCTTTACACATCATATATATCCCTGTCCTTTACACATCACATCCATCCCTGTCCTTTACACATCACATCCATCCCTGTCCTTTACACATCCATCACCTGTCCCTACACATCATATATATCCCCTGTCCTTTACACATCATATATATCCCCTGTCCTTTACACATCACATCCATCCCCTGTCCTTTACACATCACATCCATCCCCTGTCCTTTACACATCCATCACCTGTCCCTACACATCATATATATCCCCTCTCCTTTACACATCATATATATCCCTGTCCTTACACATCACATCCATCCCCTGTCCTTACACATCACATCCATCCCTGTCCTTTACACATCCATCACCTGTCCCTACACATCATATATATCCCTGTCCTTTACACATCATATATATCCCCTGTCCCTTACACATCACATCTATCCCCTGTCCTTTACACATCACATCCATCACTTGTCCTTTACACATCACATCCATCACCTGTCCTTTACATCATATATATCCCTGTCCTTTACACATCACATCCATCCCCTGTCCTTTACACATAATTTATTATCCCTGTCCTTTACACATCACATCCATCCCCTGTCCTTTACACATCAAATATATCCTGTCCTTTACACATCACATTCATCCCCTGTCCTTTACACATCCATCACCTGTCCTTTACACATTACATCCATCCCTGTCCTTTACATCACATCCATCCCCTGTCCTTTACACATCCATCACCTGTCCTTACATCACATCCATCCCCTGTCCTTTACATCACATCCATCCTGTCCTTTACACATCTATTACCTGTCCTTTACACATCCATCACCTGTCCTTTACACATCCATCACCTGTCCTTTACACATCCATCACCTGTCCTTTACATCCATCACCTGTCCTTTACATCCATCACCTGTTCTTTACATCACATCCATCACCTGCCCCTTACACACCCATCACCTGTCTTTTACACATCACATCAATCACCTGTCCTTTATACATCTATCACTGCCCTTTACACATCCATCACCTTTCCTTTACACATCCATCACCTGTCCTTTACACATCCATCACCTGTTCTTTACACATCACATCCATCACCTTTCCTTTACACATCCATCACCTGTCCTTTATACATCCATCACCTGCTCTTATACATCCATCACCTGCCCCTTACACATCCATCACCTGTCCTTTACACATCACATCAATAACCTGTCCTTTACACATCCATCACCTGTCCTTTGCACACCCATTACCTGTCCTTTACATCCATCACCTGTCCTTACATCCATCACCTGTCCTTTACACATCACATCCATCACTTGTCCTTTACACATCACATCCATCACCTGTCCTTTACATCATATATATCCCCTGTCCTTTACACATCACATCCATCCCCTGTCCTTTACACATAATTTATTATCCCTGTCCTTTACACATCACATCCATCCCCTGTCCTTTACACATCATATATATCCTGTCCTTTACACATCACATTCATCCCCTGTCCTTTACACATCCATCACCTGTCCTTTACACATTACATCCATCCCTGTCCTTTACATCACATCCATCCCCTGTCCTTTACACATCCATCACCTGTCCTTTACATCACATCCATCCCCTGTCCTTTACATCACATCCATCCTGTCCTTTACACATCTATTACCTGTCCTTTACACATCCATCACCTGTCCTTTACACATCCATCACCTGTCCTTTACACATCCATCACCTGTCCTTTACATCCATCACCTGTCCTTTACATCCATCACCTGTTCTTTACACATCACATCCATCACCTGCCCCTTACACACCCATCACCTGTCTTTTACACATCACATCAATCACCTGTCCTTTATACATCTATCACTGCCCTTACACATCCATCACCTGTCCATTACACATCTATCACCTGTCCTTTACACATCCATCACCTGTTCTTTACACATCACATCCATCACCTTTCCTTTACACATCCATCACCTGTCCTTTATACATCCATCACCTGCTCTTATACATCCATCACCTGCCCCTTACACATCCATCACCTGTCCTTTACACATCACATCAATAACCTGTCCTTTACACATCCATCACCTGTCCTTTACATCCATCACCTGTCCTTTACACATCCATCACCTGTCCTTACACATCACATCCATCACCTGTCCTTTACACATCAAATCCATCACCTGTCCTTTACACATCCATCACCTGTTCTTTACACATCACGTCAATCACCTATCCTTTACACATCACATCAATCACCTGTCCTTTACACATTACATCAATCACCTCTCCTTTACACATCCATTACCTGTCCTTTACACATCCATCACCTGTCCTTTACACATCACATCCATCCCCTGTCCTTTACACATCACATCTATCCCTGTCCTTTACACATCATATATATCCCCTGTCCTTTACACATCACATCCATCCCCTGTTCTTTACACATCATATATATCCCCTGTCCTTTACACATCACATCCATCCCCTGTCCTTTACACATCCATCACCTGTCCTTTACACATCACATCCAGCCCCTGTCCTTTACACATTCATCACCTGTCCTTTACACATCACATCCATCCCCTGTCCTTTACACATCCATCACCTGTCCTTACACATTACATCCATCCCCTGTCTTTTACACATCACATCCATCCCTGTCCTTCACACATCCATCACCTGTCCTTTATACATATATCACCTGTCCTTTACACATCCATCACCTCCTTTACACATCCATCACCTGTTCTTTACATCACATCCATCACCTGTCCTTTACATCACATCCATCCCCTGTCTTTTACACATCACATCCATCACCTGCCCCTTACACATCCATCACCTGTCCTTTACACATCCATCTCCTGTCCTTACACATCAATCACCTGTCCATTATACACCCATCACCTGTCCCTTACACATCCATTACCTGTCCTTTACACATCACATCAATCACCTGTCCTTTACATTCATCACCTGTCCTTTACACATCCAATACTTGTCCTTTACACACCCATCACCTGTCCATTACACATCTATCACCTGTTTTTACACATCACATCTATCACCTGTCCTTTAAACATACATGACCTGTCCTTTACATCACATCCATTACCTGTCCTTTACACATTCATCACCTGTACTTTAACATCCATCACCTGTCCTTTACACATCACATCAATCACCTGTCCTTTACATACCCATCACCTGTCCTTTATACATCCATCACCTGTCCTTTACACAACACATCCATCACCTGTCCTTTACTCATCACATCCATCACCTGTCCTTTACACATCCATCACCTGTCCCTTACACATCACATCCATCACCTGTCCTTTACACATCCATCACCTGTCCTTTATACCTATATCTGCCATTTGTCCTTTTCATGTTTTATTACTAATTTATATTTGTCTGTTGCACATTTGCTCTCACAAGGTAATGAACTGTTTTTCACACATCCATCATCCATCATGACTTCAATCTTACGTATGTGTGTGTTTGTTTGTAGAGTTTAATGTTGGACAGTACCGGAGGGAGTGTATGAAGGTCTACAGGAATTTCGAATTTTTCTCTCCTGATAATGAAGAGGGACTCAAGATCAGGAAGTAAGATGACATCATTAATCTCTTAGTGATTGTGGTGATTTTAGTGACATGACATGATGCTTCTGTGTTTGTGTTTGTGTATTTTAGACAGTGTGCCTTGGCAGCTCTGAATGATGTGAGACAGTTCCTCAGTGAGGATGCAGGTCATGTGGCTGTAAGTGAAATAAAACCACATGTGTGTATTTATCTGTTGTTAATTGATATGTGATGAATTTAAAACTTTACTGAATTTTTCAGGTGTTTGATGCCACGAACACCACGAGGGAGAGGAGGAGGACGATCATGAGGTTTGCTGAACAAAATGGTTACAAGGTACAAACATTTCTACTGAATAATGAACGCTGAACGCTGAATCCCCTGAATTAAACATAAAAACATACTTTTCACGGCATGTATCATTATATTAATTTATTTATATATTTGGGGTTCAAGTCCATTGTTTTTGTTTAAACTTTTATTATTAGGGGTTCAAGCACGTAGCGCTGAAACCCTATAGTTTTTGTAGGGATTTTCTTATTATATTGGCCATAGCTGGTACAACATTTGTCATAGCCTCAAAAGTTATCCAGAATCCAATTGGTGCTGGTTGACGGACGAGGTCAGACAGGAGTCTTAATGGACTATGATGTTTGTGGATGATACTGTGATTTGTGGTGAGAGTAGGGAGCAGGTTGAGAAGATCCTGGAGAGGTGGAGGTACACGCTGGAGAGAAGGAGAATGAAAGTCAGTAGGAGTAAGACAGAGTACATGTGTGTGAATGAGAGGGAGGGCAGTGGAGGGGTGCGGTTGCAGGGAGAAGAGGTGGAGAAGGTGGAGGAGTTCAGGTACCTGGGGTCAACAGTGCAGAGTGATGGAGAGTGTGTTAGAGGAGTGAAGAAAAGAGTGCAGGAAGGGTGGAGTGGGTGGAGAAGAGTGATAGCAGGAGTGATTTGTGATAGAAGAGTATCTGTGAGAGTGAAAGGGAAAGTTTATAGGACTGTGGTGAGACCTGAGATGTTGTATGGATTAGAGACAGTGGCATTGAGTAAAAGACAGGAGGTGGAGCTGGAGGTAGCAGAGCTGAAGATGTTGAGATGTTCGTTGGGAGTGACGACGATGGACAGGATTAGAAATGAGTTTATTAGAGGGACAGCGCATGTAGGACGTTTTGGAGACAAGGTGAGGGAGGTGAGATTGAGATGGTTTGGACATATGCAGAGGAGGGACATGGGGTATATCAGTAGGAGAATGCTGAGGATGGAGACACCAGGAAGGAGGAAAAGAATAAGACCAAGGAGGAGGTTCATGGATGTGGTGAGGGAAGACATGCAGGTAGTTGGTGTGAAAGAGGCAGATGTAGAGGACAGGGTGGTATGGAGACGGATGATCCACTGTGGAGACTCCTAAAGGGAGAAGCTGAAAGAAGAAGAAGAGTTTCTGTGCTATGATGGAGCCTGAAACCTGACTGGAACTCTTCAAAGATATTGTTCTCTTGTAAGTAGGAACAGAACTGGGCAGAGATGATCTGTTCTAAAATCTTAGACATAAATGGAAGAAATGTGTCTGTAATTAGATTTTTTGTTTGGATCCAAATTAGGTTTCTTAATGAGGGGCTGTCTTGAACCCAGTCATTAGTGTTACACAAGTCAGGTGACTCTCAGTGTCGGTCCCAAATCTGGGTAAATGTGGAGGGTTTGTGTTCTGAAGGTCATCCAGTGTAAAACATCATCAAATATCTGGATCACGAATAAGAATTTCATACCAGATTGGTCAAGGCCGGGTTACCAACGACTACCACAGGTATCGTTATCCAACAAGGTACTGATGGAAATTGTGTTACTGTTGGCTTAAGGAGGAGAAGGAGAGGAGGAAGATGTCTACAGAGACAGCAGGGAAAGGAGAAGTGGAGGAGAGTGGAGGTTCAGGTTGGTACTTTAAATGTTGGTACTATGACTGGTAAAGGGAGAGAGGGAGCTGATATGATGGACAGCGCATTTAAACTTCAACCAGGAAGTTTAAGGAAAGATTCTGGAGTGAGTTAGATGAAGTGGTAGAAGGTGAACCTAGGAATGAAAGATTGGTGATTAGAGCAGACTTTAATGGGCATGTAGGTGAAGGGAACAGAGGTGCTGAGGAGGTGATGGTAGGTATGGTTTTAAGGAGAGGAATGTGGAAGGGCAGATGGTGGTAGATTTTGCTAAAAGGATGGAAATGGCAGTGGTGAACACGTATTTTAAGAAGAAGGAGGATCACAGGGTGACGTATAAGAGTGGAGGAAGGTGCACACAGGTGGACTATGTTCTATGTAGGAGATGCAACCTGAAGGAGATTGGAGACTGTAAGGTGTTGACGGGGGACAGTGTAGCTAGACAGCATCGGATGGTGGTCTGTAGGATGGTTTTGGAGGTGAAGAAGAAGAGGAGGAGTGAGGACTGAAAGAAGAATAAGATGGTGGAAACTGAGGAGGAAGAGTGTAGTGTGAGGTTCAGGAAGAGGTCAGACAGGAGCTCGGTGGTGGTGAAGAGGTGCTGGATGATTGTGGAACTACTGCAGGAGTGATCAGAGTGGCAGCTAGAAAAGTACTTGGTGTTACATCTGGAAATAGAAAAGAAGACAAAGAGACTTGGTGGTGGAATGAGGAAGTGCAGGAGAGCAGAAGGAGAAAGAGGTTGGAGAAACAGAATTGGGATCGACAGAGTGATGAGAAAAGTAGGCAGGAGTACAAGGAGATGCAGCAGCAGGTGAAGAGGGATGTGGTGTGGTGCAGTGGAGTTTTTAACCAGATTGTTTAACAAGATTTTGAAAGTCAAGTTTATTTGTATAGCGCTTTTCACAACAGACATTGTCTCAAAGCAGCTTTACAGAAATCAACAGTGAAGGTAAATGATGTGTATATATCACTGATAAGCAGCCGTAGCGACTGTGGCAAGGAAAAACTTCCTCCCCAAACCTCAGGATGCCTCTGGATGGGGAGAGAAAGAGAAGCAGTGGAGAGAAATTAGCGTAGCTTCTGTTCATGATATTAACAGCACAAGTTGATAATGTGATGTGATCAGATGTTCTGGAGCACAAGGTTATGATGTGATGTGTGTTATGTGTAGAACCCACTAAAAACATACGTCTTTAATCTGCACTTAAACTGGGAGAGTGTGTCTGAACCCCGAACACTGTCAGGAAGACTATTCCAGAGTTTAGGAGCTAAATGTGAAAATGATTTACCATCTTTAGTGGACTTTGCTATTCTAGGAACTACTAGAAGTCCAGAGTTTTGAGATCTCAGGGAGCGTGAAAGTTGAGATGATGTCTAAGGAATGGAGAAGGAGTGTGCTGGTACTGATCTTAAAGAATAAAGATGTGCAGACCTGCAGTAACTACAGGGGAATAAAGTTGATCAGTCACACCATGAAGTTATGGGAAAGAGTAGTGGAAGCCAGGCTGAGAGAAGAGGTGACCATCTGTGAGCAGCAGTATGGTTTCATGCCGAGGAAGAGCACCACAGATGCCTTATTTGCTTTGAGAATGTTGATGGAGAAGTATAGAGAAGGACAGAAGGAGTTGCATTGTGTGTTTGTGGATTTAGAGAAAGCGTACAACAGGGTGGAGAGAGGAGTTGTGGTATTGTATGAGGAAGTCAGGTGTGTCAGAGAAGTATGTGAGGGTGGTGCAGGACATGTATGAGGACAGTGTGACAGCAGTGAAGTGTGCAGTAGGAACAACAGACTGGTTCAAGGTGAAGGTTGGACTGCATCAAGGATCGGCCCTGAGCCCTTTCCTGTTTGCAGTGGTGATGGAGTATATGTGTGTGAATGAGAGGGAGGGCAGTTGAGGGGGTGCGGTTGCAGGGAGAAGAGGTGGAGAAGGTGGAGGAGTTCAGGTACCTGGGGTCAACAGTGTAAAGTAATGGAGAGGGTGTTAGAGAAGTGAAGAAAAGCGTGCAGACAGGGTGGAGTGGGTGGAGAAGAGTGATAGCAGGAGTGATGTGTGATAGAAGAGTATCTGTGAGAGTGAAAGGGAAAGTTTATAGGACTGTGGTGAGACCTGAGATGTTGTATGGATTAGAGACAGTGGCATTGAGTAAAAGACAGGAGGTGGAGCTGGAGGTAGCAGAGCTGAAGATGTTGAGATGTTCATTGGGAGTGACGACGATGGACAGGATTAGAAATGAGTTTATTAGAGGGACAGCGCATGTAGGATGTTTTGGAGACAAGGTGAGGGAGGTGAGATTGAGATGGTTTGGACATGTGCAGAGGAGGAACATGGGGTATATCAGTAGAGTGTTATGTTTGTTTTTTTATCCATTATCCATTTTTAAAACTATCAGCTGATTAATCGGTCATCTGTGAGTATGACCATACCTAGCTGTGTGTGTGTGTGTGTTTGTGTACATGTGTGTGTATATATATACAGTGCCTTGCAAAAGTATTCGGCCCCCTTGAACTTTGCGACCTTTTGCCACATTTCAGGCTTCAAACATAAAGATATGAAACTGTAATTTTTTGTGAAGAATCAACAACAAGTGGGACACATCATGAAGTGGAACGAAATTTATTGGATATTTCAAACTTTTTTAACAAATAAAAAACTGAAAAATTGGGCGTGCAAAATTATTCAGCCCCTTTACTTTCAGTGCAGCAAACTCTCTCCAGAAGTTCAGTGAGGATCTCTGAATGATCCAATGTTGACCTAAATGACTAATGATGATAAATAGAATCCACCTGTGTGTAATCAAGTCTCCGTATAAATGCACCTGCACTGTGATAGTCTCAGAGGTCCGTTTAAAGCGCAGATAGCATCATGAAGAACAAGGAACACACCAGGCAGGTCCGAGATACTGTTGTGGAGAAGTTTAAAGCCAGATTTGGATACAAAAAGATTTCCCAAGCTTTAAACATCCCAAGGAGCACTGTGCAAGCGATAATATTGAAATGGAAGGAGTATCAGACCACTGCAAATCTACCAAGACCTGGCTGTCCCTCTAAACTTTCAGCTCATACAAGGAGAAGACTGATCAGAGATGCAGCCAAGAGGCCCATGATCACTCTGGATGAACTGCAGAGATCTACAGCTGAGGTGGGAGACTCTGTCCATAGGACAACAATCAGACGTATACTGCACAAATCTGGCCTTTATGGAAGAGTGACAAGAAGAAAGCCATTTCTTAAAGATATCCATAAAAAGTGTCGTTTAAAGTTTGCCACAAGCCACCTGGGAGACACACCAAACATGTGGAAGAAGGTGCTCTGGTCAGATGAACTTTTTGGCAACAATGCAAAACGTTATGTTTGGCATAAAAGCAACACAGCTCATCACCCTGAACACACCATCCCCACTGTCAAACATGGTGGTGGCAGCATCATGGTTTGGGCCTGCTTTTCTTCAGCAGGGACAGGGAAGATGGTTAAAATTGATGTTCTGGAAGAAAACCTGATGGAGTCTGCAAAAGACCTGAGACTGAGACGGAGATTTGTCTTCCAACAAGACAAGGATCCAAAACATAAAGCAAAATCTACAATGGAATGGTTCACAAATAAACATATCCAGGTGTTAGAATGGCCAAGTCAAAGTCCAGACCTGAATCCAGTCGAGAATCTGTGGAATGAACTGAAAACTGCTGTTCACAAATGTTCTCCATCCAACCTCACTGAGCTCGAGCTGTTTTGCAAGGAGGAATGGGCAAAAATTTCAGTCTCTCGATGTGCAAAACTGATAGAGACATACCCCAAGCGACTTACAGCTGTAATCGCAGCAAAAGGTGGCGCTACAAAGTATAACTTAAGGGGGCTGAATAATTTTGCACGCCCAATTTTTCAGTTTTTTTTCCAATAAAAAAATTTCGTTCCACTTCATGATTGTGTCCCACTTCTTGTTGATTCTTCACAAAAAAATTACAGTTTCATATCTTTATGTTTGAAGCCTGAAATGTGGCAAAAGGTCGCAAAGGTGGCAGGTGGCCGAATACTTTCGCAAGGCACTGTATTAGTTTATATAGTTATGTGTGTGTGTTACAGGTGTTTTTTATTGAGTCGGTGTGTGAAGATCCAGAGATTATCGCTCAGAACATTGTGGTAGGATCTGTAACTTTACCCCTTCATCCATAATTACCAATAATACTGTGTAGAACATACTGTGTGTGTGTGTGTGTGTGTGTGTGTGTGTGTGTGTGTGTGTGTGTGTGTGAGCAGCAGGTGAAGTTGAACAGTCCTGATTATGTAGACTGTAACACTGAGGAGGCGGTTCAGGACTTTATGAAGAGGATCAGATGTTATGAGAACTCGTACGAGCCACTGGACGAGGTGATGGACAGGTCAGAACATCTTCACCTCCATCTCAATAATACAATCATTTAAATCTTTTATCTCCATCACCTTCATCTTTCTACCTCAGCTTCAGAAAAATGGTGTGAAATTGTTAGTGACAAGTGGAGGATTAACGGTGCAGGTAGTGACAGCATGGCTTTGGTTGAACTACTTTGGTGTGTGTGTGTGTGTGTGTGTGTGTGTGTGTGTGTGTGACTTACAGGGATCTGTCCTACATAAAGGTGATGGATGTGGGGATGAGGTATTTAGTAAACCGTGTGATGGACCACATTCAGAGCCGCATCGTTTATTACCTGATGAATATTCACATCACTCCTCGCTCTATCTACCTCTGTCGCCATGGCGAGAGCAAACTCAACATCCGAGGACGCATCGGAGGCGATTCGGGTCTGTCACCCCGCGGCAAGCAGGTGTGTGTGTGTGTGTGTCGCTGTGTGTACCAGCCTGTGATCAGACATGGGTCTGATGTTAATCTGCAGTCATGGTAACTGTAAATGGAGTTTTTTTCTCTCTCAGTTTGCGGTGTGTTTGGGGAAATTCATTCAGGAACAAAACATAAAGGATCTGAAAGTTTGGACAAGTCAGATGAAAAGAACCATCCAGACAGCAGAGGCTCTCGATGTCCCATATGAACAGTGGAAAGCTCTCAATGAGATTGATGCTGTAAGTTCACGTGTGTGTGTGTGTGTGTGTGTGTGTGTGTGTTTAGTATTCTTCAGGAAAATGCTGAATGGTTGAATAATGTGTCTAAATTTGTTTTCCTTTCTTCTGTGGCATTTATAACAGTTTTGTATAAAAAAAAACCTGTATGGCCAAAAGTATTGGGACATGATTTTTCCAGCAGTATGTGGTTCTTCCCCAAACTGTTACAGAAACCTGAAGACACACAATTGTGTAGGACGTCACTGGATGCAGTAGCATAAAATTTTGCTTTCAGTTGAAATAGGAGGCCCAAATCTGTTCCATCATGACAATGCCAGCTACATGAAGATCTGTTCTACATGGTTTGGAAGATGTGGAAGATCTCCTGCTATAGAGCTAAACCCATTTTGAAGATTATGGCACCTCAGACCTCCTCACCTCTCCTACATCAGTACCTGATGTTACTTACACCCTTGTAGCTGAATGAATCTCCACAATCATACTCCAACATCTAGTGGAACACCTTCCACCAAGAGTGGAGCTTATTATAACAACACCTGGGGACTAAATGTTGACCGAGATGTTCAGAAAGAGGCATCTTATGGTCGGGTGTCCACAAACTTTTGGCTGTATGGAATAATTAATTCTAATTAAATAAATGATATTTGTTGGTGTAGCACCTTCTGAGTGGACAATGTCACAGCTAAATGCTCAGATTCTCCAATGCTTCTTAAAAGTGCAGTCTGGTAAACCCATAATCTCACAGCTAGAAGGAGAACGGGAGAAAAAGTTCATCAATAATCCCAGTTTAGATTTTAAATTAAACTGTCGCTTCTTAGTACAACCCCAATTCCATAAACGTTGGGACACTGTGTAAAATGTAAATAAAAACAGAATGCAATGATTTGCTAATTTCTAACTAATAGCAGGTCAGTAAG
The DNA here is from genome assembly GCF_014805685.1 of Silurus meridionalis. Taxonomy (NCBI): domain Eukaryota; kingdom Metazoa; phylum Chordata; class Actinopteri; order Siluriformes; family Siluridae; genus Silurus; species Silurus meridionalis. The sequence continues at coordinate 35,855,455 of NC_060884.1, read as the reverse complement.
ATGATCGGGTCACTCAAGAAGACTATCAACATAATAATGTTCCTCAACATCAGTTTTCTGGAGAAATCTCCGTGCACAAGGGACAAGGCTGAAAATCAGTATTGGATGGTGGTGATTTTTGGGCCCTCAGGGGACACTGCATTTAAAACAGTGATGATTCTGTAATGTAAATGACTGCATGGGCTCATTTACACCTCCAGAACTCTGAACACGGTTCTCCATGTCAACCACTAATGCAGATTAAATCTCTATCACACAAAGACGTAGTCATGCGTGAACATGATCCAGAAACACCACCATCTTCTCTGAGCCAAAGCTCATTTAAAATGTACTGAGGCAAAGTGGAAAACTGTTCTGTGTTCGGATAAATCAAAAATTTTTTAATCTTTTTGGAAATCATGAACACCATGTCCTCCGGACTAAAGATGAAATGGATCATCTGGCTTGTTATCAGCACTTAGTTCAAAAAGCCACATATCTGATAGTATGGTGGTGCATTAGTGCCTGTGCAATGGGCAGCTTGGACATTTGAAAAGGCTCCATCAATGCTAAACACTGTATACAGATTTTAGTACAACAAATGCTTCTATCCAGAAAACATCTTTTTTTAGGAAAGGCCTTGTATATTTGAGCGAGACAATGCTAACTGCATACTGCATCTATTACAGTAGCATGACTTTGTAGTGGAAGAGTCCAGGTGCTGAACTGACCTGACTACAGTCTCAAACTTTCACCATTTAAAAACTTTTGGCGCATCATATTACAAAAAACAACAAAGGAAACCCAGAACTGCTGAGCAGCTAAAATCCTGTATAAGATACATATGGGACAACATTCCTTTCCCAAAACTTTAGCAACTGCTCTCCTCAGTTCCCAGATGTATACGGACAGAAGACATGATGCTACACCGTAGGAAACATGGTCCTGTAACAACTTTTTTGAGACACGTTGCATCCATTAAATTTGGAACTACTTTCCTTAATATGTTCCTTTAAAATGTTTTCTATAAATATATCTTTATGAGATTTGCAAATCATAAAGCCATACTGCTGGTACATTTACACACACACACACACACACACACACACACACACACACACACACACACACAGTGGTAAATAAAGAACCGTTTATTTGTATTTATTATTTCTACCCTGAAATAATATTTTCTTTGCCAGTAGTTTGTTGTTGCACTGCCCCCTAGTGGACACACTGGTATTACAATTAAGGGTTTTATACACACTCACACACACACACACTCATCAGCCTAACCACTTGTTCTGTAATGTGTGTGTGTGTGTGTGTGTGTGTGTGTGTGTGTGTGTGTGTGTGTGTGTGTGTGTAGGGTGTGTGTGAGGAGATGATGTATGAGGAGATACAGGAACATTATCCTCTGGAATTTGCACTTCGGGATCAGGATAAGTTCCGATACCGCTATCCTAAAGGAGAGGTACTGTGTCCTAAACACCTCAATCATCTATACATATGCTGAGGTGCACACGTACTGTACAAATATTTATAGAAAAATCACTCAAAGACTCAGAGCAATGTTGGGTGTGTGTGTGTGTGTGTGTGCGTGCGTGTGCGCACAGTCCTATGAGGACTTGGTGCAGCGTTTGGAGCCTGTGATTATGGAGTTGGAGAGGCAGGAGAATGTCCTGGTGATCTGTCATCAGGCCGTCATGCGCTGCCTCCTCGCCTACTTCCTGGACAAAAGCTCAGGTGACAGAATTCCTTCATCAAGAATAATGTAGGAAATATAATTTCAGATTTCTGTTAATTCTAAAATCAGAATGTTTGTGTTTGTTTATTAGATGAGTTGGCGTATCTGAAATGTCCCTTACACACCGTGCTGAAGCTCACACCTGTGGCTTATGGTAACGAAATAAACACACACTCACACACAAGTTCTGAAATGTATGTGTTAGTGTGTATCTTTCCTTCAGCCAGAACCAGTTGAGTGTTAAATGAGTAATGAATAAGCGACTGTGACTTAAGTGGGTGTGTGTGTGTGTGTGTGTGTGTGTGTGTGTGTGTGTGTGTGTGTGTGTGTGTTTATTTGATGATCTGATGTTCTCTGTTTGTTATTCGAGGGTGTAAAATTGAGTCGGTGAGTCTAAAAGTGGAGGCAGTGAACACACACAGAGACAAACCTGAGGTACGTTACACAAACACAAACAAACACGGCAATACACAGAGTTTACTACTCTATTCAGTGTTCAGTGTTTAATTCAATTCAATTCAATGCATGTTTATTTGTATAGCGCTTTTAACAATGAACATTGTCTCAAAGCAGCTTTACACAGATAATGTGGTGATTAAATGTAAATATGTTCTTTGTAAGTATGTTTGTCCCTGATGAGCAACTGTGGCAAGGAAAAACTCCCCGAGATGGCATAAGGAAGAAACCTTGAGAGGAACCAGACTCAAGAGGGAACCCATCCTCATCTGGGTTGCACCAAATGTCCATTTGAAGCAGATATACAATGTTGTGGGGTACAGTGATGACGATCAGAAGCAAACTGCACTCCCGAGTCAGTGCAGCAGACCGCCGACACCAACTACAGTCCAATCCGTCCTCAAAAGCACCCGTTCTACTCCGGAATTACATGGAACCACCCAAGGTGTTGATGAGAAACCGTCCCAAGCTGCACAGAAGTGTGAAGATCCATGGAGGGGAGAGGGGCAGGAACAGTGGTCACTGGAGCCTCAGGAGCATGTTTAACTCGACCGAGAGAGAGAGAGAGAGAGAGAGAGAGAGAGAGGGTGACGGGAAGAGAAGGATATGGATTATTAAGTGTAACTATTGGTGTATGAAAGTTAATGTCACTGTGCAGTTTGGACTCCGGCAAGACTCGCGATGGCAGCAGAACTAAAAGGGAGAACCAGAAGGTAACACAGACATGAGGATCTCTGGGATAAGAGACGACCCACCACACCACCATCAACAAACCTGAGTGAACGTGTGAGAGTGAGGAGAAGACAGCATCCAAATATCCCATTTCACCAAACACTCCATATCCATGATCCCTCCAGATCTGTGCCTTTACCTAAGAAAAAAATCTACTGATATAAGGCTTGACTAAATAAATATGTGTTCAGCCTCGACTTGAACACTGAGACTGTGTCTGAGTCCCGAACACTGGTTGGAAGGCTGTTCCATAACTGTGGGGTTTATAAGAGAAACATCTGCCCCCTGCTGGAGTCTTCATTATTTGAGTAACCAACAGATAGCCAGCACCTTTTGATCTAAGTAGGTGTGGAGGATCATACTGGTACAGAAGTTCACTCAGATACTGTGGCGTGTGAGGGTTAAGTGCTTTATACGTCAGTAGTAGTATTTTATAATCAGTGTGAGATGGAATTGGGAGCAGTGTAGATGATTAAAACAGGGCTGATGTGGTCGTATTTTCTAGATCTTGTGAGGACTCTTGCTGCTGCATTCTGAACTAACTGAAGCTTATTTCTGCACTTACTCCAACACCCAGACAGTAAAGCATTACAGTAGTCTAATCTAGATGTTACAAAAGCATCAACTAGTTTTTCTGCATCCTGTAACGACATCATATTTCAAATTTTAGCAATATTTCTAAGGTAAAAGAAGGAGATCCTGGTGATATTATTCACGTGAGACTCAAAGGAAAGACTCGGGTCAATAATCACACCAAGGTCTTTGACAGCCGTACATGCTGAAACAGAAACACCATCCAGAGATGCTACGTAATCGGAAAGTTTACTTCTAGCTGCATGTGGTCCTAGTAAAAGTACTTCCGTCTTATTTGAGTTGAGCAGAAGAAAGTTATGAAGCATCCATTGTCTAATGTCCTTTACACACTTCTCAACATTGTTGAGCTGATCTAGCTCATCTGGCTTTGCTGAAATATACAGCTGTGTGTCATCAGCATAGCAATGGAAGCGAATCCCATGTTTATGAATGATTTCACCAAGAGGCAGCATATATAAAGAGAAAAGCAGTGGGCCTAAGACAGATCCTTGAGGAACACCAAACTTTACCTCATAGGGTGTGGAGAACTCACCATTTACATCAACAAACTGATAGCGATCAGTCAAATAAGACCTGAGCCAAAAAAAAAGAGCTGTTCAAACCAAGAGAGAGCTGTTCACTACTCTATTCAGTTTTTTAAGTATTCAGTATTCACTACTCTATTCAGTATTCAGTGTTTACTATTCTTGGTGATCTTCTGGACTCATGGCACCCTCTTCCGGGTCAGCGGCCATCTTGCCGTTTTTCTTGCACCACCCACACCAAAAGACATTTACTCGTGGCCAGATTACCTCATCGGCTCTTCATGTCCCTGGGATTATTCTTGCCACGCCGCTTACTCTGGTTCCTGTTCCTGACCCTGTTCCTGACCCTGTGTCTGCTTTGGACTTTTGGCTTGTTTTTTGGTTTGTGCTTCTGCTCTGTCCTTTATTGTTCTATTTGACAGTATTTGGATTTT